>NC_082693.1:86671537-86993186 GCF_949987515.2 Delphinus delphis | reverse complement strand
CTGCAAATGTAATGCCAAATGTAGTGTTCATAAGACAAAATATTTTATTACTGGAATGTGTTTCACCTGCATTCAAATTGTTGCTAATGATGGCAGTGTACTTCAAAAATGTTCTTTCTCAGCGTCTCCTACAATTTGAAGTAAACTTTAACAAGGTAGCATTTCAAAAGTTCTATCAGATTTATTATGCAGTTCACAGACTGCCTCTTTTGCCCACACATGAGTTTGAGGGACAGAAGTTCTGTGAAGCAGTGAGATAACAAGCAGGTGGCAGAGGGTGGAAAGCAACAGACTCCAGTTACCTAGCTAATGGATAATGATGGTACATACTGTTTCTTAGTCCAAATCTGTATTTATCTGCAAAACTAATCATGTTAGCAAGTTAAACTGGAATAATTTTGCTTCACAAATTTATAAACATGATGTTTTGTGATAGGATTAATAAATCTTGAAAGTAGTCTAATCATGTAAATATTTGCCTATAACACACTTTGTAGCTAGGTGCTTAGAGGCTTTCAAAAGACATAGAAGACATAAAAGCTACATAGAGCTTAGAGTCTAAATGGGGGTGTGGAAGGGGTAAAAAGAAAATGAAAAAAGTGATAAATTGTAAGACACTGCCTCCTCATGCAATAGGAAAAAAGGGAGTTGAAGGAACTAGGAAACTTTTCTTAGAAGATGGTGGGGGACTTCCCTGGTGGTGCAGTGGTTAAGAATTTGCCTGCCAATGCAGGGAACATGGATTCAAGCCCTGGTCAGGGAAGATCCCACACGCTGCGGAACAACTAAGCTGGTGCGCCACAATTACTGAGCCTGTGCTCTGGAGCCCGTGAGCCACAACTTCTGAGCCCGTGTGCCACAACTACAGAAGCCCACGTGCCTAGAGCCTGTGCTCCGCAACAAGAGAAGCCACCGCAATGAGAATGAAGAGTATCCCCGACTCAACCACAGCTAGAGAAAGCCCGCAGACAGCAACAAAGACCCAATGCAGCCAAAAATAAATAAATAAATAAAATTTTTTTAAAAAGAAGATGGTGGGGTGGGTAGCATTTAAGTAGGCAGATGAAGGAGAGAGCATTGTAGACCTGAAAATGGGAGTGATTATGGCAAGATCCTTAGGTTACTATGCTGTTAAGAATTTCTCCCCTCAGGTTTCTGTTCCATTTGAAAGGACTTACATGGGGACTTCCCTGGTGGCGCAGTGATTAAGAATCTGTCTGCCAATGCAGGGGACATGGGTTCGATCCTTGGTCCAGGAAGATCCCACATACCACAGAGCAGCCAAGCCCACACGCCACAACTACTGAAGCCCGCATGCCCTAGAGCCCGCATGGTGCAACTACTGAGCCTGCGTGCTGCAACTACAGAAACCGGCACACCTAGAGCCAGCGCTTCACAACAAGAGAAGCCACCGCAACGAGAAGCCCACGCACTGCAACAAAGAGTAACTCGCGCTCACCGCAACTAGAGAAAGCCTGTGCGCAGCAATGAAGACCCAACGCAGCCAAAATATAAATTAAAAATTTTTTTTAAATGCTAGAAAGGACTTATACTTCAGAAGCGTATCCCTTAATGCCCCATACTTACCCTATTCGTAGGCTTTTATTTACAGTGTCTTAAAGGCATTTCAAAGGGCAAGATTCTTTATGATTTAAGTTTTTTAATGACTGTGCAAAAATTCTTAATCTCTGCAACAGAAACTGCATTTTTGTCCTCTCATTTTTGTAGACTTTTTGTGCTCAGGAAAGGAATAAACTAACATACAAAGATGTCTTGAGGTATTTTTGTTCTTATAATAAAGCAGACTACTAAAATTTTTTCTATTATAAAATACCTGTTCAGCATTATTAGTTATTGGGGAAATGCAAATTAAAACTACTAAGAGATAGGACTTCACACCCACTTAGGGTGACCAGTTATCACTGATTGCCTGGCATTGAGGAGTTTCTTGGGACACAGGACTTTCCATGCTAACACTTGAAGAGTCCCAAACTGGGATGAGTTGGTCACCCTATAACCACTAGAGTGGTTGAAATAAAAAAGACAGACAGTAACAAGTGTGTGGAGGATGTGAAGAAACTGGAAAGCTCATACATTGCTGAGAGGTAGGGTGTAAAACAGTGAAGCCATTTTGGGAAGCAGTTTGGCAGTTTCTTAAAAGCTAAACATAAATTTAACATACAACCCAGAAATTCCATTCCTAAGTATCTATCCAAAAGAAGTGAAAATATATGTCTACACAGAGACTTATATGTGAATGTTTATAATAGCTTTATTCATGATAGTCAAAATGGAGTATATCCATATAATGGAATATTAATTCATAAAAAGGAACAAAATGCTGATATATGCTACAACATGGATAAATCTCAAAAATATTATGTTAAGGGCTTCCCTGGTGGTGCAGTGGTTGAGTGTCCGTCTGCCGATGCAGGGGACGCGGGTTCGTGCCCCGGTCTGGGAGGATCCCACGTGCCGCGGAGCGGCTGGGCCCGTGAGCCATGGCCGCTGGGCCTGCGCGTCCGGAGCCTGTGCTCCGCAACGGGAGAGGCCACGACGGTGAGAGGCCCGCGTACCTCAAAAAAAAAAAAAAAAAAAAAAAAAAAAAAATATTATGTTAAGTTAAAGAAGCCAGACACAAAAGACCACATGCTGCATGATTCCACTTATATGAACTAGTGAGAAAAGTCATGTTTTTAAAAGAGAAATTAGATTAGTGCCTACCTTAGGCTTATAGGTAGGAATGGAGAATGAAAGCAAATGGACATGAGGGATCTTTTGGATGTGATGAAAATGTTCTAAAGCTGGATTATGCTGGTGATTACACAACTCTGTAAATTAACTAAAAATTATTGAACTGTACCCTTAAAACAGTTGAATTTTATGGTATGTAAATTACTCCTCAAAACTGCTTTAAAAAACTATTCACTATAGACAGTTTAGAAAATTCAGAAAAATAGAAAATAACAATAAAAATCAAATAAATACGATAATTGAAAAATGTATTTGTTGAAGTTTTTTTAATTGTAAAATATGCACAACATAAAATTTAGCATTTTAACCATTTTAAATGTACAATTCAGTGGAATTAAGTACCTTCACATTATTTTGTGAAGATTTCAGTAGAGTCATGCAAAGATGCATGATGACAAGTATCGCTACTAGGGGAAGCCCTGATGATGGTAAGACCAGTAGCAGCACCATTCAGCGGTGAATTTGCCACAGTCCTGAGTCTGGCCTTCAGCCTTACAAGTCTAAAACCTGAACGTTTGCTATAATTAGTGGTGACCATTCTGTGAATGACAGACTAGAAATTTTAAAATCATATGAATTAAAATATCAACAGGGAACATTAGTTTATTAGCTTATGGTGGAAATATTCCTTTCCAGAAGTCCTCATCCTTGATCAGGGCATTCACTTTCCCAATTTTGAGTACCCGAAAAGCTGAATTCTTTATCCAGAGAAATGTGATAAGTATGAAGTTACACTAAAAATAAGTAGATTGTCTTGTTCGGGCCATCATGCAACCACTCCTAGGGGTAGGATCCTCATATTTTTCCATAATGTTTTCTCTAGAATCTACTTTTCTGTGCTAACCCATTCTCCTATAACATTTTTTCTTTTTAGGAGAGTTGATACAATTTTACAGGCTAGGTAACTGCTCCATTGTTTAACTCTCATCTGGCAGGACCTTATTCCCTTACTGTATCTCCAAGGACATATGTTTTAGATAGGTGCTGAGGGAGGAGGAGGTGAAGGAAGGATGTATATCTCACTGATGCCCTATGTTTTGACTTCATGATCAAGTGTCTAATTGTCATCCAGTAAAGAAGTGTTTTTTAGAAAATGATTATTAGTGATTTTGCCCTTGAACAGTCAACATTCCTATGACCCTAAATTTAAGGACAAGTTAAGTTTTCCTGATTTGGGTATGAGTTTTGGTTCATATGAAGGGTTGTGGATTAATCCTAAAACGCACAATACAAATACTAAAAATTAGATTTGTAATCGTAATATATACAACTTGAAATTAGTTTAAGTAATTTTACTATGTTTAACATACTAACAGGTTGCACTCCGGGGAGTGGTATTTTACATTATGCTTATGGAGATAGTCAGCAAACTCACCTGTTAAAGCAAGGTAAGAATGTAGCATTTGAGCATACTCTTCTTCTCACCTTTCTTATCTTAAACATACATTTTTTTTAAATGTGTAGGAAGAAGCTCCACGTGCACTGGTCTCAGCAGTGGGAAACGTCCTAGTCAGGAAGAGGACACACAGAGTATTGGTCCTAAAGTCCAGAGACAGAGCACTAACTAGGTAAATATTTTAGAGCTTTATTTCTTGCTTTAGCGGAGTATATAATCAACATAAATTAATATAATTTCCAAAATGGAGCTAATCTCTATTTTCAAACCAGAGAATCTGAGGCATAAATTTTTCAGTGATTGTTACAAAATCAGTTAATTCTTAGACAAGAGAAATGTATCTGTACTGGACAAAGTGCTGTACTCAGTTTTATGGTCGTCTGAACTGATGATCTTCAAATTTGAAAAGCTTATGATGTCATGCTCAGGTTTTTCCTCGGAAAAAGCCATCCTTTTCATTTCCTTCCTGTGTGACCAGGAGTCTAAAACAATTAAAGTGACTTTTTTATTTTAGTGGTATTAATATAATCCCCTTATGAAAATTTCCCCAAATCTTCTCTTGATTTTATAAATTTCTTTTATTTATTGTGATACTTCTAAAATCTAAATTATTTCCAGTTTGGGAATAGTTTAAGTTTTTTTAAAATGTTGGCCCTTTTTGGAAGTGTCAGAAAGCCATGCCTGTATTCAGTTCAACTGGTTATGGGATACTATTTTGTGATTTAAATTTATATGAAAAGTATTCATATAGTGCATTTGCCAGTTTTTAAAGACTGCTGTTTCTTCAGTTATCTTGAACTGTTTACGTTTTTTAATCATTGCTATTTTTTAATACCAATATAATTAATCTGTAAATTTCTTGAAGATCAATAAACAGTCATCAGATTTTTGTCATTCCTTGCAATCAAGCTTTACCCAGTTTTTTTTTTTCCTTAAATCACAGAAAACATTCAGAAGGAATACCGTTGCAGCAGAAATTGGTGGGCAGTTCAGTACTTTTTCAGTTAAATTATTTTAAAATGTTCTTCATTAATGGAAAACAGTTACATATTGAAATGCATTATTTCTAATAACATTTCTGTAGTTTTTAACTTTTTAATGAATTTGACATAGGACAAATGGTAATTTGTATATAAAGAACTTGGTAAAAGAATTTGCTTAATGTAAATATGAATAGTCACAATTAGTATAGACCCATCAATATATTTTTGATAATCTTTCATGTATGGTAAAAATTAAAGTGGCAAACTGATATTCTGATATAAAAATCAAAGTTTTGAGAGTCAATGTGAGAATATAGGATTTTAGACTTTCTTAAAAGACTTTGTTAAAATTTTAAGACAGAATTTTTCTTGACATCATTATTTGGTCTAACTTTGAACTCTTTGACAATAATGTTTCAGAAAACATGTGTAATCAAAATTGGTAGTTGTAGCCTCCATTAACATAGACAATATATATTTTAAAGCTTTATGTATGCCTGTTTTGACCCAAAGTTGTGGATATCATAGTATCATGTGTTAAGTTCTTCTTGTCTCCCTTTCTTTGTTCAGTTACAGCTAAAGTGACTTTGTTATTAAAGTATATGCGTATATGGAATCCTGTGTACTTGGTGGTTGCTTTTTTTTTTTTCCTTTCCTTTTTTAAAAATTTTTTGTTTGTTTTAGGTAAGGGGGAGAGCATTGGTATGTGAGATGTGATCACAAATTAGAGACAGATTCTGTAAACTACATGTCACCATTCTGAATGAAGAAACAGCTAATATATATTTAGTAAAATACTTTTCAAAATTATTCCAAGTAAGAATACTATCTTCCAAATACTTCGTACTTTTAAAAATAAAGTTATCTATAAGAAAGATTTAAAATCAAAGAGATTTTTTTCAAGTAATTGGGCTTATAACTCTGAGTTAGTCAGTATGGGGTAGCAGTTAAGAGTGTGGGCCCTGGAGTCAAATGCCTGGCTCTGTCACTCATTAGCTTTGAGATCTTGGGCAATTATTAACCTTTTGTGCCTTCTTTTTTCTCTTCTATAAAAAGTGAGGATGAGAGTAGTATCTGCTTCATACTACATATGAAATGGTCATAACAGTGCCTGGCATGTGGTAGGATGCTCAGTAAATATTAGCTACAGGATTGCTGTTCTGTGTAGCTAGCTCCCTGGAATGTACAGTGCATAGTCTGCATAACTGCCCGCTGCAGCTCTGGCTAGCTGCCATTATTGTTATCATTATTATTATCCCTTTACTGTTCTCCAGTAGGCCAGTTCTTACCATTTGGAATTATAAACATTGGCTTTTGTTTTCCCATCTTTATTAGTGATGTTCAGTGTGGTAATTGTATTTAAAGGTAACTCAAAATAAATTTGAGTCAGAAATCCAGAAACAATCATTTTTATTTTTAGATGATACACATTTTAAAAAGTATCCTGGATAATGAATTAATACTGATCAATAAATTCATTACTGAGAAAGAAATGAGATGAAAGAAAATGAAAGAAAAAACTGCCTTATCTTCTTTTATCACTGTTAATAAGGAGTAATATTTTGTTTTTCACACCTGTACTTTACATCCTGCTCTTTGGACCTGATTGTACTATACAGAATTGAGAAATTCATTGACTTGGAATTTACCATCACCATTTGGGGAATAAAAGATGCAGTTTTCATATGAATAAATCAGTATTTTAGTAAAAGAACACTATTTCAACATAGGCACTGATATTTTACTTTTAAATGTAGAAGGATTTTCGTATGTTTGGGGGGTGGGATGGGGAAAGCTTTTTTCAGTTTGGTCTAAATTGTGACTAAAACAAAAAAATCACCAAAAGGGAAAGAGAGGTATCAATCAATGTGCTCCAACTGAGCAAATGCACTATGTTTGAATACAGTGTTGTCCCCCTAACTGGAAGGGTTAGTGTTCTAAAAACCCTATAGGTGGTTGAGGGATTTTAAGACATTTTGTTCATTCAGCAGATACTTCTTGAACTCTTATTACCAAAAACTGTGCTTAGCAACTTGGAAAAACTGAATTGAGGGAACTACGTTTTTAAGTTTTTCACATTCACTTAAAACAGTTACTAATTTGGGGTATAAAAGACTGATAGCAATATTACTTTTAACCATCTCTTGTGTACTAGAAACTTCAGGATCTTCCCACAATTTCAAACATATGTTTGTAATTTTCTTGTAGGTAATATGCCTAATACTAGGTTCTAGGTTCTTTGAACCCCCGTTTCTCCATCCAAGTGTTTTTCTGATTGTATGGTTCTAGAAATGAACTCTTTAAACTAGGATGGAAAAAACTTTGGGTAGCATTTATTTAAGACAACTGGCATAGCTAAGTTGGTCAATTTCAAGTGTGATTACAATGCACAGGGTTATATGTATTGTCATTCCTCATACAATTATGTGGAGCCCTGATATAAGCTGCTAGCACCTTAATGCACATCTCTGCTCCCTCCCTCCTGACCAGTGACTGCCGCATGCAGTTCTAAGGCCCTAGTTTACATTCCTTAACGTCCTTCTCCTTTCTGTATCCTACTTTAATTCCCTTTTCCTAGATGCAGGTGACACACTTTGGTTAGTCTGGACCCCAAATCCTTGTATTTCAGGAAAAAGAGTGCGATAAAGCCATGAATAATGGGAGTTTTGTATACGGGTAACTCAGAGGGAGAAGGGTTACTGGGCAAACACTCCCCTACCTCACATACATTAGCCACCCAGTTAATTCTAGAATATCCTGGAGATCAAAGTTGACCTAGAGACAAGGAGCCAGGATTCTTGCTGCTACTCTGTGGAATTAAAGTGCAACTTGTCAGTCCCTCTCAACAAAGCCATTGAGCACAAACTGGGTAATAAGGCTAGACTCAAAGATTTGGTTAGCATTTTCTGAGTCCCTACCATGTGCCAAGCACTGTTCATAGGAAAATTAATTCATCAGTATCCACAAGGACACTCCACAAGGAGAGAGGGCCATCTTGAAGAATTACAGTGCTGCGCGTTAAGGTGTTAGAACTGTGCACTGTATACTATGAAATACGCAAAGTGAGGGGACTACATGCAGGCTGGGAAAATCACAGCTTTCCTGACCCCCAACTCCACACCCAGCATAGGACAGCTAGGCCAGTCAGGGCACCCTGTCCTTGGAAACATTCAACTCTAGTTGTGATTAATCATGTCATTGGTTGTTAATGTCTTTGTTCTCCAATAGAATGTAAACCTCATCAGGATAGGGAATGTACTTTATTCCCTTTTGTCTTGTGCACCGCTGTTTTGTCATTGCAGCTTCACATGCTTGACACTTTAACAGGCATGCCATAAATATGTGTATGGATAAATATGAGAATAAATGGGACAGACATTGAGCCTGGCTTTAAGGAGAAATTTGTTAGTCTATGAGGTTGGCATCACAGGTAATAAATAGAATGTAAAGCACCTAGCAGTTTATCAGAAAAGGTGAGTATTTGGGTGAAAGCAGCAGGAGGGAGGCTGTTAAAGACGCATCAGACACTGTAGCTGACTGCTGGATTGGGGTGGGGAGGGGGCAGGAAAGCTAGATAGGTACCGGAGAAGTTTCGGGATTTTTTAAACTACGTTTCTTTTGTAACTTAGTTCTTTACCTATCGACTAATTTGGGGAATTCTGACTGGCTGTAGCTTAAAGATATAGCTTAAAGATATAGCGGTTTGAGTTATTTCTACCCTTTTTTTCTCCCGGGCTAGTGACACTCCCCAAGGGACAAAAGGACTGAAACTCCAAGTTCTCTAAAATACTGGCAGGGAAAGGGTGAGAAAATGCCGGAAGCAATAGTTGCCGGCCAGAGGCGCTGTTCCCCGGACAGGCGACTCGCACGCTGGCCCCCTCCGCTCCGCCTGGCCCCGCCCCGCCGCGTCAGGAGGGTCACGTAGCCTGCGACCCGCGCCCTGATTGGCTGCGTTGGGAGCTCTAGGGCGTGTCTGTGGGTTCCGCGAAGCGGGGCCGGAGCTGCTGAGGGGAATTGGCTGGCGGCTTGGTACCCTGGCCCCTGTTCCCAGGCCTCGGGAGGACGCCAGGCTGCGGGGAGCCTCGGCCTGGGGAGGGGGGTAGGACGGAGCCAGAGACCCGGAACTCGCGCCTTGTGCAGAGTGGACGCAGACAGGTGAGTCGCCCCGGTCCTGCGCCCCTGGGGGTGATCGTCTCCGGCCGCACAGCGGCCGAGAGGCTGGAGTCAGGAGCTGCCCACCGTGAAGCCAGACTTCCAGCCAGCTGCTCAGCTCCGCCTGGCTGGCTCGGGAGCTGGGTGGACGCTGGGGCGCGGCAGGTCGGAAGTTTCTCTGGATATGAGCGCAGGCCCCACATGATGGATGTGCGGCTTTCGATCGCTCCCCAGTATCCTCTGCTTTGGGCCCTCGTTTTTCCTTTCTTACAAACATTGGGGTTAATTTGAAACTGTCAGCAGGTCGTACATATTATAAAAGTAGACGTTAACTGAATTACCGGTGTTTGTCGAGGGAACCGTGTTATGAAAATTGTGCATATTACAGAAGTGGGTTTCACTCCTCAAAAACGCTTACGAAACATGAAGTATTAGAAAATAAACCACGTTGTGATTTAGAAAACATTTACCTGGATCATTGCTATGTGCAGAGCACAGGGCTAAGAGCAGGACTCAGCTAAGCTGTTGGGTTTGAATCCAAGGTCTCCCCTTTATTAGCTGACCAACCTTGGGCTACTTTACGTGCATCTGTTAACTCATCTTTAAAATGGGTTGCTGTGGTGGTTTAATGAGTTTCTGAATGCTTTGTCATTTATGGTATTAATTAATTTAACCTTCACAATCACCCAGGATGTAATCTTCACGAACACCTAGTGATGCCATTTTCCTGGTGCTTAAACTGAGGCACAGAGAGGTGAAGTGACTTCCTCAAGTCACAGCACAACTAATGGCCAGGAATTAAGCCCAGGCAGCCCACAGCTTTACCCACTACATTAAGTTGTAGTGAACTTGGTTTGTCATTGAGTTTCAGTTGACAGATACTGATTTTGTTTCTGTGGACCAAGTTCTTTGCTGGGTACAGGGGATAAAGTAGAAGAGCACGCAGACCCTGCTTTCCAGGTGCTTGCAATCTGGTGCAGGTTGTTCATAGACTGCAGGGTGCTCATGAACCCTGCTAAAGTCTTTTGCAAAATGTGAGTATGGGTCCTTTTCTGGAAAAGAGAGGGAGTGTGGCTCACACCGTGTTCTCTGGTGGGTCTGTGATTCAAAGGTATGAAGAAACATTTTAGCAGAAAAGCTAGTATCTAGCATAATGCCTGACACACAGAATGAGCCAAACAAACAAAAACAAAAAAAACTGGTTGAATGAATGAAGAACTTACAGGAGTATAAGTGCCACAGTAGGGTCAAGAGCAGGGTGCTGTGGAAGAGCACACATGAAAGTCACCTGCCCAGGAATGCCTCCTAGAGTCAGCAATGCCAGCCAGGTGAAAGGTAGGGAAGCAATTCATTGGAACATGGCAGTAAACGTTTCTGCCCTCACGGAGGGTGAGACAGAAACCACTCATGAACAGCTGCAGCTATGACAAGTGGCACATAGGAACAGTCCATGGTGATAAGAGAGCCTGTCAGGGGGACAGGAAGCCTCATCTATTCATGAAGGGCAGGGAACTTTCCCTGAGAAAGTGACACTTAGACCTAGGAGTTAGGAGCATTGTGGGCATAGGGGTTAGCCCTCAGTCTTCAGAGACCCAGTGATGGGAACAGGTAAAGCACCAGGGGCAGAAAGGAAGCTGGTGCAGCTGGTGTAGGCAGAGGGGGACAGGAGATTTGGGTGGTGACAAAGCCTAAGACAAAGAGGCCTTGCAGGCCATGGTAAGGCTTTTTTACTTTGTGTCTTTATCCTAAAGTGCCATCGGAAAGTTATTGCAGGGAGGTGACAAGATCACATTTTGAGAAGAAGCTGGAAAGAAGCCCAAGTGGATTAAGAAGCCCCGGATGAGGACAGGATCTCTGGGGAGAAACTCTAAGGTAAGAAGAGGAGAGGGCCTAGAACCAAGCCTTGAAGATGAGCCTGCAGGGGAGACAACTAAAGGACAGTCAGGAGTGTAGGAAGGAAGGAGGAGAACCAGGGGAGTGGGAGGTTTTGGAAGTCAGGTATGAGTATTTCACAGAGAAAGTGGTCACCTATGCTGAAAACTGCCGGTGTCAAAAGAGGGAGGAACTAAAACTACTCATTGGCTTTAATCACATGAAAGTTGTCTTTATGGGAAGTTGTATACATAGGAAGAGAGGAAATGGAAAGAAAGAAGGAGCTGCAAGAATTAACCTGAGGGGAAGAGAAAAACGGGATTTTAGTTGGAGGGGCAGTGAGAGAAAGAGCCACTGAGGTGAAGGGTGGGAACCTCAGAGAGGAGGATGCAGCTGAAGGAGTGAATACATGAGAAAGAAGGGCTCTAGACACTTCAGGCCACAGAGGCTGGGATCAGCACGAGCAGGAATTACCCTGCATGATGAAAAATGTCATTGTAGGGAAGGGGAGATAGCAGAAGGTTTATGTTTGGTATGATGAATTGCACTCCTTTCTTTGTACAAGTTAGAGGCAAGGATATTGGTTGAGAGTGAAGGAGAGAATGGGTGTCAGGGGAAGCTGGAGGTCTGAGTTGAGAAGATTTGACATAGTTGTTGGGGGATGTGAAAGAGTGAGTTGACCAGAGATTGTTTTAGGATGGTCTGGCAGAGGGAGCCAAGTAAACAGCAAAGGCCGGAAATTAGCCACCTGGCTCATTCAGGGAATTGCAAAAATAGTAGGGGAGTGAGGACAGAGGCTAGCTAGAAACAGAAACTACATTAAATACAGTATAACAAAGGAGGCATCACAAATCATGGGGAAGGAAACGATTGTTCAAACATGGTGCTTAGAGATAGCTAACCTATTGATAAAATCTATTTACATTCTTAGCTCACAATCAGAAATTTCAAATGAATTAAAGGAGCTAGCTTTTAAAATTCAAACAAAGGTCAGGTGCCTTCAATGTGGCAGAGGAGTAAGACGTGGAGATCACCTTCCTCCCCACAAATACATCAAAACTACATCTACATGTGGAACAGCTCCTACAGAACACCTACTGAATGCTGGCAGAAGACCTCAGACTTCCCAAAAGGCAAGAAACTCCCCACGTACCTGGGTAGGGTAAAAAAAAAGGAAAAACAGAGACAAAAGAACAGGGATGGGACCTGCACCTCAGGGAGGGAGCTGTAAAGGAGGAAAAGTTTCCACACACTAGGAAGCCCCTTCACTGGGGGAGACAGGGGGTGGGCACGGGGGGGGGAGCTTCGGAGCCACAGAGGAGAGCGCAGCCACAGGGGTGCAGAGGGCAAAGCGGAGAGATTCCCACACAGAGGATCGGTGCCGACTCTCACCAGCCTGAGAGGGTTGTCCACTCACCCGCCAGGGCGGGTGGGGGCTGGGAGCTGAGGCTTGAGCTTTGGCGTTCAGATCCCAGGGAGAGGACTGGGGTTGGCTGCGTGAATACAGCCTGAAGGGGGCTAGTGTGCCACAGCTAGCCGGCAGGGAGTCTGGGAAAAAGTCTGGAACTGCCTAAGAGGCGAGAGACCATTGTTTTAGGGTGCGCAAAGAGAGGGGATTCAGAGCACCGCCTAAATGAGCTCCAGAGATGGGCGCGAGTCGCAGCTATCAGCACGGACATCAGAGACAGGCATGAAATGGCTGGGCTGCTACTACAGCCACCAAGAATCCTGTGTGCAAGCACAGGTCACTATCCACACTTCCCTTCCCGGGAGCCTGTGCAGCCCGCCACTGCCAGGGTCCCGTGATCCAGGGCCAACTTCCCTGGGAGAACACATGGCACACTTCAGGCTGTTGCAATGTCACGCCGGCCTCTGCTGCTGCAGGCTTGCCCCACATTCCATACCCCTCCCTCCCCCCCAGCCTGAGTGAGCCAGAGCCCCCTAATCAGCTGCTCTTTTAACCCCGTCCTGAGTGAAGTACAGACGCCCTCAGGTGACCTACACACAGAGGTGGGGCCAAATCCACAGCTGAACCCCAGGAGCTGTGCAAACAAAGGAGAGAAAGGGAAATCTCTCCCAGCAGCCTCAGGAGCAGTGGATTAAATCTCAAGTGCACATGGAACATTCTCCCGGGTAGATCATATCTTGGGTCACAAATCAAGCATTGGTAAATTTAAGAAAATTGAAATCGTATCAAGTATCATTTCCGACCACAACGCTGAGACTAGATATCAATTACAGGAAAAAATCTGTAAAAGATACAAACACATGGGAGGCTAAATAATATACTACTAAATAATGAAGAGATCACTGAAGAAATCAAAGAGGACATCAAAAAAATACCTAGAAATAAATGACAATGAAAACATAATGACCCAAGACCTGTGGGATCCAGCAAAAGCAGTTCTAAGAGGGAAGGTTATAGCAATACAATCCTACCTCAAGAAACAAGAAATGGGACTTCCCTGGTAGCGCAGTGGTTAAGAATCTGCCTGCCAATCCAGGGGACACGGGTTTGAGCCCTGGTTCGGGAAGACCCCACATGCTGCAGAGCAACTAAGCCTGTGCGCCACAACTACTAAGCCTGCTCTCTAGAGCCCGCAAGCTACAACTACTGAATCCCACGCGCCTAGAGTCCATGCTTCATGACCAGAGAAGCCACTGCAATGAGAAGCCCGCCCACCACAATGAAGAGTAGCCCCCACTTGCCACACTAGAAAAAGCCGGCACGCAGCAAAGAAGACCCAAAGCAGCCAAAAACAGAGAAAGAAACAAGAAACATCTCAAATAAACAACCTAACCTTACACCTAAAGCAATTAGAGAAAGAAGAACAAAAAACCCCCAAAGTTAGCAAAAGGAAAGAAATCATACAGATCAGATCAGAAATAAATGAAAAAGAAATGAAGGAAACGATAGCAAAGATCAATAAAACTAAAAGCTGGTTCTTTGAGGAAATAACCAAAATTGATAAACCATTAGCCAGATTCATCAAGAAAAAAAGGGAGAAGACTCAAATCAACAGAATTAGAAATGAAAAAGGAGAAGTAACAACTGACAATGCAGAAATACAAAGGATCATGAGAGATTACTATAAACAAGTATATGCCAATAAAATGGACAACCTGGAAGAAATGGACAAATTCTTAGAAAAGCACAGCCTTCTGAGACTGAACCAGGAAGAAATAGAAAATATAAACAGACCTATCACAAGCACTGAAATTGAAACTGTGATTTAAAATCTTCCAGCAGACAAAAGCCTGGGACCAGACGGCTTCACAGGCGAATTCTATCAAACATTTAGAGAAGAGCTGACACCTATCCTTCTCAAACTCTTCCAAAATATAGCAGAGGGAGGAGCACTCCCAAACTCATTCTACAAAGCCACCATCACCCTGGTATGAAAACCAGACAAAGATATCACAAAGAAAGAAAACTACAGGCCAGTATCACTGATGAACGTAGATGCAAAAATCCTCAACAAAATACCAGCAAACAGAATCCAACAGCACATTTAAAGGATCATACACCATGATCAAGTGGGATTGCAACGATTCTTCAATATATGCAAATCAGTCAATGTGATAAATCATATTAACAGAATCCAACAGCACATTTAAAGGATCATACACCATGATCAAGTGGGATTGCAATGATTCTTCAATATATGCAAATCAGTCAATGTGATAAATCATATTAACAAATTGAAGGAGAAAAGCCATATGATCATCTTAATAGATGCAGAAGACGTTTTCGACAAAATTCAACACCCATTTTTTGACAAAAACTCTCCAGAAAGTAGGCATATAGGGAACTTACCTCAACATAATAAAGGCCATTTATGACAAACCCACAGCCAACATCACTCTCAATGGTGAAAAACTGAAACCATTTCCACTAATATCAGGAACAAGACAAGGTTGCCCACTGTCACCACTATTATTCAACATAGTTTTGGAAGTTTTAGCCACAGCAATCAGAGAAGAAAAAGAAGTAAAAAGAATCCAAATCGGAAAGGAAGAAGTAAAACTGTCACTGTTTGCAGATGACATGATACTATACATGGAGAATCCTAAAGATGCCACGAGAAAACTACTAGAGCTAATCAATGAATCTGGTGAAGTAGCACAATACAAAATTAATGCACAGAAATCTCTTTCATTCCTATACCCTAATGATGAAAAATCTGAAAGAGAAATTAAGGAAACTCTCCCATTTACCACTGCAACAAAAAGAATGAAATACATAGGAATAAACCTACCTAAGGAGACAAAAGATCTGTATGCAGAAAACTATAAGACACTGATGAAAGAAATTAAAGATGATCAAACAGATGGAGAGATATACCATGTTCTTGGATTGGAAGAATCAACATTGTGAAAATAACTATACTACCCACAGCAATCTACAGATTCAGTGCAATCCCTACCCAACTACCACTGGCATTTTTCACAGCACTAGAACAAAAAAATTTCACAATTTGTATGGAAACATGAAAGACCCCAAATAGCCAAAGCAATCTTGAGAAAGACAAACAGAGCTGGAAAAATCAGGCTCCCTGACTTCAAACTATACTACAAAGCTACAGTAATGAAGACAGTATGGTACTGGCACAAAAACAGAAATATAGATCAGTGGAACAGGATAGAAAGCCCAGAGATAAACCCATGCACATATGGTCACCTTATCTTTGATAAAGGGGGCAAGAATATACAATGGAGAAAAGACAGCCTCTTCAGTAAGTGGTGCTGGGAAAACTGGACAGCTACGTGTAAAAGAATGAAATTAGAACACTCCCTAAAACCATACACAAAAATAAACTCAAAATGGATTAAAGACCTAAATGTAAGGCCAGACACTATAAAACTCTTAGAGGAAAACATAGGCAGAACACTCTGTGACATAAATCACAGCAAGATCCTTTTTGACCCACCTCCTAGAGAAACGGAAATAAAAACAAAAATTAAAAACGGGACTTAATAAAACTTAAAAGCTTTTGCACAGCAAAGGAAACCATAAAGACGACGAAAAGACAACCCTCAGAATGGGAGAAAATATTTGCAAATGAAGCAACTGGCAAAGGATTAATCTCCAAAATATACAAGCAGCTCATGCAGCTCAGTATCAAAAAAACAAACAGCCCAATACAAAAATGGGCAGAAAACCTAAATAGACATTTCTCCAAAGAGGATATACAGATTGCCTTCAAACACATGAAAGGATGTTCAACACCCTAATCATGAGAGAAATGCAAATAAAAACTACAATGAGGTATCACCTCACACCAGTCAGAATGGCCATCATCAAAAAATCTACAAACAATAAATGCTGGAGAGGGTGTGGAGAAAAGGGAACCCTCTTACACTGTTGGTGGGAATGTAAATTGATACAGCCGCTATGGAGAACAGTATGGAGGTTCCTCAAAAAATTAAAAATAGAACTACCATATGACCCAGCAATCCCACTACTGGGCATATACCCTGAGAAAACCATAATTCAGAAAGAGTCATGTACCACAATGTTCATTTCAGCTCTATTTACAATAGCAAGGACATGGAAGCAACCTAAGTGTCCACTGACAGATGAATGGATAAAGAAGATGTGGCACATATATACAATGGGATATTACTCAGCCATAAAAAGAAACAAAACTGAGTTATTTGTAGCGAGGTGGATGGACCCAGAGACTGTCATACAGAGTGAAGTAAGTAGAAAGAGAAAAACAAATACCATATGCTAACACATATACATGGAATCTAAAAAAAAAGAAAAAAATGGTTCTGAAGAACCTAGGGGCAGGACAGGAATGAAGACACAGACATAGAGAATGGACTTAAGGAAACGGGGAGTGGGAAGCTGGGACGAAGTGAGAGTGTGGCATGGACATATATACACTACCAAATGTAAAATAGATAGCTAGTGGGAAGCAGCTGCATAGCACAGGGAGATCAGCCTGGTGCTTTTTGTCCACCTAGAGGGGTGGGATAGGGAGGGTGGGAGGGAGATGCCAGAGGGAGGAGATATGGGGATGTATGTATAGGTATAGCTGATTCACTTTGTTATACAGTAGAAACTAACACATCATTGTAAAGCAATTATAGTGTAATAAAGATGTTAAGAAAAAAACAGGGACTGAAAAATAAATTTCAAACAAAAATATAGAAGCAAATAGGGATGAATTTTTATCTTTTCATCTGATGCATAAAAGCAGTAGGAATCCTAAAGGAAAGGGAAACTTCCTTGATCCTTTGACCAATTAAAATTAACCGATTTGTCCTGACACATGCTACACAGTGTATGAAGCTTGAAGACATTATGCTAAGTGAAATAAGCCATGGTCACCATTCCACAGCTAACCTGATTTTCTATGGCTTCACTAGGGCAGTCACATGGCATTCCTCATTTTACCTGGCTGAGACTTATTTTAATTCTAGATTTATAAAAAAGTTTTTCACATAATTCTCATAAAAAAGCATACATTTATTCACCCATTTTAGAGAAAACAAATTCACTGACTTATTTTGATAATAGTTATTTAGCAAAAGAATATTTACTCTAAAATATAAAATTAGAGTTGACACCCCTCCTTAAAAAGTATTTGCTTCAGCTAAACATCAGCTTGAAAATGTAAAATGTTAAAACAAAAAAAAGTGGGTGTGTGTAAATAGCGTATGTGTCCTAAACCTGAACGTATCAGAGTTGAAAGGGAGTGTGTGTCAAAATAACATTTGAGGTTTGTGAATCTTTGAACTCCTTGTGGTTTTGCTACTGGTCTGTAAAATGGAACTAACTACTGCACGAGGTTGTTGCAAACTCAGACAATGTATTTATAAAGTTTAAGATGTGAAGCAGTGTATTACAGTTACTTCATCAATTATTTAAGAGGCTCTATTTAATATACTCCACATGAGTTGTCTAATTTAAGTCCGTTTTATTTCCATGCTTACTACTTACAGCTCAAATTTGTGTTTGTATTCTGAAAGTCAACACCCTTTATGTTAAAAACCTGTATTTTCTTTGATATAGGTATGATGAGTACCTTCTGAGTCTCAGGATGGTGGGAATTAGCCAGTGGATTGCAGGCATGTTGTGGAAGTTGCTGATGAGATCCCAGCCCTGCAGGCTCTGTTCTTTCAGAAAGATGCTATCAGCTCCAAAATACACACATTTTCTAGCATCCTTCACCTATACAACTGATAATCAGTCAAATAGAGAAAATAAAAAGACAGTAGAAAAGCTCTATAAATTGTCAGTTGACATCAGGAAAATTCGAAGATTAAAAGGATGGGTACTTCTGGAGGATGAAACCTATGTTGAAGAAATTGCAAATATTTTACAACAGCTAGGTGCCGATGAGACTGCTGTAGCCAGTATCTTGGAACGCTGCCCAGAAGCAATTAAATGCAGTCCACCTGCTGTTAACACCCAGCGAGAACTCTGGCAGTCGGTTTGCAAGAACGAGAAAGAGTTAGTTAAGTTAATAGAACAGTTTCCAGAATCTTTCTTTACTGTTCAAGACCAGGAAAACCAGAAGCTGAATGTCCAATTCTTTCAAGAGTTGGGATTCAAAAATGTGGTCATTAGTAGGTTTTTGACAACTGCATCTAATATTTTTCACACTCCTATTGAGAAGAATAAGCAAATGATAAATGTTCTTCAAGAGAGTTATCTAAATTTAGGTGGCTCTGAGGTCAACATGAAAGTTTGGCTACTAAAATTATTAAGCCAAAACCCATTTATTTTGTTAAATTCTTCTGCATCTATAAAGGAAACACTAGAATTTCTCCAGGAGCAGGGTTTTACAAACTTTGAAATTCTCCAACTTCTCTCCAAACTCAAAGGATTTCTGTTTCAACTTTGCCCAAGAAGTATACAGAACAGTATGTCCTTCTCTAAACATGCTTTTAAATGTACTGATCATGACCTGAAGCAATTAGTTTTGAAATGTCCTGCCCTTTTATATTATTCCGTTCCAGTTTTGGAAGAGAGAATTCAGGGATTATTGAAAGAAGGAATTTCCATAGCTCAGATAAGAGAGACACCAAAGGTTCTTGAATTAACGCCACAAATAGTACAGTACAGGGTAAGGAAACTGAATTCCTTAGGCTATAGAATAAAGGATGGATATCTAGCATATCTAAATGGAACAAAAAAAGAGTTTGAGGCTAACTTTGGTAAAATTCAGGCCAAAAAAGGTAGGCCATTATTTAATCCTGTGGCACCATTAAATATTGATGAGTAACTTGCTGACTGATGCTTCTTTTTATCAGTGCTGAGTAAAACCGAGTAGCAAAAACTTAAGTGATTCAGGCATATTGTGGGCACCAGTAATTTTAAGAACCTACTTAGCTTCTGAGTTGTGTTTAAATGACCTCTAAGTAGAAAATCTCTCACTTAGTTGCTGTACTTAAAAATATAAATTGCATTTATTTTAAATAAAGTTTGTAATTTTGACCTTGAGCTATTTTAAAAAACTATTAAATGGTCTATCAGTGTGATATTTTATAAGTGAGTAATTTCTAAGAAACTGACAAGTGCACTCTATTCAAAGTATGGATACATTTTTACTCATATAGCACATTTCACCTGGGATGCAGACCCAGCCTTCTTTCTCACCACCAGCTCTGAAACATCACTCTACTATGGTGTGAATTCTGTAGCTTAGTGTTTAGTGAAACATTAGCAAACTTCTAATACATTTTTGTGGAGAAAGTTGATTTCATCTCCAGGTTGGAATAAGGGAATATCTTTGAGAACCAAGTATTGCCCATCAAAAGGAATAATTAGAGCTTATTGGTGTGGTTTAAAATTGACTATTTTATCTCATGAAACACTTTTATGTGCATTTATTACTTTCCCCTTTTTATAGATGAGGAAACAAGCTTAGAGAGCCATCCAGCTGCCACATGCCAGAGCCCAGATTTACTAAGATCTCTCTTCTGTTCAAACCTTGTGAACAGAAAAAGGATTGCTTATGAGTTGGCATAAGAAAAGTCACTCCTACCTGACATGCTAAAAGAGTACCAACTACAAATTTAGGGATTTTTATGAAAACATCTCTGTAAAATTCCTTAAATTTGAAATGATCTAATTTGTATAAACTTTCTGAAAATCCAGGTCTGACTGTAAAATATGAAAGGTAAAGTGTGTGATGGTTGGTACTGATTTTAGTTAGGTTTCAAGTTTCTATTTCTAAACTTTGTTCCAAGATAAATATTATGCAAAAAAGACTGGCTCACTTTCAGCTGTGGAGTTTGAACTCTAACAAATACACAAACAATTGACTCTTCACACTCAAACATCTGCGCTATGTGTGCGTGGCCTTAAGTGATGAAAAAATTATGAAAAATGCAGGCCACATCTTCACTCTATTCCTTCAATCAGCAAATGCAGGCAACTCTCACTCTCCACATCTGTTAAGTTCCTTAGTTAGGAAAGCGAAAGGTATCTCTGTGCAGCACCTACTAAGTGCTGGGCACGTTGTGCTTTACAACTCTAAGAGCTGAGTACCACTTTATTGTTCTAACAGATGAGGACATTCAGGCACAGAGAGGGTAAGTCACTTACTCAAAGTCACACAGAAATGTCTGTTCAAGAGAAAGCATGGCAGCCAGTATAGTCGGGGCAGAGTTAAGTGATGGGAAGAGTGACACAAGATGAGCATCACAGGTCCATCTAAGGAACAGGATCTCATTCTAAATGTGATGGGAAACGCTTTGGCAGATTTTAGTTTATGCTGACGAAATTATCAGCAGTGCTTTCACCCTCAAAAGTATCTCAGTTTGGAATACATTACACATTATATGGTCACCTTGGTAGTTCTATGTTAGATGTCAATTTTGAGATGCCTACAAGAATCTGAGCAGAGATTTCAAATAGAAAAATGGTGAAGTCTGGAGTAGTGAGAAATCAGGACTGGAGATACAGATAATCAGGGATCATCTGCATATCTATGGTATTTAAAGCTATAGCTCTGGGTGAGACTGCCAGAAAGAAGATAGATTTGGAGTAGTGGCTGACCAAGCCTAGAAAGGATTGACCAGAGTAAGTCTGCCAAGAAAAGAGGGCATTTTCAATAATATTGAATACCATGGGGAGGTCAACTAAGATAAGGAGAAGTGACTAGTGGATCTGGCTAAAGGGAAATCATTGGTTGGCCCTATCAAGAGTGATTCTGGGGGATTCCCTGGTGGTGTACTGGTTAAGAATCTGCCTGCCAATGCAGGGGACACAGGTTTGAGCCCTGGTCCAGGAAGATCCCACATGCTGCAGAGCAACTAAGCCCGTGCGCCACAACTACTGAGCCTGCCACGAGCTCATGAGCCACAACTACTGGAGCCCACGTGCCTAGAGCCCATGCTCTGCAACAAAAGCCACCGCAATGAGAAGCCCACATACTGCAACAAAAGAGTAGCCCCCACTCACCGCAACTAGAGAAAGCCCACACACAGCAACGAAGAGCCAATTCAGCCAAAAATAAATAAATAAATAAATTTTTTAAAAAAAGTAATTCTGGTGGAATGAGAAAGGTAAGAAGGCAGCTAGAGTGGGTTGAAAGAATAGGAGATGAGGGCTTCCCTGGTGGTGCAGTGGCTAAGAATCCGCCTGCCAATGCAGGAGACATGGGTCAGAGCCCTGGTCCAGAAAGATCCCACATGCTGCGGAGCAACTAAGCCCATGCGCCACAACTACTGAGCCTGCGCTCTAAAGCCTACAAGCCACAACTACTGAGCCAATATGTCGCAACTACTGAAGCCTGCGTGCCTAGAGCCCATGCTCTGCAACCAGAGAAGCCACCGCAATGAAACCTGCACACTGCAACGAAGAGTAGCTCCCGCTCGCCTCAACCAGAGGAAGACCGCACGTATCAACAAAAACCCAACGCAGCCTAAATAAATAAATATATTTAAAAAAAAAAAAGAATAGAGGAAGAGTCAGAGACTATATAGTTTTTCAAGAAGTTTTGCTGCAAAAGGAAGCAGAAAAATGGAGATTATGAGATTAATTTTTCTTTAAAGAAATAGTGGAAAATGTTTATATGCCGATGGGTATGACCCAAGGAGAGAGAGATGGATGAGATGGAAAATCAATTAATTTTAAGGATTAATATCCTTGAGGAAGTGAAGGTGGACTGACTTCGGATAAAAGCAGAGCTACTAGTCCTGGTCCACAGAGCATGGGAACAGATGCAGGCAGGTTGATAGAGTGTGCATTGTGAGAGGCAGGAGTCTTACTGTCTGGTTGCCTCTTTTTACAGAGATTTAGAATGGGAGGAAGGGAGTATAGCAGGAGAGATGGAAAGAGGAGGTATGAAATAGTCACTTTGAGGAGTAGGAAAGTAAACAAACATGAAGGTATATAGGAAAGTTTAGCAGAGTTGAGTGGCCATGTGTGCTTTGTGGCCATGAAGAGCTTTGTCAGTACAGCAGCAAATGGGGCAGTTATGGTTACAGAAATGCATTTGTAGCTTACTCTAACTTGAGAAGTTTAAACTAAAATAAATCCACATTCATGGTCAAACATGCAGTATACTGACCTGTCCTTTAGACCAAATCCTAGTCCGTTATCTTTTAGCCCTTGTACCTCTGCCTTTTTCTATTCTTGCATTCTTACTCAGATCTTCCTACAAATAAAATTTTAGATTTTCAAAAACAACGTTAACAGGGGGAGATATCCTTACATAAAACACTAGAGTCAAATTTCATTTCCTCTGTGAAAAAAAGGCTATAACAAAATACATGATTTCCTTTAAACAGTTTATGTATAAATTCATATCTGTGGCAAAATGTAATTAGCTGCCAAAGTAAATATGATCACCCAGAAGACTTCCAGTGAGCTCAAATCAGACAGCCTGGTAAATCAAGCATACAGGCAGCACTAATGCCAGCAGCGGAATGAAGGACTAGCTACTGAGTAGTTCCCTTTGTTTCTGGACATAAGATGGAGAGGTTCTGACTTACACAAATTCAAAAGTGTTACGGGAAATTCAACACTGGAACTGTGCTTGCTCCATATTTGTAAAAAGGGAATAAAGATACTTTTCCTCATAAGGTCCTCATACTGATTAAATCAGAGAATTTATGGACAGTACTTGGTAGGTAAGTAGATGCCCAGTAAATATCAATTTTCTTCCTTCCTCCAACTGGTTCCCATCCCTTTGAGTCACTTCTGGCCAGTAAGAGGTCTAAGTTGGTTCCACAGCTGCTTAGGACAGAGGGAAGTGTGCTCCCTACTTTATAATTCCTCCATCAGTTCCCAAGTTTTAGACTGCAAAAGAATCACCTGCAGAGGTTGTTAAACTGCACTCTTGGATCCCACCCTGCAGAGATTCAGCAAATTGCAGTCAAACCCAGAAATCTGCATTTTTAATCTTTATTAGAGTTGTTTAAAATATATTTGTATTTCATTGTTGTGTTGGCATCAAAATTCATATTTGGAGATGTTCTGTCATGTTGCATTAGTATAAAAAAATTTAAAAACTGGCTACAGTACTTTCTGAATTTCTATATAACTAAAATTTTAAGACTACCCTGTTTTAAAATTTCCTTTATTTCCTTAGATCTTTATGAAACAGTTCATCTTTTGCAGATCATAGTGCTTTATTAAAGATTCATGTCTTCTTTTCCCATTCCTTTAATACAAAAAAATTTATTCAGTCATCAGTTATTTTCATCTGACATTTCACTAAGTACAGGATTCATAATGTCAACATTATTAGATCAGTCATTCAAGTGGGTCACACAAGTTTATCCTCATTGTGTTGAATACCCACTCAAAAGATAAGCTGAATAACAGATGCCTCCAGGTGTATACAACAACCACCTTATTAGCTTCTTGAAGTGAACTAGTACTGTTTAACAGGTCAGATTGCTAGTCTACGAAATAAACAGAAAAAGACTCAAGTGTACAGCTTTACATATCATCAAATGGCAAGTTCATTTCAACAAGAACGTCTACAACTAACTTCATTTGTACAAGTTCTCTGCTATCATTGCAAAGCCTCTCCTGAACAAAGTTATAATTTAAAATTTAAAACAAACTTGATGAGATAAAATGTACCAGGTGGCTTTTCTGTAGCAGAAATTAATTACAACCATTTTTCCTCAAGCAATTTTAAAGACAAGCAAAGTTGAAAATAAATATTCAAGCATACAGTAAACTAAAGTCTATATTTAGAAATTCAGGTACAAAGCACGGCAGAGCCGATGAAGATAAGAAGATAATTTAGAAATATAAGCTAGCAATGAAGCAATAATTTCTTTCAAATAGCAGGAAACAAATTCTCCAATACCATTACTTAGATCATTATTTAGTGTTCATCCGTTAATTTTGTTTTTTTTTTTTAAATCCCCTTGCTAATTATGACATTTGACCAGATATACGAACAAATATACGTTTAATCATACTGGATGAAATAAACAACAATTTAATTTTTGATTAACTCCCTAATGACTTTCCAGTGTTGTATATGGTAGAAAGGTTCAAGAACCTTTGTGGATTTACTTCAATCCCTGCTGGTATTTATGAAAGCTTTTAAAAGCTAAGTTTTGTTCTTACCCATTTGTTGATCCACATTATTAATGCAAAACTCTTAGTGGGTTGCAAACAAACACTTAAGCTTTGGGTGTTGGAGTGATCTAAGTTCTCAGGAATGCTGTTTTGACTTACTCCAGAGCATCACCTCCTTTCTTCCCCTTGCTCGTTAAGAAAAAAAAGTCTGCAGAATGGTGGCAAATTTCCAAACTTAAGTGAAGGAAAATTAAGATTTTTCAGGCTGGGATTAAACCCTTGGTTAAGAGAAATGCCACTTTTAAAATTTTTATGAAACAAAAAAAAGATGAATTCGGGCTTCCCTGGTGGCGCAGTGGTTGGCAGCCCGCCTGCCGATGCAGGGGACACGGGTTCGTGCCCTGGTCCAGGAAGATCCCACATGCCGCGGAGCGGCTTGGCTCGTGAGCCATGGCCGCTGAGCCTGCGCGTCCCGAGCCTGCGTGTCCGGAGCCTGTGCTCCGCAACAGGAGAGGCCGCGGCAGTGAGAGGCCCGCGTACCGGGAAAAAAAAAAAAAAAAAAAAAAAAAATGAATTCCAGCTAAGTCATATTCTTTTCGAATGAATGAGACATGATGAGACGTTAATGAGACACAACACACTTATCATCCGCAACCAAAAAATTCAATTTCCTGCCTGAAGTTGACTTGGAAAATGGTACAAAGTTTACAGCTTCTTTAAAGGAGTGTAAGATGACATTTTAAAAGCCTGTCAAACAGAAAGCAGTTACATATATTTTACATTCAAAACTAATCTATGGAGCCCATTCCGTTCAATTTAAGAGTCAGCCCCCACACATCTGTGGCTGCTTTCACTGTGTTTTTTGAAAGGGGTACTGCTAGTAATTTAAGCCATCCTGGAGACAAAATAGGTGTGAAGAATTTTTTATATCTTGGATGCTTTAGGTAATTCTTAAGAACTTAAAATGATTTATGTTTTCCTCCTTAATATGAAACTCTTTTATTAACACAGCTTCTGACCAGCAAAGAAATGTTCCTTAGGCACTGTGAGGTTTATTAATGATGGAGCATGAACCCAGGTTGAAGTGTACAATTTGGTTATAACTACTGACAGTTATCAAACACTTATCCTAATCTGCTGAGAGCAAGAAATGCCTTTATGTCACTAATCCTGAGATTCTTGAGGGAAAACTAATTTCACAAACAACTTTTGAAAGAATCCATATATAATAATAATCCTAAGAACTGCACATATTCAGGGTATTAGAAAAGATGTTTTCTTTTGTAAGGCATCAATGATTAAATTAATATATGCCTATCTAACAAAAGATGGTTAATACTCATAAAACCATGAATCTTTTCTTTTAAACTTCTCTAGTTCCTGCTACTTTTACCATCTTAAATAAGAAAAGAATGCCTCTTCGTCTAATCAACTATGGTTATTAAAAAAACTAAGACATCTGAAACTATTAGGCACATCAAAGGTACATTTATGTAGGTCAAGGTTCCCTTCTTAAGGGGCAGATGAGTTACCTGGCACATTATACATATGGAACTGTAAAGATCATCCACTAAATTCAACTTTCACATTTTTAGTTAAACTGAAAGACTTATGTAGTAAATATTCAAATATATCTTATCTTTAGTTACAACTAAATAAGTGTAACATTTTACCAGATAAAAAGCTGGAATTTAAGTATGAGAAACCTTCATACACTGTGCTAGTATTGGTCTCTTCCTTTTAGACAAAAGCCAGTCAGTCATCAATACTTTCAACACAGCAGTTAGAAGATAAACGTCCAAAACAGGTGACTTGGTTGTAGTCTGTAATTTAGCAATTCAATGCCACTGGCATCATAATGCTGTGGAGAGCAAGTGTATCTCCGTATTTTAGTCAGATTTGTCTTTCTTCTTTCCTGTTAAGGGCACTTTGTTTACAACAGCAGAGCCAACAGCTGTAACACCTCCAGCCACAGCAGACACGCCCCCTTTCACCAGCCCTATTCCCATGGAAGGCACAGTTGTAACAGCTGTTTTGGTCACCTCCAGACTCTTTCCACCAATCCAAGCCACACCACCAATGGTGGCACCAACGGCTCCCTTTGTAACACTGAAGATACCCCCAGTCACACGGGACAGCATGCCTGGTTGCTGCTGTGGGTGATCTTTCATTGAACCTAATAAGAGAAAATATCATAAGACAGTCAAATGTAAGTCTTTATAAGAACAGTACAAATCACTGAGTAACCTTCCTAACAACCAGCAGATTGTATTGAAAAGGTCAACCACATAAATACATATCTGATCAAGACATCAATAGCTCTTCCCTCAAGGGTATAGTTGTACATGTTTTTAAAACATCTTGGTCCAATGCTAAGTCTTAGTATCTATGAGAAGAAATGCTTTAGAGACTAGACAACTTTCATAAAATAGAAGACTATTTTAAATGTCTCCTTGATTTATAGTTTTATTGCTTTTAATAAAAACATCTTTATTTTATATCCTAAAAGGAGCATGAAAAAATAAAAAGATAAATATATTTAGCCCTTATTTCCTTGATAGAATTCAATCAGTCATTACTGAAACAACCTTCTTCATTTAAAGCACTGGTTCTCAGGTATGGTCTGGAACCCTTGAGTATCCCCAGGACCATTTCGGGGTAAAAACTGCTTTCATAATAATATTAACATGTCATTTGTCTTTCACTTTCATTCTGTCACCAGTCTAAAACAATTTTCCAGAAGCTAAATGACAGGCAGTAACACAACAGACTAAACACAGAAGACTAAACTGTGAGAATCTAGCTCTCTTCTATTAATCCAAATATTAAAGAGATTTGCAAAAATTTTAAAACCATGTCAGAAATTCTCTGGTGGTCCAGTGGTTAGGACTCTGCACTTTCACTGCCAAGGGCCTGGATTTGATCCCTGATCGGGAAACTAAGATCCCACAGGCCACACGGTATGGCCACAAACAAACAAATCACCCTGCTCACAATTTTTTTTTTGTTTTGGAAAATAGTTTCATATTTTTCAAAAAATATGTTAATTATGTTAATATGTAATGGGCCTACCGAGTTCTTTTCATAATAAAATACTTAATTTCTGTTTTTATTGTTAATATGGCAAATATCAACAAAGACATAAGCGCTGTGGAATCCTCTATTTTTTTTAAAGTAGAAAGCATCCTGAGACAAAATAATTTGAGAACCACTAACTTAAATATATTTGGGTTTCTATTCTATGTGCTCCTTAATAATGTATTTAAAGAGCTAATATTAGGAAATTAGTAATTATAGGAAATTAGTAAAAATAGGAAAATTATTCATCACTTAAAATCCTGTTACCTACATATAATCTTTTTTGTAACATGGAGAAACCAGAGCTATGGTTAATACTTCCACTGCCTCAGTAATTTTTATAAAAGAGAGTATGTGATTTAAGTATCTATACTCCCAGAAAAGGTAACATCAGTATGAGATATTCAGATTTATTGTCACAAGTCTTTTCTCTTTGGTTTCTTTGTTTGTTTAATAGAGGCACTCAAACTGGCATGTAACCCCAAACTCCAGCATAAAATGACTAGCAGGAAGATTTCACAAAAATTTGCTTCTGCCAGCCTCAAACACACACAGACCTTTTCTCCTTCATAATCTAATGACTCAGGCGGCGACAACACATAAGCAATAGTGTTTTTATTTTTTTAAACTTCATGAAAAAATACTTGATAACTATACAGTTCAGGCTATAACCACTAAAAAGGTATAATCTCACACAAGAAAGGTAAATTCTTGGGTACGTAAGTTCAACTAAGACACCCAAAGCTACTATAACCTAGCAGAATGTGGTTATCAGAGAAGGTAACATTGGAAAACCAACAATATTTGAAAGAGAAAAAAAATATGAAAATTGAGTTTCTTTAAATACACAGACACAAATTTACCTTGAGTAAGATTTTCTTTTCACTGTTTGGAGATTTTACATCCTTTCACAGGAAGAAAGTCTCATTGATTAGTCAAAATAGCTCACTGATGAAGATATAGCAATGGCTAAATTTATAAAACCAACTGTTTAATTGAAACTGAGTAATAAACATAGTTAATATAAAAATTTTAAAATAGCTGAAATAAAAGGCTTAAGACATAGATAAGCATTTGAATATATTAATTATAAAATTATGATGGAAAGGATTACATAAGTGGTCATTCTTTTGTAATCAAGGTTAGTAACACTAGGAAAAGGGGAAAATCTTGATTTGAGGATAAAACAGATAACTACCTCATGCTGAATACCTCATTAGTATTATCCTGCTATGCCAAATTTGGTGTACATGCATTTAATGAAGGCAATTTTTCTTAGTGAAATCAGATACATACTAATGCTGTTGATCTCTTAATTACAGTGTACTCTTTTTTAAAAATTACAGTGTACTCTTAATTACCACCATATAAATTATCCACTTTGCAGACTACTTTTAACAGGTTGCCAATATAAAGACATTCCTGAGGCTGTTCTCTTCCTTAACAATCATGCTCCTGGACAGCCTTTATCTCTTTCCTGACTTCTTTCTCATAAGTCCTTCCTAACTTTCTCACTGAGCCCTAACTTTTCTTTTCAAAACTCTAGACTACTAGTCCTTAAAAATAAAGGGAGAAAATAAAGAAAACAGCTACTCTGTTTCTGTACATAGTGAGGACATGCATGTGTGCATTTAGTGTTTCCAAAGATTTTTGAAGGTAAGAATAAAATGATTCCTGATGTCACAATTTTCACACCAAAAAATAAATTAAGCAGACACTAAAACCATGTATTAAAAAAGGAAGAGTTACCCATTATAATGTAATGAATAACAGGAGTTTAACAACAAATCTCAAGTGCCTCTTGAAGTGAGTTTTCGTATGCATGACATAACCTAGTCCATCCTTCCTCTGCACCTCACCCAACTCTTTACAAGTGAAAGGATACTCGTGAAATGGTCTTAAAAGAGTAGCAGAAAAATATTGATAGACCTTATATAAAAGTTACATTATGTCCCCATTTACCAATATCTATGCTTTCTTATTAAAAGCTAAAAATGTTTAAGTATTTTTGGAACACATTTACTGACAAGGAAAACAGGTTATGTTACTTTAAAGTTAATGAAAACAATCAGAAGTTTAATTCACTAGGATTTTTTTCATTCTTAGTATTACAGATGCGTACTTACCTTCTGGTGGTTCATCACTAAGGTATGATGGGATTTCTTGTTGATTTTTATCTGTCTGATTCATGATCTCCTAAAAAACACACACATTTCATTTTAATTTCAACATCTGAGACTACCTCTTTTTATATGCTTGATCAAGACTTAATCAACTTTATTCAGATAAACAACATTTTACTTATTTTTTTTTATTTTGGCTGAGCCGCACAACCAGGGATTGAACCCCGGGCCACAGCAGTGAAAGTGCAGGATCCTAATTACTAGACCACCAGCAAACCCCTGATAAACAACATTTTTAAAACAACCATAACAAGACTACTTCACCTTGTCTGTCTTCTACTTTGTGGTGTTTGAGAAATACTTTCAATTATACTAGTGGACAACATAAATCTTATCTCAAATCAAGCAAAGATTGGCAGGCATGGTACAAGCTTTCCTATGTTGTTACTGCTGCTTCAACTGAAATTGAAAATTACCAACTGAAAGAAAGTTGGAAGGTGGGGGTTAGCAGACAAAAATTTTAAGTGCCTCCTCCTACAGAATTTATTTCACAACAGACTCAAAGAAAAACCTATACTATGAACTAAAAAACATGTTCTATCTGAAAATTTCCTCAAAAACATGACATTCTTCTCCTATAAAGATGACAGCACCAATCTGAATCACTAAGAGAAGAGAAGGATTTTGATTACTTTTTTTTTTTTTTTCCGGTACGCGGGCCTCTCACTGTTGTGGCCTCTCCTGTTGCGGAGCATAGGCTCCGGACGCGCAGGCTCAGCGGCCATGGCTCACGGGCGCAGCCACTCCGCGGCATGTGGGATCTTCCCGGACCAGGGCACGAACCCGTGTTCCCTGCATTGGCAGGCGGACTCTCAACCACTGCGCCACCAGGGAAGCCCATGATTACTTTTTTATTGTTACTTTTAGAACTCGTATGAACAGAAGTAGCAAAAGAATTCAAAATCTACTATAATATATATATATATATACTATAGACTACGTCTAAGTACAAGTAATAACGGAAACTAAGAAATAAAATAAGCTATGTTGGGATGAAGAACACATAAACTTTCTTTTCCCAATCTCCTTACTATCTTAAAATATTTGATTTTATATTCCATTGACTAAGTAAAGACTAAAACAAGTCAAGATTGGTCTAAAAGCTTTCTTGCTTGGCCAGAAAACTAGGGTTGTGATCCCAGTAGTCAACTAAGTATTTCTTAGTCATAAAACCATGAAGCCTAAATTATTGTATCTGTACATATATAATACAACAGATTTTAAAGGATATTGTAAAATCCTGCCATCTGCAAAACAACATGGATGAACCTTGAGGACATTATGCTAAGTGAAATAAGTCAGACATAGAAAGACAAATACTATATTATGTCACTTATATATATGGAATCTAAAAAGGCCAAGCTCATAGAAAGGTGGTTGCACGGGGAGGGGGAGGGGGGGTGTGGGGTAGGGGAAATAAGACGTTGGTCAAAGGGTACAAGCTTCCTGTTACAAGAGGAATAAGTTCTGAGGACCTAATGCACAGCATGATGACTGTAGTTAAAACTACTGTATTGTATACTTGAAAGTTGCTACAAGTAGATCTTAAAATATTCTCACCATAACAACAAAAGTAATTATATGAGTTGAAGGATGTGTTAACTAACCTTAATCTGGTAAACATTCTGCAATATATATGTGTATCAAACCATTACATTATACACCTTAAACTTACACAATGCTGTATGTCAATTATATCTCAATAAAGCTGGGGAAAAAAAGAATATTGTGAAAACTACCAATGTACTTTAATACGCTGATTAAAAATTTATTGAGTACCTACTAAGGGTCATGTTTTAGGTGCATAGGATATAGCTGTGATCAATACAGACCAAAAAACTCTCTGCCATCATGAACATTCCATATTGGCTAGTGGGGAAGACAATAAATACATATTCAAAGAATATACTGTTTATCAGATGGTGTTAAATGCTATGGAGAAAAAGGCATGAAGGGGAAGAGGATGTGATATTTTAAATGGGAGAGTCTGTGAAGGCTTCATTATGGTGACATCCCAAAGGAGGTTAAGGATATAAGGTATCCTTTCTGCCTTGAGGGCTCTTGGGTCAAGAGCCCTCAAGACAGAAAAAACAGTAAATGCAAAGGTCCTGAGGTAGGAGCTTACTACAGACAAGAAGGAACAGCCAGAAAAATGTGGCAGGGGCTGCAGCAAAAGGCAGTAGAAGAAGAGGGCAAAGAGTGAGGTCTGGATGACATAGGCCCATATAGGCCATCGTGGCAATTAGTTTTTAACTCTGAGATGGGGAGCCAGTGAAAGGCACTGACCAGAGGGGTAATGTGTTCTGATTTACACTTTTTAAAGCTCATTCTGGCTGTGTGGGGAGAACAAGCAATCAGAAAGCAAGAACAGAGACAGAAGGACCAATTGGGAGACTTAATGTTTTCAAGGCTCACACGTATTGCAACGTTTATCAGAACTAAATTTAAGTGGTCAAAGAAGGGTCAGGGAAGTTCCCCTTTCCTTTATGACTCCTACTGCTTTCAGCACCAGATGATCAGAAAAAAAGTCATGCATATTTCCTTCTATATTTCAATAATTCAGGCAAAAAACACTGGTGGCAAATGAGGGTGGCAGAGGTAGCAGTGTGAGAAGTGGGATTTTTCAAAGGTAATTTAACTTCATGTAATTCAACTTGAAACATCTTTAAAACCTAAACCCTGTGTAACATGGGACCTCACTGCACCCCACAGCATCCAGCAGCATACGTCCTGTGCTTAAATAAATATCTTTTAGTTGCTCTAGTGAAAACCCTGACTCAGACCACTGATCAAGAGCACCTAATCTTATGCTGGTCTGGTTTGTCAATTTAGCATTATCATCCCATATACAGTTAAGATTTTAAAAGTAACAGTAAAGATATGTCATCTCTGACAAAAAAAAAACCAAAACCTGAGAGTATCAGCTGATGCATTACTGGGAGAAAGAGTTCCTGATTAATTTGCCTTAATTTTAAAACTCCCTTAAGCCAGAAATTAAATTAATTAAATTTATTTCCATTCATATTTATATTTCTTTAATTTATCATCATGGTAAGATCATGAGAAATTATACAGTGTAGTGTTTAAAGTTCTGGAATCAGAGAGCCTGCAGCTGAATCCCAACTTGACTATAAACTATATGGCTGAGGACAAATAACTTCATCAGATCCTTGCTGTTCAAGAAATAGAAATTAAAGATATTCTAGCCCTAACTCTAAGATGAGAATACTATTTAACAATTCAAAACAAAACATGCAGAAGCTCCTGGCAGAATGGCCAGAAGTGTGTGTGTCCCTTCCTGAAGAATAACTATTTTGGAGTCACTTTCTTCCCCATTGGACTGTTAATTCCAAAAGGAGAGACACTTTGTCTACCTTACTCAGCACTGTGATCCCAGTATCTGTATACCAAGAGATCATCTGGCTGATCAACTAATCAATAGATATCACAGTATTCTGTACAGAAATATAGGGATACTATATACACACATACATCTTACATATTTTAGCTGGAGTTTTAAAACAGGTGTGCTAGTAACTGCATATATTTTAAAACTGCTTTTCTGTATATATCCCACAAATCTCTACCAAAAGTCTTAACCTTTTCCTCCTAATACAGAATCCCTTTTTTTAAAAAAATAATTTTTCCACATATATCTATCTTGTAATTTAAAAAAGAAAAAGACCATCATTTTAAAAGAGTAGAGCTGCAGACAACTACAAAATCTCTTAACTGGCCTCCAAGCTTCCGCCTGTGCTCTTTCTTCAGTCTAGCCATGTCATACTCTGCTTAAAACCCTCCAACTGCTTCCTATTTTGCCCAGAATAAAATCCAGAGTCCTTCCCTTTGCCTTTGAGGGCCCAACATCTAATACCCCGATAGCATCTCCTACCACTCTGCCTCTTGCTCAATCCAGCTTGACAACATAGGCTTCCTTGCTCATCTTTTCCTGAAAGGCTCTTCCCCAGTATATGTACCTGACTTGATTCCTTACTTCCTTCAGGTCTTTGTGCAAGTGTCCCCTTCTCAGAGGTCTTCCCTGACCACCTTATAACAGATTAGCACCCTCCTTTCCCTATCATTTTCTCCTAACACACTGCTCTATTTTCTTCATTGCTTTTACTGTCACTTGATATATATGTTTACTTTGTGTCACTCACAATTAGAATGTAAGCTCTATTGCAACAAAGCTTGGTTTTGTCACTGCTCCATTCCCAGAGCCTTAATTAATGCCTGATGTGTGGGGATACTCAAATACTGACTTTTTTGTATGAAGCAGAACATAACTTGGGTATTAATGTGAGATAAAAGGAGAATATAGGGTGTAAATTTTCTAGCATGAGAAACTAAATAGAAATGATGATGAAGACAGGACTGGAGAGGAGAAGATGGACATTTTTTTAAATGTTTATTGCGGCAAGAACAGTTAACAAATAAGTGTACACAGTATTGGTGACTAGCGGTTCAGTGAAAGGACTTGTTCTTGAACAGCCCTTTGAGATGCCTTCAGGCCATCTACAGCAGACTTTTAGCAGGCAATTGTATTTAAAAGGGCCTGAAAGTCAGCTAAAGTGAGAGTAAGAGTTGAGGTCCTGAGAATGGTCTGAAGTGATACCTGAAGCTGCAGGGGGTGAGTGATATGATCAAGGAAAAGAGTAGTAAGAGAGCAGACCGATAAGCTTATATGGACTGTTCATGTTTAAGAGGTGAGCAAAAGAGAAGCCAGCAAAAACAAACATAATACACCTGAAGATAAACAGTCAAATGAGACAGCCTCATGGAAGGCAAGAGATGAATTTATAAGCTTCCTAAAGATACATACAATGCAAACATTAAAATAATTTATGAAGATCAAATACTATGGATAAATGTTAATGTTGTATTTAGAGGATATAAAAGACATGTATCATATGATACTATTTTTTTTTAAGTGCACATAAAAAGACTGAAAGTAAATATACCGAAGTGCTAACAAAGATTGCCACTAGAGGGTAGAAATTATACATATGGGGGGAATAGATATATAGTATTTCTACATAGAGAGAAATATATATACTTAACATCTACATTTTAATATTCTACCATAAACATGTATTGATCTTGTAATTAAAGAACAATACATATTTTTAAGTCTTAGAACTATCAGTGATACTCACAAAGGATATTTTTAAAGATGATACAGTTCATCTACCTAGTTACTGTAGGTAGTTATTGTTATCCTCAAATCAAGCTGATCACCTAAAAAACAATGTTCCTGAATCACAAACCGTTTTATTCACGGTTATGTTCCCCCACTCTCCCCCAGCCCGCTCCTGACAGCACACAAAGACCTCCACTCTTACAGCTCTTTTCCCTGATATACAGTTTGAAAATCTTATTTATACTCTTACCATTTTTTTCTTAAGTACATGTTTTGGTTGTAAGCTGACACACAGTATTTGTGTAATAAATGGGATAAAAATATCATCTGTATCCACATTAACTTGAAGCATCATAAGATGCATACCAATAGATGGTCCAAATTTTTGGTTTAAAAAACAAAAAAGATAACTTCAAGCTAGATTCATGCTCTTCAAATGTAGTTCTTTAAGAATAGGCAGTGCTATTCCAGGGGCTTCAAGAACCACAGGAGAGACATGAATTTTACTACACAGTAATTTAAAATAGTTTTGCTTTTAAATACACACTAATTAAAAAGTTAAATGAAAAGTGCTTGGGAATTTTTTAAGACAACTAGACTTTCAAGAAATTTCGTTCTTGCCTGGAGCCTCTTTAGGGTATACTCTCAGATTCAACAGCTCTCTCTTCCCTGCCCAACGACGCTCCCACCTCCCCTGAGCTTATGCCGCTCTTAAATTACATTCAGTTACGTTTACTAGTGTTACCAAGAGTTGCAAACAGGATTATCAATAAAGTAGAAAATCTGGAGTTGTGTAGGCCAGAAGCCTGGCTACCTAGACCAGAAGAAATTGGCTTTGAAAGCCCTAAGAGGCCACAGAGATTGATTTTTGTTTTGTATACATATATTTTAATGTTTAAGTTTCTTGTATATCACTCGTATTAACAGCAAGTATGTAGTATTCAAATTCCTACAGAACTCTTAGGGTAATAAAAATTATGCAAAAGCTCTAAGTATATGGAATATATTTTTCTGAATCCCTAATTTGATCATAAGACACCAAGTTACCTTATAAAGGTATTTTTGCTAAAATCCTTAACTATCTGTAATGCCATCTATACTTTTTACTCACATAAACCTTTCCCAACCTCTACATACATACACGTGCCATATTTTTAGTGATATTACCTCTTTAGGATACTATCACTTTATCACTAGGAGAAATGCTTTTTATATTACCATGCTGTTCATTATCATCATTACATTTTTTTTCTCTTAAATTAGGAATTGTGAAGACAAATATGGCCCTAATCTCCTAAAACTGGAAGAGGTAAATAATCTGCTTAGTAAAATTTTAAAGCACACACGTAAATAGAAATAACAACTGACAGTAAAAGTATCAAAAAGACCATTTAAAAATGTTACCCCCTTAAACAACATTATTAAATTCTATGCAAACCATCTGCCCTAAACTCAACATATACTTGGGTCCCTGCTATGTGCCAGGCACCCTGATAGGCACTAAAGGTTTGAGTGTGATTAAACACACAGAGGACTACACTAAGCCAGAGTTTACAATCCAGTGGTTATATACTTTACCAGCGTTTATCAATTTAGTTGCATTCAAAACCAAAAAAAAGTCTGCTCTATAGGAGGAACTCATAATGCACAGAAATTTCTATTAAAAAACATAGTTTCTTAAGGAAGGCAATAAAAACAGAAAACAGCCTTGAGATCAGGACAAATAATTTAACTTACTCTGTGGACATAAATCAGTTTTACCATTTGGTCCTGACATGTGAACAAACCATTACAGTACCAACGAAAACTGGTCATGTTTTTTTTTAAAGAAATTATGAAATGTGAAAGAGTTCTTTGCTATAGACTGCAATTCATCAGCAGTTCCTTTAAGCATTTTAGGCCAGGGAGAAATAATTCTTGTCCAGCTGGTAAATATATTGAGCAAGGATTTATAACAACACTATTCCCTAGAGGGTAATTTCTTCTAATAATAGAAATAAGTAAACAATGGACCCCCCCCTTTTTTTAAAGGAAAATAGATGAATCAATGTTGTGGATATCTGTAACATTTTATATATAAAGTTTTCATTAATAATAAAAACAAAATCTGAAAACAGTACTCAAGTGTGCCTATGGCAACACCCCTCTGTGTACCAAGGGAAGTTAAGAAGCACTAATACATTTTCTATGAAGCCTAACTACAAAATACAATGCACAACAGTTTACCTTCAAAGCCACTTCAAAAATTTCTTATTAAACAGTAACTGCCAATTTCCCTATAAGAAAAAGACTATAAATGAATTAGCTAAATTTTTCTACATATTTTATATATAGGAACTTTGCCACATCCTCACTCCTATGCTTTAGCTTCTTTGCCAAATAACTATAAGGAGCTTCAAAAAATACATTTATACAGAGCTTTAACTCACATACACCAACAAACTGCGCATATTAAAACACCAGCTTACTGTTTTTAGGCTTCTCTAGTTAACCAACTATCCTGAACAGGCTGCTTTTAAAAATGGCCCCTGCCCATTAAATCAACAGCAAGTGAACTACAAGAAATGCACTGAATGTGGCAGGAAAGAAAAAGTAATCTGTCAGTAAAACTTACACCTAGTGACAAGTAACAACTGACAGTATCAAAATGGCAATTTTTAAGTGTTGCCCTTAAATGAAACATTAAGGAGAATTACAATAACCTATCAAACCAAATAACCAGTACACCAGTCATTTTCACTACATTATACCTCATTAGTTCAACAGATATTTGTGTCCCTACTATGTGTCAGACACTGTGTTAGACACTGAAGTTTCAGCCTGAACGAGAATGTCAAGGCCCTACTCTGAGGGTGTTTATATATAAACCAGTAAGATACCTTCAGGAAGTAGCAAAACAACAACTACTCAATGACTAAAACAAAGAAAGGTAAAGATTTTCCTGGAGTTTAAAAGAAAAAAAAAAAGCGAACCACACACAAGAACTACTTACACTTTTCTAACGATGTTCTCTAAATAAGGGCATATTTTTACTGAGCTTGCTTTCTAGTACATATGTTATAAAAAAGACTAAAGAAATGAAAGTGAAAAAAATCAAAATAGGATGCATGAGTTTATTAAAAGTTACTTCCTTCTTTCTTTAAAAAAACAGACATGGACACATAACACGCAGACATATACCTGTTGATGTGATATCAATATTCCTCGGGAGCCCTTTAGAGCACCCAAACCAGTAGAAGTTTTAAAGGTTAAACAACAGTATAGAACAAATAATCACAGATAGTAAATAAAGTGTTTTCATTTGGAATTAGTTCACAAGGGCAGAATAAATCAAATAAACTCTCCTCCTTCTCTAGGTGTTTCTAAACCTTTGCCGGTGGCCCCTTCCGGAGCCCCCCTGCCCCCCACTGATCCCTTTGGGCACTAGCAAGTTTCCTTTTTTTTTTTTTTTTTTTTTTTAAGCAGAGGGAGTGACGTGGCAGGATAGGCAGAAAATGACCCTGTAGGAGCCCTGGCTAGGGCTGAGCTCAGCACCTCCTCCCTCCGCTCCACGCTGTACACCCAGCAAACCCCACTCCCACAGGGTTCCAGAATTCCTATGTCTTCTAACGTACAAGAGGCGATCTGTTTAGGAGAGGGGACCTGATCCTAAGTGAGAGCCTGGGGACCAGTCTTGAGGCTGCGTGTGCATAGCAGGCACGGTTTTTATTTAGACTCGGGAGGCAGTGATGGCATTGGTGGGTGCTCCAGCAGTCCCCCAGTCACCCCCTGGCGCAGTAAGCGCCTCTCTCCACTGCTACACTTCCCAGTTCAGGTTAGGTGTGGGGGTAGGGCTACCTGGGAAGAACACTGAGACTGTCCACTGTTGAAGGATCGTGTACTTGAACCCAAGAGAGTGGTTTATCAACAAGTTAGGAGTTAGCGGGGCGGGGAAGCCCAGCACGCAGCCCCTCTGCCGCATCCCTCTCCTCTCGCAGGCTGCTGGCGCCCTCCCACCCCCATTTCCCCGGTCTGATACCCCAGGAGCTAAGAAGTCAGGCGGAAGCGTCCAAGGAGGGTCCCCAATCTCAAACCACGGCGGGTGAGTCAGAGACACGTAAAAGGGGGTAACCCGGCCAGCGAACCTCCACCCGCCCCCAACATCGTCCAGCCCCTCCCCCTTCCCCGCTAAGCAGCAGCCCACCCCCGCCAAAAAAAAAAGGCCCCGCTCCGGGCACCCAGGCCAGGGCAGGGAGACGGTGAGGTGCAGAAGAGCTAACAGAGCTAACGGAAAAAGGCAACAGAAAGGAGGGCAGGAAGAAGCCGGGACGGCGCTCCCTACCCTCCCGGCCCGACTTACTCACCGCCGGGTCGGGGGCCGGCGCCGGGGCCGGGCGGAGGAGCGGGCAGCACCTAGGAGGGCTGAGGCGGCCTGAGCGGCGGGCACAGCCCGGGGTAACTGCGGGCTCCGGAGACGCCTCCTCTGGCAGTGGAGCCAGAAGACAAGGTTGGCGACGGTGCCTTCTGGCTGCGGACGTGGCGCCGGACGCGACCCGCCCCCTCCACCGCCTCCTCCGCTCCCGCCTCCTCCCGCGACTCGCGCTCCGACGCGCACGCGCACCCCGAGCCCCTCCCGCTCCTATCCGGCACACGCCCACCCGTTTCTCGAACTGCCCAGCCCTCCCAGCCACCCCCAGCCTGTCGCCTCCCGACGTGCGCACGCGCCAGGATACCTCCCGCCCCGCCGGCCAACTCCCGCCCCTTCGCCTGCCTGGTGGCACCGCGAGAACCCAGGGCCGGCCTGTGCGGACCTCCTCCTGGGCCTCCCGCCCCTTTTCCCCGCCGTCCAATCAGATCGGGCGAGGGGCACGGGGCCTCGAGAGCCCGTAGGCGGCGGCCCTGCGGACCGAGCAGTAACGACTGCGGCTTCCAGAAGTCCCCGCGAGTAACGGTCGATCCGAATTCTGAGTCTTCGCTCTAGAGAAGATGAGACGGTCGCCAGTTTCTCCGGCTCTTCGTCCGGGGCCTCGACATTCCCTTACCTGCTTCCCCTCAGGGGAGTGACGAGCTAGGCCTGCTCTCCGCCCTTCTCTTCGGGGCTCTCTACGAGCCTCTGTATACTGTCCAGGTGACAGGGGTGACAGGAGAGACAGTGCTCACTTATTGTTGTTGAGAGACATTACTCATTTATTATTGTTGTTGTTACCATTATTATTATTTGAAATCTCCTCTGCCCTAGAATTGAGCTTCTTGAGAGTAAGAACTACGGTTCGTCGTCGTCACCCACCGCTTACCGCAGTGCTGAGGGTTCGCCAGGCGCTAGCAGTTTGCTGAAGAGAGTGGGTGTTTATAGTGAAAAGAGAAGTGAGTTGGAAATTAGAAAACCTGGCTTCGCGCGCCTCCCTCGCCATCTGCCGCCTGGCGCGGCGCCTCTTGAGGTCTCCCCGCCTAGGCCGAGGCTCTGCTCGCCGTTCTGGAAGGTGTTGAGAAGAGTGTAGCGGTAAGAGGATAGTGTCTGGACCTAAACCCCTTGTGAGGTGAGGCATCTGTTAACTTTTCTCTGCCTCTCTTTGCACACCTATAAAACGAAGATGACAGGAAGTCCATCATAGGTTTTTCGAGAGAATCAAAGGAGATGGTGGGTGTGAAAGGGGTCTGTAAACAATTCCTGTGTAGGTGTGAGATCTTCCTTCACAATTCGGTTAGCAAGACAAAACATACCCTCATGTGTGTAAATAACCTTACAAAGTGTTTCTTCGAATGCAGAATAATCAGGGAGGGGCAACTGAAGGATATGTATTGACAAGACCCAGAAAAGGACATGTTAACCAAGGAAAGAGCTGCCTTTGAGCCAGGTCTTAAATAGAGTGGACCAAATATAGTCTGTGGTTCCAGCCCAATGACCGATTTTTCAAAGCAGCGGCTTAAATCCACTTAGACCATTGTTCTGAGACTGTCAAGATATTTCAGTTTTCCAGACCTTAAAGGAGAAATGAAATAATCTTGTTACTCTATGATTTGGATGGTTAGCAGGATCTATGGTTTGTTGTGTTTACCCAGCATGTGAAGAGGTGCGAAGCAACTCTATTTTCTTGTTATCACAGAAACCACTTAATATGTGACCTTTCCAGCATGAATGCTAGGCAGACTTTACTGGCACCATTACCTGGACTATTTTTGGTTTTCTTTTTTCTGCCCCAATCCTTCTTAATCTTTTCTGTGATATAATAATGATAACTAAGACTTATTTAACGTTAAGTTTCTAACATGTACTCCAATAATCCAATGAGGCAAGTACTATTATTATCCCCATATTCATATAAGAAAACTGAGGCATAGAGAAGTTAGATAATTTACTCAAGGGCCCACAGCTAGTGGAAGGCAGACCCTGGAATCAAACAATTTTTTCTGACTCTGGGGCCTTAACCACTATATTCTGAGAAAGAGAAAAGCAGTCCCTGACATCGAGTAGCTGGAATGGTGCTATCAGCTAGGTCTTTCTGTTGCTAGGAGCTGGCCTGGCACAGCTAGGCTTTGGTATCTTCTGTTGAATATAAACTGTTTCAGAGAACATCAGCATCAGAAAAGGCCATTTCATGATTGTGATGGATCAGGACAAAAATAAGACTACTCCATAATCATATCTGAACACAGACAAAAACATGAACCTTATCTAAGCCAACAAATGAAATACACAGACTGAAAATATCAGACTATATGAGGGGCTGTTACTTCTTTACTAATTACAGCTTTATCCTCATTCTAGTCTTCCCTTTTTCTATATAATATTTATTAAGAGGGACTTCCTTGGTGGCATAGGGGTTAAGAATCCGCCTGCCAATGCAGGGGACACGGGTTCGAGCCCTGGTCTGGGAAGATCCCACATGCTGTGGCACAGCTAAGCCCATGCACCATAACTATTGAGCCTGCACTCTAGAGCCCACAAGCCACAACTACTGAAGCCTGCGTGCCTAGAGCCCGAGCTTCACAACAAGAGAAGCCACTGCAATGAGAAGACCGCACAACGCAAGGAAGAGTAGCCCTGCTTGCCGCAACTAGTGACAGCCCGTGTGCAGCAACGAAGACCCAATGCAGCCAAAAAAAAAAAAAAAACTCAAAGATTTATTAAGGTACCCAATTATAGAATTACCCCTGCTTCCTGACAGCATCCAATTTAGAGCAAATCACCCAACAAACCCAAATCTTAATGTAAGTCCTTTCTAACACCCTCATATTGAGATGCCTCATGGTTCCCCATAGTGTGTGTTCTCCCTTGCTGCAGTGAGTAGTAAGCTTAGCTTGTTCAGCCACCGGTGTGTTCCTGGTGTTTGGCTAGAGAGCATTGATAATTCTTTCTGGACTGTCTTATACCACACATGTATATGGAGTGGAAAGCATACTGCTTAGCCATTTCTCGCCACAGAAATTGGGAACTGCCCTCCCATCTCCATCCATTTGATTTTCACACCAAAGCTAGAGGGTTACCTTTCTTTTTGTAGATTCTACATAGATTCTCTGCTAAACAGAACCTTATCAAAAGATAGTGAAAAGAACCAAATGATGCTGGAATAGTTGCACATCATTTTGCAAGAAGAAATAAGAACTTCAACCTGTTAACCCATACTGTGCACCATATGCAAAATAACTCAAAATAAATTATAAATTTAAATGTAAAATTATAAAATGTTTAGAAGAAAACTTGGAAAATTTTTGTCATCTCTGGTTAGGCAAAAAAATTTCTTAGCTACAACACCTAAAGCACAATCCATAAAAGAAAAAAAAATTTAATTTATAAAAACTTCTGTTCTTTGGATGATAGTTAAGAAAATGAAGCAGCAGACTAGGAGAAAATATCTGCAAAACATATCTGATAAATGACTATATACAGACTATACGAAAAACTACAACTCGATAAAAAAGGCAAGTAAACTAATTTTTTAAACATCGGCATAATTGAATGACCATGAGAAATGGTGCTCAGTGTCATTAGTCATGAGGGAAATGCATATCAAAACACAATGAAGTATCACTACGTAGTTAAAATAATTCCAAATGCTGTTGAGGATGTAGAGCAACTGGAATTCCCAGACATTACTGGTGGGAGTACAAAATGATAGAGACAGGAAGACAATTCGGCAGTTTCTTTTAATGTTAAATATACACTTGCCATAAGACCCAGCAATCCCACTCCTAGATATTTACCCAAGAGAAATAAAAACTTCACAAAAAACCTGGACACACATTTTCTAATAGCCAAAACCTGGAAACAATCTAAGTGCCCATTAATTGGTGAATGGATAACAAATTGTGGTACATATATACAGTGGAATCTACTCAGCAATAAAAGGAGCAAACTACTGATACAACAACATAAATGATCTCAGATGTATTATTCTAAGTGAAAGATGTAAACTCAAAAGTACATACTGATGCTTCCATTTATAGGACATTCTGGAAAAGCCAAAATTATAGAGGGGAAAAAAACAGATCAGTTGTTGCCTAGGCATTGGGAGGGGTTGACTGCAAAGGGGCTTGAGTGGGCTTTATGCGGGTGATGGAACTTTTCTATATCTTGAAGTGTGATGTGGATTATATAATGTGTGCATCTTTCAAAACTCATAGAACTGTACACTAAAAAGAGCAGTTTGGTTGTATGTAAATTATATTTCAGTAAGCCTGACTTTAAAAAGAAAAATGTTGAATGGGAAAAAAGTTGGGATGAGGCAGGGCCACCCAGTACCATGAATATGAAGACATTAACAGTAGCTCCCCAGATACTAAATTCTAAATCTAAAAAAAGAAAAGATAAATTATTAGTGGATAATCCACATCATGAAAGAATTTGTTCTTTCCTTTTTGTGCAGTAACAAAGTTCATAGAACATTGAAATTTTTTTTACAAATGAGGAACTCCTTGGTTTATAGTGGAGTAACTTAAAACTGAAGTTGAAAGTCACTGCTGGCTGATGGTCAATCACAGATGAATATAAAACATCTCTGATATCATCAGAACTGTGGGAAAATAAAACTGCATTTCAAAAACTCTTACAGTTTATCAGGAACATGTTTATTGCACAAATGAGGTTCCTGTACTATACTGTAGAGGTAAGGGCATTTGAGAGCAGAAAGTAACCAATAGTGGTAAATAGTGGTGAGCAATTAGGCAAAAACGTAAGAGCAAATAGAGCATCTTTAAACTCAGGTCATAATTACTTAAATTACCATGAAGTTGTACCCTTTAAGAGCATAAATGACTGCTCTGCTTTAGACCTTGGGAAAGGGAATGAGGATGAGAGGGAATAAACTAGAATGATTTAAAATGTGCAAATATATTTTGTAACCCCTATCACGTGATTTAGAGATCTAGCAGAGATACAGGTGGATTAATTTGAGATTAATTTCACAGTTCATGCTAATAATTCTACTATTGGAAGTCTATAATAATCTCTGCCACAGTAGACAAAGTTCTCTCTGGCTAGTAGAAACAGCCATCCTGGGCCTTACCCATCAGTTCTCAGAAGGCCTGTTGTTGATGGACTTTCTAATTTCCTGTTTCTCTAGTGGCAGTTGTGGCCACAGTCGTCATTCTGCTTAAGTGCCCCAGGCTCCTAAGAGACCCTTAGAGAAGACAGCATAGTACCTGGAAACCTTCCAGTTTCAATTAGAGAATTCAGTCTCACTCATAGTTCCCTGGGTGAGTACGAAACTTCATCAGACATGCCATAGAACTGTCTCTCTGCTTAAAGGGTCTCAGTGAGCCAGGTTGGTTTATCTACCAACTCTTCTAGCATCAGTAGCTACTGTTGTCTTTGTTTTCCTGAAGTTTCTTAAGGACTCTGCCAAGGTAACTTTTTCCTGATGCAGTAAAACTTTGGGGTCAGGGATTGCATATCTAGGATGTCTTTGGGGTCAACTGGTTGCACTTTCATATTTTTCATATAGCCATCTTTAATTTGTATAATCCTAGTCTGGGACTCCATACCACCAGATTTCCCTAGCATCTCTTCCCCCTGCTCAGCCACAGTGAACTGTAAAAAACTGCATCTTATTTACCCCCCGTGTTTTAGTCATGAGTTCAAGTTCATCTTTGGCATTAGTTCTGTTTCCAGCTCTGCAATTCTCTCCAAGTCTCCTAACCTGGACCTGCAACAGAGAGTCTATAATTGTTGAAAGATTCTATCTTATCCTTTCTGTCAATTGCTAAGTTTGGTCTCCTTTTCTTCTTTCAGCCATTGAAAGTTTGTCTGACTCATCTCTCCCTATGACTTCGAATTTTCTCAAGCTGGGTGTAGTCTGCATTTTTCGCATTCCCTCCTCTAACCCCTCCATGGTCAGAAGAGACAGTGCAAGCTACAGTGTGTACACTGAAGGTGATGTTCTCTCTTCTCAATAGTTCCTAAAAGGAGGGATTTCAGTTATGAAAGGTAAAAACCAATTTTAATAAATATCATGGTTGGGTTGAAATAATTTGGGTGCTTTAATAGACTAATGCTGTATTGTGCTCTTAATAAGGAACCATTTTATAGTAGGGAATTGGTTTATAGAAAGGGATCATTTTATTGTAAGAAAGAGAAACCCATTTCAGCTAGAGTCAAAAAGGAGGTGGAATTGAGGGGATGACTGTAGATGTCTCACTGAAGGCAAGGGCACTAAGTGCAACGAGACCTCATGAGCATCTATAACCATGAACCGGTAGGCGTTCCATGATCAAGGAAACTAACCTCAGCTTTTCTCAGTCTCACTCCTAGCTTCTCTTTTGAGAATTCTCTCTCATTCCCACTGTCATTATCTTTCCATATCCTTTACCGTATCAGCTTCAAACCAGCTTTCCTGCTAGAATCATTGGGACCCAAGTCTGTATGCCTGGGAGAAATAAACCTAAGTACCCCAGTTTGTATTTGGTTTTTACCCCTGGTCCTACTTTCTACAGTGGTAGAATACTAAATATCCTATAGCCTGATTCTACTACAGACCCTGCTCTTCCTATGGGCTATTTCGCTTTGTCTGGTTTTTCTTTCAATAGTCTCCCTCATTACTTGAGGGAACTGTAGCCTTTGTTTCTTGTAGGCAGGAGAATCTAAGCAAAACACTGAGCATTTCTTATATACTATTCATGTGTCTAGCACTAGAAGATAGGTGACATAAATCTTATCCTTTAAAGAGTTTACACTCTTAAGAAAGACATGCACATCAAGCATTTACATATCATTCAAGGATAATATATATTAAGTAAGTGCCAAAATGAGTGGTCAGAAGATGAGGACTGATTGAATGCAGAAAAGATAGATATGGATATGGGCTGCAGAGAGCATCTGAGACAGGAAGGGAGGAGGAAGTTATCTTTTAAATAATTATTAAGTACCTACTTTTATAAGGTCTTGAGCTGGATACTTAGAGTAGAATGATTACTATTTTTCACCTATATCTAGTATAGGTGTTAGACCCATGGAGGGGACTAGTAAAAAACTTAAACTACTTCACCTTTTGGGGCAAAGCACCCAAAATGATAATATAGTTCACCAGGCATAAGTCTTTTCAATGGTAAAGAGTTAAATGGAGATTAGTGAAGATGGGCAAGGTAGAGCTTTAAAAAAAATACAAAGTAGAACCCAGAGTTGAACCATAGGGTCTTTATTGTCATCTGGAATAGTCGAATTGAAAGAACATGTATGTTTAGCATGAGATGGGAAACTTACTGTGTTAACATTTTTCATGTGACCCCAGAACACAATATGGTTTGCCTGGGATTTGTGTGAACTACACTAAGGGAACCTCTCAAGTGGCCTATGTTTGGAAACAGTTGCCCACCTATGATTTAGGCAATGCTGTATGTGTTCTAAGGGGTATGATCCCTCTTTTTTTAGGTGAAGAGAAAGCCTGAGGATACCTAGCATCGTAAATCAAGTCCTCTGTAACCAGGGTAGGTGGATTTCTCCTAACATGAAATGCTGATATCAAACAATGTGCAAAGGCAAATGAGTTCTAGGAGGGGAAAACCTGTTTTAGGGCAACTTTTAAAATCTGTCCTTTATACTAACATTGAATGTGAGGGAAAGAGCCACAGATATTTCACCATAGTGTAAAGGAGCCAACATTAATCACTTACTAGATCTAAAACTGTCCAGCTAAAATTTGTCATCAGTGACTGCTTGACCTACTTTCCTTCCCTGATTTGAGAGCACATTCTTACATGGGGTCTAATCATTTATTTGCCAAGAGATTAATTAGCTTTTCAGAGCCTCTGTGCTAGTTAATAGTCCCAAAATAGACCACTAGTCCCACTGCCCATTGCTTCTTAGGAGGACTGATTGTAGGAGTGACAGAATTTGAGCAAGATATGTCTGTCAGTGCCTCTATACTTGTGGAAGATGTGACTTGCAACCCTCCTGACTCAGTTGGTCTCTGTTGGGTCACCTTAATTTTGCCCCTCCCCCCTTCCCTCAAGATTCCTGGAGTCTTGAGTAGATTAAACCTGAGTTTCAAGGTGATGTGACTAGGCAACATGATATGGTGAATCAAAGTCCAGGTGCTATAACCAGACTGGGATTTTAATCATGACTCTGACTGCTTTGGTCAGGTTACTTGTCTGTGCTTCTTTTCCCTGATCTCTAAAATGTGGATTAATAATAGTCTTCATCTCCTAAAATTGTGGTGATCATCAAGTAACATAATGTATTAAACTGCTCACCCACAGAGTAAGTACTTGGTACATGGTAGCTGTTTGTATTGTGATAGCTCGTTGAAGGCACAACATCATCTCCCTTCAAGCTGTTGAGGCCTGTGAGTAAATTAGATCTTCTAGGGCTGTCAGAGATTCATAGGGCCTAAGGAATATGGATGTCTTGGATCACATAGTCAATTAATATAGAAGAATCTAAATTTTGCATACTATACTTAAATGTTTAAAACATATAGCACCCTATTTTCTGTAACTTGCCTTAATGCTCCCATTCCCTTTGATGGCAGGGGGAAAATCACAAATTTGCCAGTCATTAAATGTAACCTAGTCTCTTTCCATTATAAAGAGTCTTGTTAGAGTCAGTTCAGCCTCTTTAGGGATACTTAGTCTTTCAGGGTAGCCTTCCCCACCTTTCCCCTTCTTGAGAGACTATCCTCTTATTGTACAGGATCTCATGGCAGTGTAGAAGAGGAGGCTGCTCTGTGAATGGGTTCTTGGGCTCTCCACTGGGTCTTCACTGGTGTTTCAGGTTCCATCTGTATTTCATGTTTTAGTGCCTTTTCTTTCTGACTTACTAAACATTTGTGTCCCAGGGCTCAGGCTTCAGACATCTTAATGGAAAGTAACTCCCTAGATTGAGTAACTAAAGTTACTCATCTAATTTTAGTATTATGGCTTTAAATATTATGAAGGTACTGATTACTTCTAAATATATAACTAGTCCAGACCTCTCCCTTGAATTCCAGACTATATGTATAATCAGTTGTCTACTGGAAGTCTCCACTACAATGTATGACAGGCATACAAACTTGATTTCCAAAACCTAATTCCTGATGTTGCCCCTCAAACCTTGTCCTCCAGCAGTCTTCCCCCAACTTAGTTGATGACAACTGCATTTTCTAGTTACTCAGTTCAAAACCCTTGGAGTCATCTTGAGCTCCTACTTTTGCTTATGTCCCATATCCAATCTTCGGGGAAATCCAGTTACTTATACCTTCAAAGCATATTCTGAATCTAGTCATTTCTCACCACTTCCACTGCCTATAACTGTGATCCAGGCCTCCATCATTTCTCACCTGAATCATTGCAGTTGCCTCCTATCCAGTCTCCTTACTCTCACCCTACACCCTTACAGTCAGTTCTTAACAGAGTGGTCAGAGCGATCCTTCTAGAATTTAAATCAGGTTGTCAGCTCCTCTGCCCGCAATATTCCAGTGGTTTCCCATTTTATTCAGAGTAAAAGCCAAAATGCTTTCACTTCCTACAAAGGCCTTAATTGGAACTATATTCCTTCTCCCTTGCCTGCACCTTGACTTCATCTTCTATACTTTCCCCCTTAAACACTCCATTCCAGCCAGATTGGCCCCCAGCTCTTCTTCAAACATGTCAGGTGTTATCCTTCTTCAGGGTCTTCATACTTGCTCTTCCCTCTCCTAGAATGCTTGGGATTTCTGGCTTGCCACTTCACTTCCTTCAGGTCTGCTCAGATGTACCTTTATTAGGGAGATCTTTTGGGACAAACCTGTTTGGTACTGCAAAATCTAGAAGTTGCCTTCCTCTACCCTCCTTAGGAATCTATAGCTAATAGATTTTTTCAGAAAATCAAATACAATTTAAAAAAATCCTCACAGTGAAGCTGTAAGAAAATGATGGAAAGGGGCAACAAAATGTCCCTGAGGACAAAGAAATTCAACAGAAAAATGTTGACGTAAAGAAAAAGAAAATGGGGGCTTCCCTGGTGGCGCAGTGGTTGAGAGTCCGCCTGCAGATGCAGGGGACACGGGTTCGTGCCACGGTCCGGGAAGATCCCACATGCCGTGGAGCGGCTGGGCCCGTGAGCCATGGCCGCTGAGCCTGCGCGTCCGGAGCCTGTGCTCCACAACGGGAGAGGCCACAACAGTGAGAGGCCCATGTACCGCAAAAAAAAAAAAAAAGAAAAAAAAGAAAATGAAAATGATTAGATTATCCAGCATCCCAACATGAACTTTGAAACTTAACGTTTCAATTGAATCTAAGAAGGAAAATCACACAGCAGAAGTAAAAGACCTCAGGAAAGAAATGGCCAGGTAATAGAAGGTGACAGCTAGATGATGGAAGGGGGGTGAAGCATAAAACAGTAGATGTCAAAGGAAAAACAAGGAAAAAACAAAGCCACTTCAAAAAATAAAGATTAAATTATAAAAAGCACAAGGAAAACTAAACATAACCAAAAAGCAGTTAGGGACAGAGTGGTTAGTAATGAGAAAAAAGAATATCCAAATATCAAAAAAGGATTATAGAGAAAATAATAGAAGATAGGCAAAATATTTAACTGAAGTCCCCTACAGAGAAAAGCAAAACAATGGAACATACAAATATTTATAAGCAAAATTTTTAAAAATATTATTCCTGAAAAGAACATTTAAAATTCTACATTTTGACTGGTATGTCATAATCTAGGGGGAAATTTGCTCAACAATGGCCAACATAATATTCTCCTAAAATCATTGGATTGTAGATAAAGACTATAACTTCTAGGAGAAAATTCTCATGACCTTGGGTTAGACAAAGTGCTCTTAATTACAACACCAAAATCACATTCCAGAAAAGATAAAACTAGACTTAATCAAAATTTAAAACTTTTGTACTTCATTAAACACCATTAAGAAAATGAAAAGGTACAATAGCCAAGACACGGAAACAACCTAAATGTCTATCAACAGATGAATGGTTAAAGCAGATGTGGTACATATATAAAATGGAATACTACCCAGCCATAAAAAAGAACGAAATAATGCCATTTGCAGCAACATGGATGCAACTAGAGATTATCATACTAAGTGAAGTAAGTCAGAAAGAGAAAGACAAATACCATATGATATCACTTATATGTGGAATCTAAAATATGACACAAACAAACCTATCTATGAAACATAGAGACATAGAGAATAGACTGGTGGTTGCCAAGGGGGTGGGGGTGGGAGGGGGTTGGATTGGGAGTTTGGGATTAGCAGATGCAAACTGCTATATATAGAATGGTTAAACAAGGTCCTACTGTATAGCACAGGGAACTATATTCAATATTGTGTGATAAACCATAATGGAAAAGAATATGAAAAAGAATGTATATTTATTATAACTGATTCATTTTGCTGTACAGCAGTAATTAACACAACATAGTAATTCAACACTACTTCAATAAAAAATAAATTAAAAAAAAGAAAATGAAAAGACAAGCCCCAGAAAAAATATTTGCAAATTATATATCTGATAATGGACTTGTATCCAGAATACAGAAAGAGCTCAATAAGAAGACAACCCAATTTTAAAATGAGCAAAATATATATATATATAAAATATATATATATATATATTTTTTTTTTTTGCGGTACGCGGGCCTCTCACTGTTGTGGCTTCTCCCATTGCGGAGCACAGGCTCCAGATGCGCAGGCTCAGCGGCCATGGCTCACAGGCCCAGCCGCTGCGTAGCATGTGGGATCTTCCCGGACCGTGGCACGAACCCGTGTCCCCTGCATCAGCAGGCGGACTCTCAACCACTGCGCCACCAGGGAAGCCCCTAAAATGAACAAAATATTTTAATAAAAATTTCACCATAAAAGATATATGAATGACTAATAGGCACATGAAAAGTTTCCCCAAATCATTAGTCATTAGGGAAATGAAATCAATACCGCAGTGAGATACTACTTCACACCCACTAAAATGGCTATAATCAAAATGTAGGCTATAAAAAGTGTTGGTGAAGATATGGAGAAACTCAGACCCTGAGACATTGCTGGTGGGAGTGTAAAATGTACAACCACTGCAGAAAACAGTTTGGTGGTTTCTTAAAAAGATAAACTTACCATATGACCTAGCAATCCTACTCTTACGTATCTGCTAAAGAGAAATGAAGGCGTATATATCTACACAGAGACGTGTATACAAGTATTCATAGCAACATTATTCATAATAGCCCAAATGTAGAAACAATCACAATGTCCATCAACTGATGAATAGATAAAATATAGTACAGTCAATTCTCATTATTCATGGATTCCACATTTGCAAATTTGCCTACTTTCTAAAACTTACTTGTAACCCCAAATCAAGACAGTGATTTCCTGGTCATTCTCAGACATACACATGTGCAGAGAAGCAGAAAATTTGAGTCACCCAACAAACGTTCCCATCTGAGGTCAAACAGAGTGACACTCTGCCTTCTTATTTCAGCACTTTTGCTGTACACAAGTGTTTATTTTGCGGTCTATTTAGTGGCATCTTTTTCACATTTTTGTGCTTTTTGTTGGTGATTTTGTTTAAAATAGCATCCAAGCATAGGGCTGACCTGCCGTCTACTGTTCCTAAACACAGAAAATACATGTGTTAGATAAGCTTCATTCAGGCACAAATTATATGCTGTTTGCTATGAGTTCAGTGTTAATGAATTAACAATATATATTAAATAAGGCATCTTTAAACAGAAACACACACAAAACAAGGTTATGTATTGATTAGTTGATGAAAATGACATTTTGCAGGAACCTAACCCTGTATTTCCTCTAGGGGCAATAATTCAGGATTCACTAATTCAGTGTTTGAAGCAACTTTATAGAACATAACTACCAGGAATAATGAGAATAGGTTATATATCCTTACAATGGAGTACTGTTCAGCAGTAAAAAGGAACAGACTGCTTATACATGGTACAGAATACATGAACATCAAAAACATTATGCTGTTTATGTAGGAGAAATAAGAGATTGAGACCCAAAGAAACATGCCAGTTCATAAATATAAAATTAGATAAATTTATTATTGAGCAAAAAAAATACCAGAGTGTATGCAAATTACTCAAAAGTGGCCATAAAGCTATAGTGGATTTTCAGTTCTGGAATTAAAGGTACAGTCATTACACATCATCCGATTTTTAATAAACAGAAGCAGTTACATAGAGCTTACTCTGATATCATCTTTTTCATAATTCTTTATCAGGCTTACTCTGATGTCCTGATTTTCATAATTTATCAGCCTTACTCCAATATTTTGTTCCTCATAACTCTTTATCAGTACCTCCTGTTTGCCTCTGCATCTAGGACATATGATTAGTGACATGCTTTGGCATTGTTCAGTAATGTTTTCCACCTGTGAAAGAAGCCAGATGCAAAAGACTGTGTACTATATGATTGCATTTATGTGAAATTTCCAGAAAAGGCAAATTTTTTTTATTTTTTTTTAATTTTTTTTTTTTGCGGTATGCGGGCCTCTCACTGTTGTGGCCTCTCCTGTTGCGGAGCCCAAGCTCCGGACACGCAGGCTCAGCAGCCATGGCTCACGGGCCCAGCCACTCTGCGGCATGTGGGATCTTCCCGGACCAGGGCACGAACCCGTGTCCCCTGCATCGGCAGGCGGACTCTCAACAACTGTGCCACCAGGGAAGCCCAGAAAATGCAAATATTTTAAAATTGATTGATATATAGCATTGTATTAACTTTAGATGTACAGCATAATGATTTGATATATGTATATAATATTGCAAAATGATTACCACAATAAGTTTAGTTAACATCATCACACATAGTTACATGTTTTTTCTCGTGATGAGAACTTTTAAGATCTACTCTTAGCAGCTTTCCAATGTACAATACAGTACTGTTAAATACAGTCACCATACTGTATATTACATTCTCAGGACTTATTTATCTTATAACTGGAAATTTGTACCTTTGACTACCTTCACCCATTTCACCTACGTCTCCCACCCCACCTCTGGCAAAAAACAATCTATTCTCAATATCTATGAGTTCAGTTTTTTTTTTAAGATTCCACATATAGGTGAAATCATACAATATTTGTCTTTCCCTATCTGGCTTATTTCACTAAGCAGAATGTCCTTAAGGTCCATCCATGCTGTTGCAAATAGTAGGATTTCCTTTTTTATGGCTGAATAGTATTCCATTTTGTATATATACCACATTTTCTTTATCCTTCATCCATTGATGGACACTTAGGTTGTTTCCATGTCTTGGGTATTATAAGTAATGCTGCACTGAACATGGGAGTGCAGATATGTTTTCAAATTAGTATTTTCTATTTTTTGAATATGTACCCAGGAGTGGAATTGCTGGATCATATGGTAACTCTATTTTCAGTTTTTTGAGAAACCTCAATGCTGTTTCCCTTGGTAGTTGCAACAATTTACATTCCCCCCAAGAGTGTACAAGGGTTCTTTTTTCTCCCATCCTCGCCAGCATTTGTTATTTGTGTTCTTTTTGATGATAGCCATTCTAACAGGTGTAAGGTAATATCTCATTGTGGTTCTTTTTTTTTTTTTTGCGGTACGCGGGCCTCTCACTGTTGCGGCCTCTCCGTCGCGGAGCACATGGCTCACGGGTGCAGCCGCTCCGCGGCATGTGGGATCCTCCCAGACCGGGGCACGAACCCGTGTCCCCTGCATCGGCAGGCGGACCCTCAACCACTGCGCCACCAGGGAAGCCCTCATTGTGGTTTTGATTTGCATTTCCGTGATCATTAATGAGCACCTTTTCATGTACTTGTTGGCCATTTGTTTGTCTTCTTCAGAAAAATGTCTGTTCAGGTCCTCTGTCTATTTTTTTTTGGCTGCACCTCGCAGCTTGGCGAATCTTAGTTCCCTGATCAGGGATTGAACCTGTTCCCTTGGCAGTGAAAGCGCAGAGTCCTAACCACTGGACTGCCAGAGAATTCCCTCTCTGCCAGTTTTTTAATTGGATTTTTTGTTTCTTTTTTCTATTGAGTTATATGTGTTCTTTAAATATTTTGGATATTAACCTGTCATCAGGTATATGATTTGCAATTATTTTCTCCCCTTCAGTAGGCTGCCTTTTCATTTCGTGGATCTTTTCTTTTGCTCTGCAGAAGCTTTTTAGTTTGATGTTGTCCCACTTGTTCATTTTTGCTTTTGTTGTCTTTGCTTTTGGTGTCAAGTCCAAAAAATCATCACCATCATCATCTTTTTTTGTAATAGAAAAGACTGGAAGCAATCCAAATACCCAGCAATAGGAGACTAGTTGAATAAACTTTGGTACATCTACACAATGGAATCATAGGTACCTGAGAAAAGGAATGAAGATGATCTCAGTATACTAGTATGGAGAGATTTCTAGAATAGGTCATTAAGTGAAAAATGCAAGGTAGAGAAAAGTGTGCACTTTAATATATGACTGTTTAAGAGAGAAATACAATTAAACATTTACCAAAGACTGCTAGTGTCCTGTCAGAAAGACTCAGGAGGCAGACTGAAGAGGCTTGCAGTGACCAAAGGTGAGACAATTTGAGCATCAATAAAATGACAACTGCAGTGGAGTAGAACACGTCAAATACCATTAAATCTGTGAGGTTATCATGTTATTCAAACCAAAAAACTCATAGTTGTTTTTGGAGGTTGCTAGTGAGCCAACTAATCTTCTTGAAAATTAGTAAATAAGGAGAAAAAAATCAAGCATTTAACCTGCGTTTGTTATATGAGCAACCAAATAGTTGATGAAGGAAAGCTTTTCTTTATCCTGGCTAAGAAAGGAAGGATTGATAGAAATTAGAATATCACCATTCTGCAAGCCATTAATAAAATAATGGGTCTACCAATGTTGATCATTAATGGCCAGTAACATTACAAAAAAAAAGACAACAAGCATTAAATGCCTGCTGATGGAAGTATACACCTGCACCTGTGAAGGAGGATTGTTGCCACATAATCAAACCTGAATCTGATCAAACCTCCAGTTCTTGCCAGATGTTTTCAAGAACAGGAACATAGAAACATGTTAAACAAAAGCACATGGATGAGATCAACAAATCCAGACTGTGAGAAGTTGTACAGGGAAAATGACCCATTTTGTCAATTTATTGCAAGGGAAAAAAGAAACTGAGTCATATCAACCAAATGAAGTTATGGACCTTGTTTGGGTCCCATTTTAAACAAGCCACTGTTTAAAAAATTATAAGACCCTAAGGGGAATTTGAACACTGACTGGATATCTAATAATATTAAGGAGTTACTAATTTTTAAGTTGTGATAGTGATATTGTGGCTGTGTTTTTAAAAGCCCTTAATCATTTCACAATACATATATGTATCAAATTGTCACATTGTACACTTTAAGCTTGCACGATGTCATATGATAATTATATCTCAAGCTGGAAAAAAGAGTCCTTATAACTTATTACCTCCTATAATTTTTATGAATTAAATAATGTATATAATGTCTGGGATTTACCTAAAAGTAATCTGTGGGTAGGGGCGTCCTGGGGGTGTAGATGATACTAGACTGACCATTAGTTGATAATCATTAAAGCTGGATGATGTGTACATGAGGGAATGTGTTCTATTCCTTCCACTTCTGTGTATGTTTGAGATATTTTATAACCATTTTTTTAATTTAGAAAGAATTGGAAGTCAATTTAAAGTGATTCTCAATGGAAAAGATAGGACAGTTTGAACATCAAAAAGATTAAAACTGTTCATATGTTCATTTAACCTGATTCTAATAAAAATATCCACCATTTTTTAAAGTCTAGGCAAATTGAATCTGAAGTTAATACGAAAAAATACAGAAAAGTTACCAAGAAAACTCTGAAAAAGAAAACAATGAGAGGAAACTGGTCCTATCAAATATTAAACATGCTATGAAGCATCAGAAACCAAGGAAAGAAAGAGTTATAGGAGTGTGGGAGAAAGAAGCAGATAACAGTAGTAAATGCTACAGAAATAGCAAAAATGACAATTGTCAGCTTCCTTTGCACACTGGTAGCTTAAAACAAAGCAAAACAAAACCCGAGACCCAGGTACTGCCCAAGTCTGCTTAAATCTGAATTTCTGAGGCTAAGGGCCAAATCTCTGGTGATTTTAACATACAGTTAGGATAGGGAACCAGTTGTGCAATTGTTAAGCAGACCTTTTTCTGTCACCCAGGAATTGACAGTAGGACCTCAGCTGAAAACTATAGACTCTAGCTCTCCCCTGACAGAGGCCCCCCAAGTTGGGGCTAGACCTCTAGATCCCTTCAGTGGTAGGAGTGGAAATGCAATGGTTGTGGGGAGATGCTTTCCTCGTCCTAAAACCAAGAGAGGGGTAGTCTCAAAAACCATTTGTAAATATCGAGGTGCCTGCAGTAAGAGAAGAATAAAATCTTATTCCCACTCTTTCACCTGCTTAGGGAAGGCTTTACCGATCCTTCCCTGGGCCTACCTGACAGTGGGAAGAGAATGGAGAGGGCAGGTTTTCCCCTCCATGAAACAAAGAATTACTTGGAAGTTTAGTTGCTGGGGTAGGGGGAAGAGGTCCGTGAATTGTCCACACCTTTCCAAGCATCACTTCCTCAAGGAAGCCTTTTGTGTTCCCCCCAGTGTCGACTAGCTTCCCTTGTCACCTGTTCTCCTGGAACAATTTTCCTCTGGAGTATTTATCTCTTTATGATTATTTGTATGTTTCTTCTAGACTGTTAGCTTCACAAGGGTGGTGATCATGTCGTTTTTGTTTCTGTTTTTGTTTTTTAACCTCATCCATTGTATCTCTACGTGGCACAAAGTAAGCATTTGCTAAATTTAATTGAATAAATGAATGAATTCTAAAAGGAAAGGAAATCTATTGTTTTGACAAAAGTTATATATAAAAGTACAAATATGTACACAATACAAGCACTAAAAATACTTGACAGATATGCACAAAATGTTACATTGATTTTGTTTTAGTTGTAGGATCTCAAGTTATTTTTATTGCCTTTGTAATTAAAATTTCTACAAAGACGTTAAGTACTTTTCTAATCAGAACGGAAATTAAGCAAAGAATACACCAGCTGTGGGCCTATGTTAATGTTAATGTTTAGGCCCTGGAGCCAGAAAGGACTGGACTTGAGTTCTGCCTCTGCTACTTACCACCCATGTGACCTGGAGCAGGTTATTACCTCAATGACTATCAGTTTCCTTATCTGTGAAGTGGGGATCATCAAAGAACATTGGCTTAAGGTGGATGTGAGGATTTAAGTTGGAGAACACATGCAGCACTTGGTAATAAATGCTTAAGAGTTGACTGTTATTATTACTTTGGAAGAAAAGACCTCTTTCCCTTGGCACTATAATGAGTTTCTACTGTAAATATGTGTGTAAATCCATTAGGTTATAGTTAATAATATTTTAATACTTAACTTCAGCTTTGTTTAAAATTTAAAATAATTTAATGCATCACCAACAGGTGGCAGCATATCATGGTTTCTTCACAATATTGGGCCTGCCTTGGTGTACCTTGCTGGACAACTTTCCTTGTTAGAATCTGTTTTAAAAGGAAGAGACTGTTGAGTTTATCTCATTGGACTCCTTCAATTTACATATATGGAAACCTGGAGATGAAGTAAAAACAAAGAGCACGACCTATTCATTTGCCAAAAAGGGTGGGTCTGGGGGGAGAGATGGTGAGAACAGTCTCTGTGTGTACTTCACACTGAATTTGGGCTATTTCCACAGTATTCCTTTTAGCTAGTCAAATAATCTTAGAATATATGGCAGAAAATATTTTTTTCTGTTCTCAAATGGAAATATGAATTTGGGGAGTAAAGAATATGTTTCTTAGTCATGCAAAATAAATGGTTGATGAGCCTCAAAATATGGAGATTCCCCTATCCCACCTCCTTTAAAAAATATTTTCCAATTGACAGAGGCATTGCCCTTTGTTAATCAATGGACCTTCACAATAAGGGGGAATGGTTATCATTTCTATTTTACAGACTAGGAAATGGAGGCTCAGAGAAAAAAATGCCCTCATAGGCAGAAGACATGAATTCAAATCCAGCTCATTCATTCATTCATTGAAAAGAAGCATTTATTAAGCTCCTGGTTTGTGCCAGTACTTTGCTAGCTTCTGGAGGTGCATAAGCTAACAAGGAATACACCTCCAAAAGGTCTTGGTCTCTGTCCTTATAGGACTAGAGTGTCTGAACTTCAGGACACCAAATTTCTGCCTTTTTCCACCACACACACATCTGCACATCGCCCTGCACACATAGTTGACACCAAACAAGCAAATACTTGTTAACATTGAGCAGCCTGTTCACGCCCCCCAAAGACCCTTGAGGCCAGTGAATTGCAGTGAGGGTTTTACCGTTAGTCAAACATTACAGGCTCAAAACTATTTTTTAAAAAAATTGTATTCAATTTACTTAAACTAAAAAAAAAAAAACCCCAAAACAGTTCACTCATTTCTCCCACCCCCCACTCCCCACCTCTGGCCACCACCCCCCACCCCCACCAGTCTATTCTCTGTATCCATAAGCTTGGTTTTTGGTGGGGCTTCTTGATTTGTCTTTTTGTTTTTAGACTCTACATATAAGAGAGATTATATGGTGTTTGTCTGTCTCTGTCTGACTTATTTCATTTAGCATAAGATCCTTGAGGTCCATCCGTATTATCATAGATGGCAAGATTTCATTCTTTTTTATGAATATATTTATACATATATATGTGTATATATATATTTACAAGTTATTTATCCGTTCATTCATCAATGGACACTTTGGTTGTTTCCACATATTGACTGCTGTAAATAAAGCTTCAGTGAACATGGGAGTGCGTATATCTTTTCAAATTAGTATTTTCATATTCTTCAGGTAAATACCTAGAAGTGGATTGGACTGTTTTAAATTTTTTTTTTTTTTTTTTTTTTTGTGGTACGCGGGCCTCTGACTGTTGTGGCCTCTCCCGTTGCGGAGCACAGGCTCTGGACGCGCAGGCTCAGCAGCCATGGCTCACGGGCCCAGCCGCTCTGCAGCATGTGGGATCTTCCCGGACCAGGGCACGAACCCGTGTCCCCTGCATCTGCAGGTGGACTCTCAACCACTGTGCCACCAGGGAAGCCCTGTTTTTAATTTTTTGAGAAAACTTCATACTGTATTCCATGGTGGTTGTACCAATTTACATTCCCACCAACAGTGCACAAGGGTTCCCTTTTCTCGACACCCTTGCCAACACTTGTTAGTTCTTGTGTTTTTGATCATAGCTGTTCTAACAGGTGTGAGGTGATATCTCATTGTGGTTTTGATTTACATTTCCCTAATGATTAATAATGTTGAGTATCTTTCATGTACCTGTGGCCATCTGTATGTCATCTTTGGAAAAATGTCTATTCATACTTCTGCCCATTTTATAATCAGATTGCTTGGGCTTTTTTTTTTTCCTCTATTAAGTTGTATGAGTTCTTTATATTTTGGATATTAGCCCCTTAGCATATATATGATTTGCAATTATTTTCTCCCATTCAGTAGGCTGCCTTTTCATTTTGTGGATCTTTTCTTTTGTTGTGCAGAAGCCTTTTACTTTGATGTAGTCCCACTTGTTTATTTTCGCTTTTGTTTTCTTTGCTTTCGGTGTCAGATTCAAAAAATTATTGCCAAGACCTATGTCAAGGAGTTTACTGCCTGTGTTTTCTTCTAGGAGTTTTATGGTTTCAGGTCTTACATTTAAGTCTTTAAGCCATTTTGAGTTAATTTTTTGTGCACAGTGTAAGACAGTGATTCGGTTTTATTCTTCTGCATGTGGCTGTCCAGTTTTCCTAACACATTTATTGAAGAGACTCTCCTTTCTCCATTATATATTCTTAGCTCCTTTGTTGTAAATTAATTTACCATATATGCTTGGGTTTTTTTATCTATGTGTCTCTTCTTATGCCAATACCATACTGTTTTAATTACTACAGCTTTGTTATATAGTTTGAAATCAGGGAACATGATGCCTCCGGCTTTGTTCCTTCTCAAGATTGCTTTGGTTATTTGGGGTCTTTCATGGTTCCATACAAATTTTAGGATTGTTTGTTCTATTTCTGTGAAAAATACCATTGGAATTTTGATAAGAATTGCATTGAATCTGTAGATTGGTTTGGGTAGTGTGGACATTTTAACAATATTAATTATTCCAGTCCATGAGCATGGAGTCTTTCCACCTATTTATGTCTTCTCAGTTTCTTTCATTAAGGTGGTGTTGTTTGCAATATACAGGTCTTTCACCTCCTTGGTTAAATTTATTCCTAGGTTTCTTACTCTTTATGATGCAATTGTAAATGGGATTACTTTCTTAATTCCTCTTTCTGATAGTTTCTTATTAGTGTAAAGAAAAACAACTGATTTTTGTGTATTGATTTTATATACTGCAACTTTACTGAATAAATTTATTAGTTCTAACAGTTTTTTGATGGAGAACTATTTTTTTTAATATCTAATGATTTATTTATATATAATCTCTGCTGCTCCAGAAAGCACTTAGGGACTGCAGGATATCTGTATATCCAACGAAGTCTTTGCATGTTTTTTTGTGTGTGTTTATTTATTTATTTATGGCTGAGTTGGGTCTTTGTTGCTGTGCATTGGGATTTCTCTAGTTGCGGTGAGCGGGGGCTACTCTTCGTTGTGGTGCACAGGCTTCTCATTGCGGTGGCTTCTCTTGTTGTGGAGCATGGACTCTAGGCGCGCAGGCTTCAGTAGTTGTGGTGCTCGGGCTCAATAGTTGTGGCTCACAGCTCTAGAGCTCAGGCTCAGTAGTTGTGGCACACAGGCTTAGTTGCTCCGCGGCATGTGGGATCTTCCCAGACCAGGACTTGAACCCGTGTCCCCTGCATTGGCAGGTGGATTCTTAACAACTACGCCACCTGGGAAGTCCCATTTGCGTGTTGAATAATGGCCCCAGACTTCTTTTTAAAAGTGCAGGAAAAGCTGGACCCACACGGTCCCAGTCGGACTGCTAGATGGCAGTAGAAGCACACGCTGTCTTTAGACTCTGGTCAATAGATCTCACAGAGAGGAAGGGGCTTTCAGGGGTAGCTGGTTCATCCCGTGCCATTTTACAGGTAGGAAAGCTAAAGCCCCAGGGAAAGACGCTGACCAAGGCTAGGTAGCCAAACAACCTAAATTGTATACAGATTGCTGAATTTTGTGATTTAATATTTGTAGGAAAAATTTCCTTATGGATTCATTTGAAAACTATTTAAAATATCTGGTGTAAAAAAATTTTTTTTAAGTAGCCGTACAAACAAATAGAAATGAGATTAAAAGTAAGTCTTCCTCCCACCTGAACCCCATATTCCCACAGGTGTCTTCCCCAGAAACCCTGCTGCTGGCAAGTTCTTGAACAACTATCCAGAGATACATTTAATTACACACACACACACACACACACACACACACACACACACACACACACACTTGGCTGTGGCACATTTGTAATATCCAGACTGTGTGTGTGTGTGATCAAATGGATATAATGTGTGCATGGAGTATAAAATAATATGAACAAAAGTGGGGAAGCTGTGGACCCCAGGAAAATGTCTCCTTCACCTTCTCAATCTTGCGGGAAAAAAAAAAAAGAAAAAGTTCATGAAGTGGTTTCTAAGCTCTGGAGTGGCTTTATTTTTACCATTTCTCTGTTGATTTAACAGATTAAAACTCTGCCAGAGACACCTATAGTATCGATCTTGGTAAATCCTGCCTTCTGAAGCTCTCCCTGATGTAATTAAATTACTGTAAATACAATTAGAAGGCCCCTCTAGGTGGTCTGTGTGACACCAGCCTTAAAGGAATTGTCTTGAGATATTTGAACCAAAGTAAAGAGCAAAGTGGCGGAATCCCCTTAATCTTTGAGGGTCAATCCTTTGAGGATTTGTGGCCATGAAATAACAGGCAATCGGTTTTAGACGTGGAAAGCAGCCCTTTCAGGAGATATTTTTCACAGCCCTCACTGGCCTTCAGGGTCAGTGTAGGGGCTCCAGCCCCTGTTGCCAGCTTCCTGACTCCCCCAAATCCCTCCACCAATGATTTGCAAACTCTGCATCCAATCTGGAAGAGGAAAGTCTGAGTAGTTAGTACTTTGCATCCAACACCTTTTGCATAGCGTTGGAAGCTGTTGCTATGTGGTCCACGTGTGTTGCTCAACAAGCTTAAACTTTGCATAGCCCGTGCTAAACTAATTTGCGTCAATTTGTCTACATCATGCCAACAATCGTTCTGAGAGTCTTGAATAGAACATACAAGGCTGCTGATAAAGGCCCTCGGAGCAGATGCCGCCGGCCATTCTATGGGGCCTCACTGTGGCTAGTTCTTCACCATGGTTTCTTCATATCCTAGTGACAATGTTAGTTTTTCCACCCTGGGGTTAAAACTTTTTTTTCCCTAAACAATGGACAGCACTATACAACTGGCACTCCAACTGACTTTTTTTTTTTTTTTTTTTTAAAGAAAGACATGGCTGTGGCTGAATTCTAGCCCTAATGTTTCCTAATCACTTTCTTTCCCCGAAGTTTCAGAGAAAGCAAGTGGAGTTAAGTTATTTAGAAAGGAATTGTGCAACTGTGACAAGGTGCTTTTATTGTTTGTCATTGTTTTGGACTAAAATTTCAAGCTAAAAACATCACTTGTAACTAAACTTGTATCACTGATACAAGACAGCCAAAGTAATTTGTGCTATATGAACTCTAGGAAATAATCTCACATTTAGGAGAAACTTAGATTTTTTTTCAAAGCCAGGTCTGGAAATGTATTGTTTTGGTTGGTTGGGGAAGGCACCAGAGACCCTGGGGGAGCTAATTGAATCTGTCTATGAAATCCACTCAGTCTGTGGTTTATTCACCTGTTTGTGGGTTTTGTCATTTTGTAATGCCTCTTCCCACATTAACCCATTTATTTAATGATCTAAAAACTACCCTGCAAAAACTAATAAATGTCTAAATGTTTGCAATTGTGTTGTGTCAATATGTCTAGATAGGAGTCACCAGTAAGAATTTATTAAATTCAGTAAGTTATTATTGAGTGCCTACTGTATGCCAGCCACCCTTCCAGGCACTTTGGATATAGAAGTGATATAGTCTTTGCTATTGCGGCATAAGAAACAGAAACTAAACAGACTAAATAACAGGCAGTGGGAATGCCAGTTAGTGGGGATTGTTAAGAAGAAAACAACACAAGAGGGAGGAGATATGGGGATATATGTATATGTATAGCTGACTCACTTTGTTATACAGCAGAAACTAACACACCATTGTAAAGCAATTATACTCCAATAAAGATGTTAAAAAAAAAAACGAAAACTTAAGGGAAGAAGGTGGGCAAAGAGCTACTTTGGTTACAAAGGACAGAGAAGATATCACTGATGAGATGACGTTTGAACAGAAACTCGAGGGAAGGAACACATTTTGAGAATGTCAGTGGTCCTGGCAGAGGGAACAGTGGGAGCCAAAGTCCCCTAGGTGTGGAATGGCTTTGCATGTTCATGACCAGTGCAGCTGGAGAGCAGGGAACTAGGGTGCAAGAAGGCAGGAGATGAAGTCCCCAAGAGATGAGGATAAAGAGAAATGGCAAATGCTGTAGCATCATGGATATCTCCACTATTCAGTGTCACAGTGAGTCTAGATATCAGCAGACTGATCCCTGGTCTCTCAAGCTCTACTTGCAGACAACTGTAGAAAAAGGTGGGCTGGCTGACAGGATCTGGAGCTGATTATAGCTATTTCAATTTGAAAAAAATTAGATTTGAGCTGCTCACAATCATTAGTAATTGTTATGAACTGAATGTGTCCCCCATAAAATTCACATGTTGAAATCTTAATCTCCAGTGTGATGACATTAAGAGGTGAGGCCTTTTGAGAGGTAATTAGGTCATGAGGGTAGAACCCTCATGAATGGGATTAGTGCCCTTATAAAATGGACCTCAGAGAGCTTTCTGCTGTCTCCACCATAGGAGGACCCAATGAGAAAACAGTCATCTGCAACACAGAAGAGGGCCCTCACCAGAATCCCACCATGCTGTCATCCTGATCTCAGACTTCCAGCTCAGAACTGTGAGAAATAAATTTCTGTTGTTTACCAACCTATGGTATCCTGGTATAGCAACCCAAATAGGCTAAGACAATAGTTAAAATTTTCTTAAAGTTAGAGCAACAATGAGATATAACTTTTCTACCAGTGATCTGGCAAAAATTAGAAAGCTGAATAATGCCAAGTTTCAGTGGAGACAAGGGGACAGTGGAACCCTCCTGTACATCTCATGTGATGGTAGACAAGTACAGCCATTCTAAAGAACAATCTGGAATTATTTAGGCAAATTAAATATCTGAGATATCCTATGACGTAGCAGCGCTGTTCCTAGTATTCATACATTCCATAGAAATTCTACTGTGGAAAAAAGACGAGAGCCTAGGAATTTAAAAACAGGACTTTGTAAGAATTGCATTGCAGGGAGAAGGGAAGGAAGTGCTCACCAACCAGGACCTGGGGGGCACCACATCCTGGTTTCATATCACATCAACATTGTATACTTTCTTTTAACCATAAATACAGCTTGTGATCCCTCCAGGAATTGCCAGTGCAGATCTCATACATACTGGAGGGCTGGGCCACTCACCTTCCAGCAGCAAGGTTGACTACTACCCCTCCTCCCTGACTCCATCAGGGGTCAACCCACCTCCACAGCATGCGCAGGGCCAAGGCCAGGGTACAAATGGAGGCCTACATACTATGAATAAATCTTTAAAATTTATGAAGAAAACAGTCAAATATGTTCTATCCTCCTCCCTTGACAAATATTCCTTCATGACAACCTAGAAGGTAACATTTGAATTTAGAATTCTTGGATTCCCTGGAACACAGAGGAGCCAGCTCCCAGCCTGCAGCCTGCTCCTCTGCTCTTTCCACTCTGGACTAGCCTGCACCAGGAGGAGAGTTGAGTGCATATGTGAGGACATCCAACCTGCACGTCCAAACTCCAACCATACTCCCACTTCCCACTGAACAGCTGCTGCAGGGCTGCCCCTCAGGCCTAGCAGCACTATTGGTTTTTTTTCAGAAAGACATTAAGGAAGAGGATTTCACAGGCCCCATAGGTGAACTTGGGATACTCTGAGGTCCAGAGGGAGCATGTCTCCTTAACCCTGTGGACTCTTTGTCCCATGAAGTGTGATACAGCTAGAAAAGGATCAGAGTGGAGCCCTGTAAAATGAGGGGACCAGGGCATAGGCCCCACTTTCCTGGCTATGAAGGTAGTACTTTTAGAAAAGTAGGTGGGGCCAGGTTGTGATGATAGGGCCTTGAATGCCATGTTATGGAATGTAGACTTTATTTCTTGAGCAGTAGGGAACCATGATGGGTTTTTTATTTTTGATTAATTTATTTTTGGCTGTGTTGGGTCTTCATTGCTGCGCGCGGGCTTTCTTTAGTTGCAACGAGCGGGGGCTACTCTTTGTTGCGGTGCACGGGCTTCTCATTGTGGTGGCTTCTCTTGTTGCAGAGCACAGGCTCTAGGCACTGTGGCTCGCGGGCTGTAGAGTGCAGGCCTAGAGTTGTGGTGCACAGGCTTAGTTGCTCCATGGCATGTGAGATCTTCCTGAACCGGGGGTCAAACCTGTGTCCCCTCCCTTGGCAGGCGGATTCTTAACCACTGAGCCACCAGGGAGGCCCAACCATGATGGTTTTAAAGTAGCGCTTTATGATAGTAAAACTAGACATAATAGTAGAACCATTTTGAGACAATTAAAAGTCAAACTGCCCAAAATACTAAGATACCACTTACTAGCTATGGAGCCTTAGGTGATTCTCCTTAACTTCTCTGGGCTTCAGTTCCCCATCTGTAAAACAGGTGAATTGGACAAGATTAACAATGTCAAAAGTCCCTTCTGTCAGGACCTTAGTTTTTCTTATCTGTAAAACAAGTGGGTTGAAGCAGATCAGGGATTCTCAACATGGGCTCCACTGAGGGGTTATGCCCTTCCCCCACACCAGACTTTGTAAATCAGGATCTCATTTTTTTTTAATATGTATTTATTTGGTTGCACTGGGTCTTAGTTGCAGCAGGTGGGTTCCTTAGTTGCGGCTCGCTGGCTCCTTAGCTGCAGCACACAGGCTCCTTAGCTGCGGCATGTGAACTCCTAGTTGTGGCATGTGGAATCTAGTTCCCTGACCAGGGATCGAACCTGGGCCCCCTGCATTGGGAACGTGGAGTCTTAACCACTGCGCCACCAGGGAAGTCCCAGGATCTCATTTTTTAAAGTTCCTCCAGGTGACTGAGAACCCCTAGACCTGAAGATACTCTCCAAGGTCTCTCTTCCCTCTCCACCTGAATTTCTCCATGTGAAAAAGAGCACTTTGGGTAATATCATCAGTCTTCTCTTATATATAAAGCTTCTCTTACTTTAGGGACTCAAGACCTTCCTGAGGCTCAGTGATTCAAACAAGCTAGGGCTTTGTCAGAGGAGGAACCACGGCTCTGAGGGAGGCCCTTCTGATCATGGGGTCACCTGCATTAGTGTGAAGCAGCAAGTGGGAGCTGGGGTTTGAAGCCTAGGCAGACAGGTGCTGCTCATGAGAACCCGTGGATGGAGCTGCCAAGGTTGGGACTTGGCACAGGGGAGGCCACTTCTCAACCAGAGTGAATGGCCTGACGTTTCCTGGCAGCTCCTCGGTTCGGCCAGGCACCTGCAGGCCACCCCTTCTTGGCAGGTGAGGAGGAGCAAGGAGAATAGGGCTTTTCTCAGGCTGTTCCCCAGAACAATATCTCTTGACATCTGGGGAGACAAGGGGTGGAAAAGATAAGCCTCTGCATGTTCCTCTCAGCCTGCAAAGTCCTTGCTGGTGAGGTTGGCAGGAAAGGGAGTTTGTGTTGAAGTGCCACTTTCCAGCTCTACATCCGGAGCTTAGCATGTTCCAGGCACCGTGAATGAGTCTGGCGGATGCTTTGTATCAAATGTAAAGTGGCCTCTTTTCACACGGTTGGCACTGGGGGCCAGTGACTACTCGGTAGAATCCAGAGCTCGCCGGGAACTTGACAGGGCCGAGCATGGGGCCTGAATTGCGTCTCTGTGGGGCCGCAGGGACAATGCCGTCACCATAGAACAGGATTCTCAAGCCTGGAAAGGATGAAGTCCTTCTGTTAGAGACCAGTGAGTTCCCTCTGTCACCGTCCACCCCTCCTGGAGCGCAGGCCTCAAGTACAAGGACCACAGATTCCACACAAGACTCTGGGACATGACATCTCAGTTCTGGAGATTGGATACCAAAATATCAGAATGTCCGGGATAATCTCACAGCTTACGTGAACAACAAGAAAGAATACTATTTTAATAAAGATTGTCCCTGGAAATCTGAGGTTCACATTAAAGTAATATTTACCACTTATTTTTTATGAATTAAGGAGAAATTTTATTTCCAAGATCTTCAAAGATTATTACAAACATAAACTATCCTTTTAAAAGTGTGTCGAGTTAAATCAAAATGACATCATCAAAGTTAAACACTTGTGACATTAAGAATTCTTTTAGGTTATAATATTTTCATATTACTTTGTTTTAACCATTTGCAGTGTTCTGCAGGTCACATTTTAAACATTTTTTAAAGATATGACATAATGTAGTATTTTCTAAAAGTACAACCACAACCATAAAGTAGAGGAACTTGAGAAGACCAAGATCAAATCTATTTCATATACCACATGGGACAATCTAATACACAACACAGCATTAATCTTTCCAAACATGTTTTCTAAGAAATAGTTCCCATGTTTAGTGTTAAAAATAAAATAATCTTCTCATTTATAAAAACAAAAACATCATTTGATTAGTAAAGCCTATTCTTCCCCCAGTTTTGTTTTTGCTTGCCTTCGTTTAGAAATTGTAAATTCATGAGAAAAGAACACATTTTTGTTATAGTATAAAAAACTTAGGAATAATTACAGATATTTAATTTTTAAAAAAATAAAAATGTTTTCCTTAAAATGTAACCATTCAGTAAATAAAACATATATAATATTCCAGGTATAGAAACACTAGTAATTCACTTGTGAAAGAGATGTACTTTAATATATTTCATTATAATTGTTTGGTTTGCCTTAAGTATAAAGCACTTCACCAAAAGAGCCAGGTCATTATTATTTAAAAGTTTACTCCTTCACCCAGTTTCCTTATTTGAATTGATTCATCAATTTCTGTAGAATTTTGGCCACAGGTAAGGTCTGAAATATCGAAAAGTCATTTGGCTAGAGAAGAGTGTTAATTTTGATTTGTGGAGGCAGTTATTCACTACTTTGTGCTTGAAAGTATTCCTCAGCGAACTTCTTCCCCACAGTCTTCAGAGCAAAACCCAGGATGTGGGCTCCCAGAAGGGGTTGAATCCACCTGGAATTTGGACCAGCAGGGCAACCTTGCAGGCCTTCTGCAAGCAGTACTGCCTGAAGCCTTGATCTTCTCCACCCTGGCCTCCCATGTGAGCTGCTCCACCAGGGGAGTGCCAGGCTTCCAGGGTGGATAAGTGGGGCTGGGCTGAGCCTTGAGGTCTTCACCCTTATTTATACCTTCTCTGTGCTGGTTCATCTTCTAAGATCCTTAAAAAACAACCTACAATGGTGTTATGGTCTGAATTATGTTCCCCCTGCCCGGCCAAAATTTTATGTTCAAGTCCTAACCCTCAATATCACAGGATGGGACTGTATTTGGAGATAAGGGTCTTCAAGAAGTAATTGAGTTAAAATGAGGTCATTAGAATAGGCCCTAGTCCAATATGACTTGTGTCCTTATAAGAAGAGGAGATTAGGACATAGACAACACAGACAGAGGGACAACCATGTGAAGACACAGCCATCTACAAGCCAAAGAGAGAGTCTCAGGAGAAACCAACCCCGCTAACACCTCGATCTTGGACTTCTACCCCCCAGAACTGTGAGAAAATAAATTTCTGTGGCTTAAGCCACCCACTCTGTGGTGTTTGTTATGACAGCCCTAACAAATTGTTACAGATGGAGATACTATTATTCCCATTTTACAGCTGGGGAAACACTGAGGTTCAAGGACGTGAAGCTGCTTGCTCACGTCTGCGCATCCCTGATTCAAACTCCGCTCTCATACTGAAACCCAAGCCTCTCCCACTAGGCTGTGCTTCCTGTAAATCCAGGAAGCAGGTGGGAGAGAGTGTGTATACAGCAGAGCTTGTTACTAAAAGAAGACAAGGGTGGAAGAACTTGTTTGTGCTCCTCAGTTTGACCAGCTATAGAGACATTTTTGGTGTCTGAGACTTCATAAATATCATCATTAAGACTTCCAGGGAGGGTTTAGAAAAGTAAGAGATTAAAGAACTGGATCAGTTTGTTTCTATCTTAATCAGGGTTCATGTGATTGCTAGGAAAAAAAACCTATTCTCCCTACTTAATCAAAAAAGGGGTGGGAAGGATATGGGGGCATCTCATGGCCTCCAATGACAGGAGATGCAGTCAAGCCTCAGAAAGTACCAGAACTAGAAACTGTGTTAGTCCCTCTCCCACCTTGCATTTGATAGATGCTCAGAGCTTTTATGGGGAGATTCTCCAATTCACTATTGACTGAGGGACTTTGTGAAATTTCCCATTTGTAGAGACTCCTGGTCTGGCAGTATGGAATCAAGAAAGTGTAGTTCTAAAACAGAACTGGAGTGAAAAGCCTCTGGCTTCTGGAGCCAAGATAGACTGAGGTGTGCAAGCAGACCCTGCAGCCTACTTACTAGCTAAGTTATCTTGGGAAAGCTTTGTTGCTCAGAGACTCAGTTTCCCCCATTGAAAGTAAGGATAATAAAGCCTGTTTCAAGAGGCACACTGCCTGCCACATAGTGTCAAATGTACGTACCTTCCTGCCCCCATCACTTCCTGAGATAGAGGTGGCATCTGCTAGAAAACTCCTGTGGGGTTACGATCAGCCAGGAGTTCTCATTGTCTGACACTAAAGGGGCACCCCACAGCTGGAACTAGGGGATTGCAACTGTCACTTAGGAATGGTGATGTGGACTTTTTCTCTTTATATATTAACACTTGCCTAGGGTAGGAATCTATACCACCTTCTCTTCACCAGAAAGGCTTTCTTCCCTTGCTTGAAGCCCCAGAGGCTCTCGCTGGGCTTCAGGGAGAACTAAGAAGTAAAATATCCATCATACAGTTTTTATAGGTAGGAGGAAAAAAAGGGAAGAAGTGGTTTTGTATATTACTCTAATTGGCAAAATCAGGAAGTAATGCAAACCACAATGTGACCTGCATTTTAAAATTCTTTTCTGGTACCCTATTTTATTTTATTTTATTTCATTTCATTTCATTTTATATTTTAACATCTTTATTGGAGTATAATTGCTTTACAATGGTGTGTTAGTTTCTGCTTTATAACAAAGTGAATCAGCTATACATATTCATATATCCCCATATCTCTTCCCTCTTGCGTCTCCCTCCCTCCCACCCTCCCTATCCCACCCCTCTACGTGGTCACAAAGCACTGAGCTGATCTCCCTGTGCTATGCGGCTGCTTCCCACTAGCTATCTATTTTACGTTTGGTAGTGTATATATGTCCATGCCGCTCTCTCGCTTTGTCATAGCTTACCCTTCCCCCTCCCCATATCCTCAAGTCCATTCTCTAGTAGGTCTGTGTCTTTATTCCCGTCTTACCCCTAGGTTCTTCATGACATCTTTTTTTTCTTTCTTAGATTCCATATATATGTGTTAGCCTACGGTATTTGTTTTTCTCTTTCTGACTTACTTCACTCTGTATGGCAGACTCTAGGTCCATCCACCTCACTACAGATAACTCAATTTCGTTTCTTTTTATGGCTGCGTAATATTCCATTGTATACATGTGCCACATCTTCTTTATCCATTCAGCAGTCGATGGACACTTAAGTTGTTTCCATGTCCTGGCTATTGTAAATAGAGCTGCAATGAACATTGTGATACATGACTTTTTTTTTTTAATCTTTATTTGAGTATAATTGCTTTACAGTGTTGTGTTAGTTTCTGCTGTATAACAAAGTGAATCAGCTATATGTAAACATATATCCCCATATTCTCTCTCTCTTGAGCCTCCCTCCCACCCTCCCTATCCCACCCCTCTAGGTGGTCACGGAGCACCCAGCTGATCTCCCTGTGCTATGCACCTGCTTCTCACTAGCTATCTATATTACATTTGGTAGTGTATATATGTCCATGACACTCTCTCAATTCATCCCAGCTTCCCCTTCCCCTTCCCCGTGTCCTCAAGTCCATTCTCTACGTCTTTATTCCTGTCCTGCCCCTAGGTTCATGAGAACCATTTTTTTTTAGATTCCATACATATGTGTTAGCATACGGTATTTGTTTTTCTGACTTACTTCACTCTGTATGACAGACTCCAGGTCCATCCACCTCACTACAAATAATTCAATTACCTTTCTTTTTATGGCCAAGTAATATTCCATTGTATGTATGTGCCATATCTTCTTTATCCATTCATCAGTTGATGGACACATTGGTTGCTTCCATGTCCTGGCTATTGTAAATAGAGCAGCAGTGAACATTGTGGTACATGACTCTTTTTGAATTATGGTCTTCTCAGGGTATATTCCCAGTAGTGGGATTGCTGGGTCGTATGGTAGTTCTATTTTTAGTTTTTTAAGGAACCTCCATACTCTTCTCCATAGTGGCCGTATCAATTTACATTCCCCCCAACAGTGTAAGAGGGTTCCCTTTTCTCTACACCCTCTCCAGCATTTGTTGTTTGTAGATTTTCTGATGATGCCCATTCTAACTGGTGTGAGGTGATACCTCATTGTAGTTTTGATTTCCATTTCTCTAATGATTAGTGATGTTGAGCATTCTTTCATGTGTTTGTTGGCAATCTGTATATCTTCTTTGGAGAAGTGTCTATTTAGGTCTTCTGCCCATTTTTGGATTGGGTTGTTAGTTTTTTTGATATTAAGCTGCATGAGCTGCTTGTAAATTTTGGAGATTAATCCTTTGTCTGTTGATTCATTTGCAAATATTTTCTCCCATTCTGAGGGTTGTCTTTTCATCTTGTTTATGGTTTCCTTTGCTGTGCAAAAGCTTTTAAGATTCATTAGGTCCCATTTGTTTATTTTTGTTTTTATTTCCATTACTCTAAGAGGTGGATCAAGAAGATCTTGCTGTGATTTATGTCAGAGAGTGTTCTTCCTATGCTTTCCTCTAAGAGTTTTATAGTGTCCAGTCTTACATTTAGGTCCCTAATCCGTTTTGAGTTTATTTTTGTGTATGGTGTTAGGGAGGGTTCTAATTTCATTCTTTTACATGTAGCTGTCCAGTTTTCCCAGCATCACTTATTGAAGAGACTGTCTTTTCTCCATTGTATATCCTTGCCTCCTTTTTCATAGATTAGTTGACCACAGGTGCGTGGGTTTATCTCTGGGCTTTCTATCCTGTTCCATTGATCTATATTTCTGGTTTTGTGCCAGTACCATATTGTCTTGATGACGGTACCTTTGTAGTATAGTCTGAAGTCAGGGAGTCTGATTCCTCCAGCTCTGCTTTTTCCCCTCAAGACTGCTTTGGCTATTCAGGGTCTTTTGTGTCTCCATACAAATTAAAAAATTTTTTGTTCTAGTTCTGTAAAAAATGCCGTTGGTAGTGTGATAGGGATTGCATTGAATCTGTAGGTTGCTTTGGGTAGTATAGTCATTTTCACAGTATTGGCTCTTCCAATCCAAGAACTTGGTATATCTCTCCATCTGTTGGTATCATCTTTAATTTCTTTCATCAGTGTCTTATAGTTTTCTGCATAAAGGCCTTTTGTCTCCCTAGGTAGGTTTATTCCTAGGTATTTTATTCTTTTGCTGCAATGGTAAATGGGAGTATTTCCTTAATTTCTCATTCAGATTTTTAATCATTAGTATGTAGGAATGCAAGAGATTTCTGTGCATTACTTTTGTATTCTGCTACTCTACCAAATTCATTGATTAGCTCTAGTAGTTTTCTGGTAGCATATTTAGGATTCTCTATGTATAGTATCATGTCATCTGCAAACAGTGACGGTTTTACTTCTTCTTTTCCAATTTGTATTCCTTTTATTTCTTTTTCTTCTCTGATTGCCATGGCTAGGACTTCCAAGACTACGTTTGAATAATAGTGGCGAGAGTGGACATCCTTGTCTTGTTCCTGATCTTAGAGGAAATGCTTTCAGTTTTTCACCATTGAGAATGATGTTTGCTGTGGGGTTTTTGTATATGGCCTTTATTATGTTGTGGTAGGTTCCCTCTATGCCCACTTTCTGGAGAATTTTTATCATAAATTGGTGTTGAATTTTGTCAAAAGCTTTTTCTGCATCTATTGAGATGATCATATGGTTTTTATTCTTCAATTTGTTAATATGGTGTATCACATTGATTGATTTGTGTGTATTGTAGAATCCTTGCACCCCTGGGATAAATCCTACTTGATTATGGTGTATGATCCTTTTAATATGTTGTTGAATTCTGTTTGCTACTATTTTCTTGAGGATTTTTGCATCTACGTTCATCAGTGATACTGGTCTGTAATTTTCTTTTCTTGCAGTATCTTTTTCTGGTTTTGGATCAGGGTGGTGGTGGCCTCATAGAATGAGTTTTGGAGTGTTCCTTCCTCTGCAAGCTTTTGGAAGAGTTTGAGAAGGATGGGTGTTAGCTCTTCTCTAAATGTTTGATAGAATTGACCTGTGAAGCCATCTGGTCCTGGACTTTTGTTTGTTGGAAGATTTTTAATCACAGTTTCAATTTCATTACATGTGATTGGTCTGTTCATATTTTCTATTTCTGCCTGGTTCAGTCTTGGAAGGTTATACCTTTCTAAGAATTTGTCCATTTCTTCCAGGTTGTCCATTTTATTGGCATAGAGTTGCTTATAGTAGTCTTTTAGGATGCTTTGTATTTCTGCGGTGTCCTTTGTAACTTCTCCTTTTTCGTTTCTAATTATATTGATTTGACTCCTCTCCCTCTTTTTCTTGATGAGTCTGGCTAATGGTTTATCAATTTTGTTTATCTTCTGAAAGAACCAGCTTTTACTTCTATTGATCTTTGCTATTGTTTTCTTTGTTTCTGTTTCATTTATTTCTGAACTGATCTTTATGATTTCTTTCCTTCTGCTAACTTTGGGTTTTGTTTGTTCTTTCTCTTATTCCTTTAGGTGTAACGTTAGATTGTTTATTTGAGATTTTTCTTGTTTCTTGAGGTAGGCTTGTATAGCTATAAACTTCCCTCTGAGAACTGCTTTTGCTGCATCCCATAGGTTTTGGATCATTGTGTTTTCATTGTCATTTGTCTCTAGGTATTTTCTGATTTCCTCTTTGATTTCTTCAGTGATCTCTTGGTTATTTAGTAAGTATTGTTTAGCCTGCATGTGTTTGTGTTCTTTACGTTCTTTTCCCTGTAATTGATTTCTAATCTCATAGTGTTGTGGTCAGAAAAGATGCTTGATATGATTTCAATTTTCTTAAATTTACTGAGGCTTGATTTGTGACTCAAGATGTGATCTATCCTGGAGAATGTCCCGTGCACACTTGAGAAGAAAGTGTAACCTGCAGTTTTTGGATGGAATGTCCTATAAATATCAATTAAATCTGTCTGGTCTATTGTGTCATTTAAAGCTTGTGTTTCCTTATTAATACTCTGTTTGGATGATCTGTCCATTGGTGTAAGTGAGGTGTTAAAGTCCCCCACTATTATTGTGTTACTGTTGATTTCCTCTTTATAGCTGTTAGCAGTTGCCTTATGTATTGAGGTGCTCCTATGTTGGGTGCATATATATTTATAATTGTTATACCTTCTTCTTGGATTGATCCCTTGATCATTATGTAGTGTCCTTCCTTGTCTCTTGTAACATTCTTTATTTTAAAGTCTATTTTATCTGATGTGAGTATTGCTACTCCAGCTTTCTTTTGATTTCCATATGCATGGAATGTCTTTTTCCATCCCCTCACTTTCAGTCTGTATGTGTCCCTAGGTCTGAAGTGGGTCTCTTGTAGACAGCATATATATGGGTCTCGGTTTTGTATCCATTCAGCAAGCCTGTGTCTTTTGGTTGAAGCATTTAATTCATTCACGTTTAAGGTAAGTATCATTATGTATGTTCCTATTACCATTTTCTTAATTGTTTTGGGGTTGTTTTTGTAGGTCCTTTTCTTCTCTCGTGTTTTGCACTTAGAGAAGTTCCTTTAGCATTTGTTGTAGAGCTGGTTTGATGGTGCTGATTTCTCTTAGCTTTTTTTGTGTGTGTGGTAAGTGGGCCTGTCACTGTTGTGGCCTCTCTTGTTGCAGAGCACAGGCTCCGGATGTGCAGGCTCAGCAGCCATGGCTCACGGGCCCAGCTGCTCCGTGGCATGTGGGATCTTCCCAGACTGGAGCACGAACCCACGTCCCCTGCATCGGCAGGTGGACTCTCAACCACTGCGCCACCAGGGAAGCCTGTCTGTAAAGCTTTTGATTTCTCCATCGAATCTGAATGGGATCCTTGCCGGGTAGAGTAATCTTGGCATGCACTCCCTTCCGGCTTGTAGAATTTCTGCTGAGAAATCAGCTGTTAAACTTATGGGAGTTCCCTTGTATGTTATTTGTTGTTTTCCCCTTGCTGCTTTCAATATTTTTTCTTTGTCTTTAATTTTTGCCAATTAGATTACTATGTGTCTCGGCGTGTTTCTCCTGGGTTTATCCTGTATGGTACTTTCTGCACTTTCTGGACTTGGGTGGCTATTTCCTTTCCCATGTTAGGGAAATTTTCGAGTATAATCTCTTCAAATATTTTCTCGGGTCCTTTCTCTCTTTCTTCTCCTTCTGGTACCCCTATAATGCAAATGTTGTTGCGTTTAATGGCGTCCCAGAGGTCTCTTAAGCTCTCTTCATTTCTTTTCATTCTTTATTCTGTTATGCAGCAGTCAATACCACCATTCTGTCTTCCAGGTCACTTATCCGTTCTTCTGCCTCAGTTTTTCTGATATTGATTCCTTCTAGTGTATTTTTCATTTCAGTTATTGTATTGTTCATCTCTGTTTGTTTGTTCTTTAATTCTAAACATTTCTTCCATCTTCTTGATCTTTGCCTCCCTTCTTTTTCCGAGGTCCTGGATCATCTTCACTCTCATTATTCTGAATTCTTTTTCTGGAAGGTTGCCTATCTCCACTTCATTTAGTTGTTTTTCTCGGGTTTTCTCTTGTTCCTTCATCTGGTACATAGCCCTCTGCCATTTCATCTTGTCTATCTTTCCGTGAATGTGGTTTTTGTTCCACAGGCTGCAGGATTGTAGTTCTTCTTGCTTCTTGTATTTAATTTTTGACAGTTTGATTAATATGTGTCTTGGCATGTTTCTTCTTGAATTTATCCTGTATGGGACTCTCTGCGCTTCCTGCACTTGATTAACTATTTCCTTTCCCATATTAGGGAAGTTTTCAACTATAATCTCTTCAAATATTTTCTCAGTTCCTTTCCTTTTCTCTTCTTCTTCTGGGACCCACATAATTCGAATGTTGGTAAATTTAGTGTTTTCTCAGAGGTCTCTGAGATTGTCCTCAATTCTTTTCATTCTTTTTTCTTTATTCTGCTCTGCAATAGTTATTTCCACTATTTTATCTTCCAGGTCACTTATCTGTTCTTCTGCCTCAGTTATTCTGCTATTGATTCCCTCTAGAGAATTTTTAATTTCATTTATTGTGTTGTTCATCATTGTTTGTTTGCTCTTTAGTTCTTCTAGGTCCTTGTTAAACATTTCTTTTATTTTCTTCATTCTATTTACAAGATTTTGGATCATCTTTACTATCATTATTCTGAATTCTTTTTCAGGTAGACTGCCTATTTCCTCTTCATTTCTTTGGTCTGATGGGTATTTACAACGCTCTTTCATCTGCTGAGTTTCTCTGTCTTCTCATTTTACTTAACTTACTGTGTTTCAGGTCTCCTATTCACAGGCTGCAGGTTTGTAGTTCCCATTGTTTTTGGTGTCTGCCTCAGTTGGTAAGGTTGGTTCAGTGGGTAATGTAGGCTTCCTGGTGGAGGGGACTGGTGCCTGGGTTCTGGTGGATGAGGCTGGATCTTGTCTTTCTGGTGGGCGGGACCACGTCCGGTGGTGTGTTTTGAGGTGTCTGTGACCTTATTATGATTTTAGGCAGCCTCTCTGCTAATGGGTGGGGTTGTGTTCCTGTCTTGCTAGTTGTTTGGCATGGGGTGTCCAGCACTGTAACTTGGTCATTGAGTGGAGCTGGGTCTTGGCGTTGAGATGGAGATCTCTGGGAGAACTTTCGCCATTTGATATTACGTGGAGCTGGGAGGTCTCTGGTGGACCAGTGTCCTGAACTCGGCTCTCCCACCTCAGAGGCACAGACCTGACACCCAGTCGGAGCACCAAGACCCTGTCAGTCACATGGCTCAGAAGAAAAGGGAGAAAAAAATAAAAAAAAAATAAATAAATAAATAAAATAAAGTTATTAAAATAAAAAGAATTATTAAAAATTTAAAAGTAATAATTAAAAAAAAGAAGAGAGCAACCAAACCAAAACACAAATCCACCAATGATAACAAGCGCTAAAACCTCTACTAAAAAAAAAAAAAAAACCAAAAAAGCAAAAAATGGAGAGACCAACAAACCCTAGGACAAAATGGTAAAAGCAAAGCTGTACAGACAAAATCACACGCAGAAGCATACACATACACACTCACAAAAAGAAAAGAAAGAAAATATATATTGTTGCTCCAAAAGTCCACCACCCTAATTTTGGGATGATTCATTGTCTATTCAGGTATTCCACAGATGCAGGGTACATCAAGTGGATTGTGTAGATTTAATCCTGAGGCTGCTGGGAGAGATTTCCCTTTCTCTTCTTTTTTCGCACAGCTCCCGGGGGTTCAGCTTTGGATTTGGCCCCGCCTCTGCTTGTAGGTCGCCTGAGGGCGTCTGTTCCCCGCCCAGACAGGACGGGGTTAAAGTAGCAGCTGCTTAGGGGGCTCTGGCTCACTCAGGCCGGGGGGAGGGACAGGTACGGTTGCGGGGCGAGCCTGTGGCCGCAGAGGCCAGCGTGACGTTGCACCAGCCTGAGGCGCGCCGTGTGTTCTCCCAGGGAAGTTGTCCCTGGATCATGGGACCCTGGCAGTGGCGGACTGCACAGGCTTCTGGGAGGGGAGGTGTGGATAGTGACCTGTGCTCGCACACAGGCTTCTTGGTGGCTGCAGCAGCAGCCTTAGCGTCTCATGCCCATTTCTGGTGTCCGTGCTGAGAGCCCCAGCTCATGCCTGTCTCTGGAGCTCATTTAGGCGGTGCTCTGGATCCCCTGTCCTTGCGCACCCTTAAACAATGGTCTCTTGCCTCTTAGGCAGCTCCAGACTTTTTCCTGGACTCCCTGCCGGCTAGCTGTGGCGCACTATCCCCCTTCAGGCTGTGTTCACGCAAGCAACCCCGGTCCTCTCCCTGGGATCTGACCTCCGAAGCCCGAGCCTCAGCTCCCAGCCCCCACCCACCCCGGCGGGTGAGCAGACAAGCCTCTCGGGCTGGTGAGTGCTGGTTGGCACCAATCCTCTGTGCAGGAATCTCTCCACTTTACCCTCCATACCCCTGTTGCTGCACTCTCCTCCGCGACTCTGAAGCTTCCCGGCTACCACCCTCTGTCTCCGCCCACAAAGGGCCTTCCTAGTGTGTGGAAACTTTTCCTCCTTCACAGCTCCCTCCCAGAGGTGCAGGTCCCGTCCCTATTCTTTTGTCTCTGTTTTTTCTTTTTTCTTTTGCCCTACCCAGGTACATGGGGAGTTTCTTGCCTTTTGGGAAGTCTGAGGTCTGCCAGCGTTCAGTAGGTGTTCTGTAGGAGTTGTTCCACATGTAGATGTATTTCTGATGTATTTGTCAGGAGGAAGGTGATCTCCACGTCTTACTCTCCTGCCATCTTGAAGGTCTCGATCTCTGGTCTTATCTATCATTTTGTGATGCCCAGACGTGCCCCCACCTAGGAGGTAGGCAGGTGTTAGTGGTTCCCCCCTTCCAGAGGAAGAAGCGGGTATACAGAGGCTAATGGGTGTGTCCATGAACAGAGCTAATTAGTGGCCATGCAGAGAGAGGATACAGACGTCCTAAATGCTGGCCCAGTTTTCTGAATCTGCCAATTCTGCCTTCTCCTGCCCTTGCTCCCTCCACAACTGGGTTCGCCTGGACTGTCCAGGCAGTTTTCTTTCACTGTCAGTCCTCAGGAAGGGCCTAATGCTAGTTAGGAAGTGGAGTTCCAGAGTTTGCTGCCCTCTGGGCACTACAAGCAACATCAGGAGCACAAGAGTTTGGCCCAATAGCTGCCACCAAGGACTGCCCTCTGCTTCACCTGGGATGGGGTCCAAGTACCTCAATGAACAAAACTGGAAGCCTTTGGAAAACACGTTAGGGAGAAAGAGAGGTTGAGAACAACAAGAACTTATGAACTGCTGTAGAGAGTGTAGATTGATACATCCACTTTGGAAAACCACTTGCCATTATCTGCTCTTTTGGAAATATCCGTATCCTATGGTTTAGCATTTACACTCACATGTGTATAGCCTACAAAGTGAGCCTCAAGCCAACAGGAGACATGTACAAGAATGTTCTTGGAGCATTATTTGTAATAGCCCTAATCCAGAAACAGTTCAAATGTCCATGAACTATGGAAGGGATAATTGAATTGTGGTAGTCATGGAATGGAACATTACACAGTAATGGAAATGAACACATCACAGATACATGCAATGACATGGATCAATCTCACAAACACAATTGAAAGAAGGAAAGAAGCCAGACCCCAAAGAATTCCTACTGTAGGCTTCCATTTATACAAAGTTCAAAAATAAGCAAAAGTATAAATCACTGTTTAGGAATGCACACTGTGATGGCAGAATTATAAAGAAAAGCATGGAAATGATTACAGTAAAAGTCAGTGGTAATCTTCCATAGGGGATGGAAAGGGTATGGTTTACAACTGGAAAGAAGTATGAGGGAGGTCTCTGGACTGCTGGCAATGTTCTAATCTTTTGCTTTAGAGTTTCACAGGCATGCACTTGATGATAATTCATTAAGCTATACCTTTGTGTTTTATGACTGTCTGTATGTGTGTTATCCCTGTCCTTCCCAGCACATAGATTCTCATAGGTGGCAATTACCCAAACTAGAATTTGAATCTGGGTCTCCCTGATCCTTCCACAACACGGACTCTCAGCCATGGTCTTGGGACCCTCTGTCCAGCCTTCTTCACCTAAATTTTCTTATCTTCTAAGCTAGGGGTTCTTAACCTGGGGTCCCAAATCCATTTCAGGAGTCTGTAACTACCCTGTTGATCTTTGTCAAATTGTGTGCACATGTGCCTTTTTCTGGGGCATGGTTCCTATGTCCTCTTAGGATTCCTAGAGTGGTCTGTGGCCCAGGAATTGTTAAGAACCATTGCTAGAACCCATACAGCTGGCTTAAACAAACAAACAAATGGATAGAAGTACACCAGGCCTTAAGATCCTGCAAAGTCCTGGCTGTGGTGACTCTCTGGCACTCCAGAGCCACGCAGTCTTTGTTTTCCTTCCCATTCTGTGTCTGCACTTCACCCTTGTCTGTGCCACCTCAGCTGGGGCCAGGGCTGATGGGCACAGGTGTTACCAAGAAAGCTCTGCATGTAGGTGGAGTGGGAGCAGCTCATAGGGAAGCAAGAGGAGGCCAAGTGGGCACGGAAAAAGTGTCTGCTACAGCTACAAGTGGGAGGACCGTTAAATGAAGAGTCCAGAAAGCCTGAGATTTGAGGAGATTGTCCTTTGAGCTGGGGTTTTCCCAGTCGATTCCCAGGCCTCTTTCTCAGCCCATTCCAGTTTTGTTCAGATTCAAATGAGGGTTCCAGGGCTCACACCCACAAACTTGCATGCTTGCTCTCATTTGCCCCTCCCACCCCAGAGCTCATTTGCCTATGTCAGCTTCTTTCCCACTTTGTTCCACCTCTCCAGGGCTGCAGGGCTGGCTTCTAACACAGAGCCCACATTTTTACCACACTTGTCCACACTCCTTTTTTCAAATTAAAATGGCTTTCTGGTTTTGTTCACATTCACTCTCCTGAGACCCTCATAATAGGAGACCTTGAACTAGGACTTCAGAAGAGGAGTCTTTATTAGCTAACTTCTCAGCATGAGCTTCTCAGGCAGAGCCAGAGTTGTGGCGTGGGCCCCTGGAAGTCAGGATATCTGGGCGCCTCTCATTTGGGTTCTTTTAGTAATTTTCTAAAGTTGCTCTGGGCAGATCACTGCTCTCAGGATGGGATCTTTAAGGTTTATCCCAGTTCTGATTCTCTGTGCTTTTAGGGCTCTTCTGGCACTCAGTATATGGTGGTTTGTGTAAGTTTTATAGCATTCCCTGAGAAGCAGCCCAGAATTTTATAGGTTCATGCAACTGTGGGAAACAGGGGAACAGTTGAGCCTCAGGGACACCCAGAACCTAGATTATCACCACCCTCTCTCCATCCCTGCCTCTCTCTATTGGTCTCATTTTCTTAGATCAGCTTTCTCCACTGGGCTGGAAGCATGGCTATTAGCAGTCTATATGTTTCATATCTTTTCTGCTGGAGAAAGATTAGGTCTCTCTCCTCACTTCCACTCAAGAAATATTAGGGGTGTATTATTCAGGATAAGCTAGAATATACTGCAGAAACAAACATCCTCCACGATCTCAGTGCCTTAAAACAATGGGGTTTACTTCTCAACACCTGTTCCATGTCTCTCATGACACTTAGGGTCAAGGGGCAGAGATGGACCAGCGAGCCTGCTCTCAAAACCAGCCTGACTGGGGCTACTCAGATGGAGATGAAGTTGAGATGCTATGGGAGAAAACAGCACCTATCTTAGCCTTGGAAAGTGAGAAGAGAGTGACATGGATGCTTCCTTAAAGGAGCTGATGCTTGAACTGAGCTTTAGGATATAGCAGAAATGAGCAAGGTGGAGGTGGGGAGGGAGGGTTCTGGCTCAGGTAAAGGAAAAAGCATCTGTAAAGGTTTGCATGCAGGACAGACATGGAACATCCTAGGGATTGTAAACAATTCACTGAAGCTTCCCCCGGTCCTCTGCTGATGAGATGTGTGATCTTGGACAAGCCTCAGCTTCCTCTTCTGTAAATTTGGGACACTAATAGTATCTATCTCCCCAGGTGGTTATGAGGATTCAGTGATAATGCCTATATATCTCTAGCGCTGTTAGTTTTAAGCTCCTGATAAATGTTATAGATATGACCAGCGTTGAGAGGCAAGCAAGTGTCGTGGTTAAGAGCGTGGATGCTGGAACCTGATTCCCTGGGTTCAAATCCCTGCTCTGCCATTAATCCCTCGGTGTAGGAGTAAAGTTAGTAGATAGCTCACTGGGTTTGTGTGAAGATTAGGTGCGGTAACACACGTGCAGTGCTGGTGCTTGGAACACTCTGGGTGTGTCTGTGTGGCTGTGGATAGAAAGATAATTCAGTGTGGTTGATCAAAATTTGTTATATAGATAGTTTGGAAATATTTATTTTAACCCCACAGCAAGTGTCATAAACCAGTGATGTCATATAAGTTTTTTTAGGACTGTTGTCATGAATGAACTGTAAGATTTCAGGGCATTTAAAGTTTTCTTGCACAGTGACTGCTATTAAATGCTCATTGAATTTGATGGTTCCCATTCGCCGGCATGTCCTTACTGTTCTCATGGTAGTGTGTATCAGACGTTTTATATTATCTTCATAGTTGTCAGTATTTGACAAATCAGTAAATAATTCTATTCTCAATATGTTCCTGTGATTCACTCTTCTTCCTTAATTAGATTATTAATCCAAAGGCCTAATTATTATTTCTATTTGAAATGTGTCTCTCCTTCTCAATCAATTACTGTTTTGGGTATTATGTAAAATTGATTTTGTTAATCTTCTCAGTGTCAGATAATTTTCTTTGATTTCTTTGTTTTGCTTATCTTTATTTCTTTCTGTTTCACGTCATTTTTTTATGATATGAATTTTCTCTAGAGGATTTCCTAAATATATTTAAAGATGCAAAAGAAGGTATTCTTCTTATATATCCATATCAGGAGTCTGTCAATTTCTCACTTCTTTTATTTAAAAGTTCTCAAAGCATCTTTCCAAGTTGTGATTAAAACAGAATATTCCCAAACTCAACCTTCTCTTAGCAAGACCCCAAAATGCCTTCAGCCAGGACAATGCCACCAAATGGAAGGAAAATGTGATAAAGGCAAGATGGAGTGAAAAGAAATAGCGATTTTAATAGATAGCCATTACAATATCTTAAATTTTCAAATTTTACAGAAACATATAATCACGTGACCCTTTGCTAGGGTCTGTCCCAGGGCCTTAAAGGGGCCCAGAAGCTTAATCTTCATTGCCTTCAAGGTAAGCCTGCCTCTGTCAGGCTACATCTTTGCCTCCTCCAGGAAGCCCCCTCTGATTGCTCTCAGTGAACCCATCCTTTCCCTCGTTCATTGCACTGATCACATGGACTGTATTTGTGGGTTTACTCCTCTGTGTGCTCTTGCCATCTCCCTGAAGGCAAGGTCCTTGCCTTCCCAGAGCCTAACACTGGTAAGTGTATTTATTAATTTAGGTGCTGTACTGTGGCCTGGGAATTAATTGAAATTCATTTGTATTATGTACAAAGCCCTGGCTTAATCACTACCTACTATTACAAAAATTAATCAGACTCGATTTTTGCCCTCAAGCACCTTCAGTGGGCACAAGGTATACATAAAAATAAATTTTTTAAATAGCTTATTAGAAACGATTTCCTGTTACATATCCAACCTGAGTTGCTTTTCAAAAAAATTTTTTTGAGGTAATCCTAGATTCATATGTATAAGAAATAAAACAAAACATCTTGCATAACTGTAGTATAATATCACAATCAGGAAATTGATATTAATACAGTCTTTTGAATTGATAGATTTCACTAGTTTTACATACATTAATATGTGTATTTAGTTCTATGCAATTTCCTCACATATATAGGAGTTGCTTTTTCTTTTTAATTAGTTAATTTTGTTTACTTATTTTTGTCTGTGTTGGTTCTTCATTGCTGCGCATGGGCTTTCTCTAGTTGCAACGAACGGGGGCCACTCTTAGTTGCGGTGCGCAGGCTTCTCATTGTGGTGGCTTCTCTTGTTGTGGAGCACAGGCTCTAGACACACGGGCTTCAGTAGTTGTGGCACTCAGGCTCAGTAGTTGTGGCTTGTGGGCTCTAGAGCACAGGCTCAGTAGTTGTGGCGCACGGGCTTAGCTGCTCTGCAGCATGTGGGATCTTCCAGGACGAGGGATAGAACCCATGTCCCCTGCATTGGCAGGTGGATTCTCAACCGCTGCGCCACCAGGGAGGCCCCTAGGTGTTGCTTTTTAAAGTATCTTAATGCTTAAATATTTTTAGAAAATACTACAAGGTAATAATAAGAGTTGATTTGAAATAGTAATGAATAAAGGTACTTATAATCTTGAATTTAAGATTCAGATTTTACTCTGAAGGAGAGGAAGCCACTACAGCAGTTAGAATGTTTTATTTGGTTTTTTTTTTTTTTGGCCTTGTGGCATGTGGGATCTTAGTTCCCAGACCGGGGTTGGAACCCACGTCTCCTGCATTGGAAGCGTGGGGTCTTAACCACTGGACCACCAGGGAAGTCCCAGAATGTACATTTTTGAAAGCTTAGTGTCTATATAGTGGAGGTGGACTGATTGGAGGGGGCTACCGGTTAGACATGGGCTGTTGACCCTGCAATGTCTTAGACCCTCTTAGAATCTCTGCGTGGAGTACTAGGAGGAGATGCCTGCTGAAGCCGGTACCTCTCTAGGTGCTGCCCCCTTGACCAGGACCCCACCCACCTATCATCAGGCCCCTTTCCCTTCTTATCCAGAGCCTATTCTCTCGCCCAGGGCCCCGCCCTCACACTCTGGCCCCGCCCATGGTCCCTCCCACCCCCAGCCAGGCCTAGGCCTCCCCAGTAGGCACTGGGCCCACCAAACTTGGTGGATTTGTGGAAAACACTGAGACCCCACTAGTTAAGAAAGCCCATAAGCTCAGTCATTGGCGCTCCCCTTCCCTCACTTAGCAACTCCTGAGGCTTCCCTCCTGCTCCTGCTGGCCTGATGGGCCCTTTTATGTGTGAGCCGCTTGGGCGGCTGTTGCCTTTCATTGCTCAGGATTGGGTTTCTCCTTCAGCCCTACAGTTTGAACCCAGGGGAGCTCTCTGGGGTAAGAGGTTTCAAGGCATGATGAAAATCCCCGGGGTCCTGGATCTCCAGCTGTTCCCAGACTGCAGGCACCAGACCTGGGCCTTCCGCGGTGGGCAGGTGGCAGAGGGGGTGGGGACAACAGGAGAGGCTACCCTCAGAAGAGGGCCTGGGGTAGGTAGGCTGAGTCACGCTGTGGTGGCATCGCACTGTGTGCTGCAGGCACGTCGGGAGGGGCTGGGCCCAGCTAGGGAGGGCAGGGTCGCGTGTAGGGACGGAGCTTGGGTATGGGGTGTGCGGGCCCCAGGAAACCCAACGGCAACATTTGCTGAACCATTCCTGAGAGCCTGACCCTGAGAATACAGTGGTGAGCAAAATGCTGACAGCCCAGTTGGGGAGACAGATGGTAAACACATACTCACAAGAGTATAAATATGTAATTACAAATTGTGAGAAGAGCTGTGAAAGGAAAATACAGGAGACTACATGAGTCTCCTGGGAGCTGGCATAGACTTCCCTCTGGAACCTTCCTGGTCAACTCTAAACCTGAATCTTGGCACTGCCACTTACGAACTGGGTGTCCTGGATAAGGTGGGTGGTCAAGCTGAGCCATGGACTTGTTGGGTCAGAAAGGAAGTGTGACCCTAAAGCCTTGTGTAAGCTGGCTTTAGAAAGTCAGGGAAGTCTAGAAAGGTGGGAGCTTGGCAGTTACTTGGAATATGTATTTATATTTATTTATACAGCTCCAGTCTGTGTCCCCTCTGCTATGCTCTGAATATTTGTTTCCCCTCAGAATTCATATATTGAAATCCTAATGCCCAATTTGATAGCATTAGGAGGTGGAACCTTTGGAAGGTGATAGGGTCATAAGGGTGGAGCTCTCACAAATGAGATTAGTGCTCTTATAGAAAAGGCCTGAGAGAGCTCCCTTGCCCCTTCATAAGGAGAAGTCTGCAACCGAAAAGAAGGTCCTCACCTGCCCATGCTGGCACCCTGATCTTGACTTCCAGTCTCCAGAACTGTGAGAGGTAAATTTCTGTTGTTTATAAGCCACCCAGTTGGTGGTATTTTGTTATAGCAGCCCAAACAGACTAAGACACCCTCCTTGGAGGTATTTTCTGACCTCTTCCAGGACCTAAACTGGATTAGAATACTGCCTCAGTGATCCCACAGTGCCCTATGCTTTATTACAAAGTACTGCTGCACTGTCCTGCGATTTCTTGTGGGCCTTCCTCAGCAGCTCCAGACTTCTTTTTTTTTTTTTACTTATTTATTTTTGGCTGCCTTGGGTCTTTGTTGCTGCACGTGGGCTTTCTCTACTTGCGGCGAGAAGGGGCTACTCTTTGTTGCGGTGTGTGGGCTTCCCATTGTGGTGGCTTCTCTTGTTGTGGAGCACAGCCTGTAGGCATGCAGGCTTCAGTAGTTGTGGCACACGGGCTCAGTAGCTGTGGTTTGCGGGCTCTAGAGTGCAGGCTCCGTAGTTGTGGCGCACAGGCTTAGTTGCTCCACAGCATGTGAGATCTTCCCAGACGAGGGATCGAACCCATGTCCCCTGCATGGGCAGGCGGATTCTTAACCACTGCACCACCAGGGAAGTCCTAGCTCCAGACTTCTTGAATCATGCGTGGTGATTAGTCATCTATCTTTCTGACATCTAGCGGCAGCATCTTTATCCCCATTGGCATCATCATCGTAGCTAACACTTAGGCAGTGCTTTCAGTGTGCTCTGCACTGTTCTAACCTCTTTACATATATTCTTTCACTCCAATCTTCATCATGGCTCACTGTAGCCACTTTAATAAAAAAGTGTTGAGTAAATAAATAAACACAATGGAAGGAGAAAATCACTGATTTTTTTTTTTTTTTTTCTCAGAGCTCTTGGAAATCTTCACAGTGGAGGTGACTTAAAGGTGGGTTTTGAAAGCCAAGTTCACCAAGCAGAGAAGTGGGGAATTCATCATTCCAGAGTAGTTCAGGCAGGTGTGAAGGAGCATATCAGGTGTTCAGGGAATTCAGGCAGTTAGGTAAGTGTGGCTTGATGTTGGGTATAGGGGGTGAGAATGGGGGTATAAGGATTGGAACAACATTTACTTGAATATGTAACTTTAAGAATACTTCTTAAGAAGGCAGTTTTTTGTGTTTTTGGGTTTTTAAAATTTATTTATTTTTGGCTGTGTTGGGTCTTCGTTGCTGCGTGCGGGCTTTCTCTAGTTGTGGCGAGCGGGGGCTACTCTTCGTCGTGGTGGGTGGGCTTCTCATTGTGGTGGCTTCTCTTGTTGTGGAGCACGGGCTGTAAGCGCACAGGCTTCAGTAGTTGTGGCATGCGGGCTCAGTAGTTGTGGCTTGCGGGCTCTAGAGCTCAGGCTTAGTAGTTATGGTGCACGGGCTTAGTTGCGCCGCGGCACGTGGGATCTTCTTGGACCAGGGTTCGAACCTGTACCTCCTGCAATGACAGGCAGATTCTTAATCACTGCACCACCAGGGAAGCCCAAGAAGGCAGTTCTTTTTGTTTTTGTTTTTTAATTCACTATATGTATCAGATATCTAAAGCAATGATCTCTAAAAAAGGGGGTGGGTTGCATGCCTCCTGGGGATGTGCTAGATGATCTTTAGGAGGTGTAGGAAGAAAACATTGGGAATTTCTATGTTAATTTTTTCTTACTCTTTAAACATTTCTATTTTGGTATAAAGTTTAGAACAGTACTGTCCAACAGAATTTTTTGTGATGATGGCAATATTTTATATTAGCACTTGAAATGTAGCCATTATAGCTGAGGAACTGAACTAAAAAAATTTTTCGTATGTAAATTAATTTAAATTTGAATAGCCACATGTGACTAGTGACTACTATATTGGATAGCACAGGTTTAGACTGTCCATTGATACCGTAGTTTATGTGTATAAATTAATAAATAAGTGAAAAAACATATGTGCAGCTCAGGTTGCTTATGACATATGCAATCAAAAATGTTTGCAGACCACTGGTCCAGAGACCAAGATTAAAATAAAGAGCTGGAACAAAAGTACTAAAAAATTACAGGGATATGGTAGCCCTGGGGGATTATTCAGAGATGGGATCTTATAGGTCCCTGGTTTTCTTGAAGAAAGTAAGCCTTGGACCAAGAGGGGAGGGCCTGAAACTCACAGCTTCAGTCTTCTGCATGTGACAGGCTGTCTATCGCATACCAGCCTTTCCCTGTCCATCTCCTACCCCCTGACCTGATTGTTCTCTCTCAAGCGCTTTTGCAGTTCGTGATGACACAGTTGTTTACTTGCTTATTGTCTGCCTCTCCCAACAACTGGACTGTAAGCTCTGTGGAGACAGCACCATGCCTTTTTGTTTACTACTGTATGCCCAGGGCCTGGCATACAGAAAGTGCTCAGAATGTATTTGCCCAATAATGGCTATTGAGGAGGAGAGTAAGGCTCACACTGGGAATAATGAGAGATCAGACTAAACAGATATTGGGAGATGAGGAGAGAGACTGATAATGGGCCTTGAAGGCCTCTCTGAGCAGTTAGTGTCACAGGCACAGCCCAGCAGCCCACACTTGTGGTCAGTAACTGTCGGCTAATGGTTGAAAATCAGTGTGCTTTGAGTCAGATGGACCTGGCTTTGAATTCCAGTTCTACCACTTACTGTGGTATGACCTTAGAGAATTTACTCAAGTTCTCTAAGTATTTAGTTTCCTCAGCTGTAAAATGACGAAAATAACAATACCATTTCTTAGAGTTGTTAGTTGGATCAAAGAATATAATGTATGCAAATATATGTGTATTAAGCATTAGTACATAGCATATATGTACATAGACTATATACTATACAGTAAAGATACTATATAGAGATATAGAGAGCTTTTATTCAATGTTCTTTGAATTAATGAATAACCTGAATGATACACCCTCTATAGACAAAGGATGGGAAAATGACCATGGACTAAAAGGACTGGTATTCTTTGATGAAACAAATTGTTAGAGCCTCAAATATAACTAGTCACAAAGAATTTGATGCACTAAATTGTCCCTTAGAAAATATAGGTTTACTTGCCGCAGAGCAGTTTGGCTGGTTGTAACAAAAGCCTTAAGAACGTTTATTCCTTGTTATCCAATAATTCCACTTCTAGGAATTTCCACTAAGCAAGTAATAAGAGATTAAAAGGTTTACTTACAGAACTATTCACTGATGACTTTATAGTATGGCCCAAAATAATAAAAACCTTAAATAGTAAGCAACCTAATCATCCAGTAGTAGGGAGATTGCTTAAGCTAAGGACAGTATGGCCATGTGAAGCAATACTATTCAAGTTACTAAACAACCAAGTGTTTCCGTGGTGGTCCAGTGGTTAGGACTCCGCGCTTTCACTGCTGAGGTCGAAGAACTAAGATCCTGTAAGCCGCATGGCCAAAAAAACCCCCAAAAAACCCAAAAACAAAGACCAAGTGTTTCAGTATATAATTTCATAGGGGAAAATGTTTGTGTTACAACAATAAATGAAAAGAGTTTATAAAATTCTATACTATATGATCACAATTGCAAATATGTTTTTTTAAAAAAAGACTATAAAGACAACACTAAACTGTTTGCTGTGATTATCTTTGGTTGGTGGGTGAGTGGCGCACGGGTCTGCCCACTGATGTTCCATTCCCATCACTGGTCTTAGCTCCTGGGTGAAGTTCAGCCACCACAGCCATTCTGCTCCCTGTGCTCCACGAGGACACCCAGAGTGTTAGCACTTAGATGCACCCTTGAGACGGGAAGGGTCTTCTGCCAACCCTCAGTGTGACTCTTCCACCCATGAGTGGACTCAAAGAAGGCTCTTTCTGAGGATGGCAGCATGGAGGAGACGGCACAGGACTTGAGAGCTAGAGAATCTAGTTTTAAATCCTGCCTTGGCCGCAAAAGAGTGGTGAGACTTCGGGCAAGTTCCTGTGCCTCTCTGCACCTCAAGTTCCTCATCTGTAAAGTAAGGAGAGTGGACCGAGATGACCTCTAAGGTACCTTTGGGCTTCAACATTCTCTAGTCTCCTTTCATTTGACCAGTATTGTTGAACACCTTCTCTGTTCCAGACACTATTCCAGACATTGGGAATAAATAGGAAACAAGACAAAGGTTTGTCCTCTTTCTATAAACTGTAAGAGAGTTTTAGCAGTATTTTTTTGACTCATCATTTCCTAAAATGAGTTTTTAAATGCCCTTGCTTTCCCTTCAGCTCTTTTCTCCTTACTTCCACTTTTCAAACTTTTATTTTTGTGTTGTCAAGATTGATACTTTTAAATTCTGTTAGGTAATGACACTTAACCCTTCCATACTTTCTCTATTCATTGATTCTAAAAATTTTAAATCAGTAACTGTTCATCACAGAGTCAAGTTATTGCCTTTTATTACATCTCCTTTTGGGCAGAGCTTTTTATTTTCTGGAGTTTCTAATTGCCTTTCTTTTTCTTTCTTTCTTTTTCTTACACAATTTACCTGTCTCACATTTTCAATTTAAAAAGAGAACTCCTCCTCATGGCAGGTATAGCAGTCAGAGTTGAATCAGGGAACAGAACCACTGTGCATGTTATGGGAGACGGAATTCATTATAGGAGCTACACACATTATATCTCTAGATCTGTCCCCACCATGAGTGGGAAAATTACCCTCCCTCACTCCAAATTTCTCTCAAACTCCTCTGACTCATGCGTTCTCCAAGACCTAGAGCCCTGCTATTCAAAGTGTGGTCCCTGCTATTCAAAGCATCATCGGCTCCACCTAGGTCTTTGTTAGAAAGGCAGAATCTGAATCTGGCCAGGGTCCCAGGACATTTGTATGTCCAGTAAATTTTGAGATGCACTGTTCTGGGTTACCTTGTGGAGCCTGCCATTTTCCTCCTGGCCTTCTTTAGCTCATTGCAGTGAGGCCTCCTGTCACCAATGACCCTAAATTTGCTAACTTTATTCCCGAGGTCCTTCAGAACCAGTACGCTCAATGCCTGAGAAGGCACTGTCGTTGTTATCAGTAGTAATAATAAAAATAATAGATACTATTTATTGATTACTTACTATGTGCTTGATGTTGTGCTAAGCACTTTATATTCATTGTCTCATTTCTTGTTCACAATCCTCTATTGCATGAGTATTATAATTATCCTCATGTAATAGATGAAAAAATGAGGTTCAGAGAGGTGAAGTCACTTGCCCAAAGTCATACTGCAAGGAACTGATGCATCAAGGATTCACATCCAAGCTTGTATGACTCCAGAGTCTGTGTTTTAACATATCGAGATAGGAACTTGACTGGCAGTCCAGTGGTTAAGACTTCGCCTTCTAATGCAGGGAGTGCGGGTTTGATCCCTGGTCAGGGAGCTAAGATCCTACATGCCTCATGGCCAAAAAACCAAAACATAAAGCAGAAGCAATATTGTAACAAATTCAATAAAGACTTTAAAAATGGTCCACATAAAAAAATTTTTTTAAATAATAATAATAAAAAATATCGAGATATACATACAGGCGCATCTCAATGTATGAATGCCCATCAAGCCCTCTTCCTGCTCCCTTCCAGGCACTAACATTCCAAGGGTAATTTCTACCCTGACTTCTACCTGTATAGATTGGTTGCCTGTTTTGCACTTTGTATAAGTGGCCTAACATAGGATATTCTCTTTCGTTATCATAGAGCTACGTATCAACCACCTTGGGCTTCCAGTTTTTGTGAGGTAACATATTCCTTGGCTTCTTTTGTTCAACAGTATGTTTGTGACATTCATACACATTGTCGCATGTGGTATAGATTGTTTATTCTCATTGCTGTGTGAATCTGCCTCAATGTATTTACCTTATCAACTGTTGATGGGCATTTGGGTGGCTTCCCAATTTTAGGCTCTTATGAATATATGAACATTCTATACATGTCTTATGGTGAACATAAGGGATGGATTTCTCTGGGTTCAATCCTAGGAGTAGAATTGCTGGGTCATGGAGTACACATATATTCAGCTCTTCAGTGCTGAAGCTCTTCATACTACCATCAGCTATGTCTGCGAGATCTGGTTGCCAACTTTAATCTTTTGGGACATTTCATCTTTTTCATTTTAGCCATTCGGGTGAGCATGTAGTCAAAGCCTGTGTATTTCTTACACCTCTTTAGAGGATACTATTTGTTTAGTGGCCACTAATGGTTGCCTACCCATTCAGTGTAAGCCTGTCTTTTCTTTTGTCTCCATCCCTTGCCATGGGCTTTGGGGAAGCTAACCTTGGCCTTGTTTCCATGTATGGGCTTTATTTAACTGCAGGTAATCCTACTCTCCTTAATAGTAATTGGTTCAGGAATGGGCGGGTGACTCAACCCTGTCCAGAGATTCTTCAGGAGGTCTATTGGGAGGACTTGGGAAAAGTTTCCTTAGTCTTAAGAGGCAACCACAGGGAAAGGTGATCTTAGATGTTGTTATATCTGGATGTGATGTCATGTTTGGGATTTCTGTCATCTTGCTACTAGCTTTGGGGTGAAGCAATGTTCTCTTTAACATTATGAGCTGTCGAATAAACTACCTTGGACTTCTGGTCTTGTGAGATAATTTATGCCCTCTATTTAAGTCAGATTGAGTAGAGGTTTCTGTTTCTTGCATCCTAATGGATACAACTTACTTTAAAGCTGGTGCCCATCAACATCTGTAGGAAGAAAACTCAGCTGCTTCTTCCTGGAGGTCTTCCCTATGGGCTTCCTGTGAAGGAAAGTCTCTCTCTGCATTCACTGAGGCCAGTGGGATAGAAAAGGAAGAGCATGAGCTCCAGAGGCAGGTGCTCCTGGAGACAAGTCCTGCCTCTTGTACTTGTTACAGTGTATAGAGTGTGACCCTAGGCAAGCACTTCACCTCCTCAAACCTTAGTTTTCTCATCTGTAGATTGGGGGTCAAGGATCCCAACTGGCCTTACAGGGTGTTTATGAGATTCAAATGAGATGATGGAAGGGAAAGTTTTCATAAACTATCAAGGGCTGCAGAGATGCCAGGGCCAGCACCCCCTCATAGACACACTGCCCTTTCAAAGCCAGTTGGTGCAGAGCTGGGGCTTGATCTGGTCTGACCCCCGATGCAATGTGTTCACTATCATAACACGACCCAGCCTCTCCCCTGAGGGGTCATCTTATGCTTTTCTGCCTTTTCCCCAAATGCAAGGCCTGACTGAGCCCTGAAGCAGGACTGTGTCAGTGTCCTGGGGCATTTCTGTGAACCAGACCATCCCCACCCCCAGCCTGGAGGTGCTCCCTTGAGCTCAGCTTTGCCAGGCCTGGTGTCATAATGTGTCAGCTGGACGGGTTTTTATTGTCTCTCTGGGCTACACACCACCCTTGCCTATGGCTACTCTTGCTCATTTTTCTTGGGAGCTGCCTAGCTGCAGAGAAAGGCCTTTGGCCTTCTCTTTTCAGGCAGCCTTTATTGAATTTCACCTCCATTTTTTTTTTCCTTTCCAAATAGGAACATCATTTATCTTGGACTTTAAGTTGCAGAGCTCTTTAAGAGCTTTCTCCTTTCCCAGCTGCATTTGTTGACACACAATCTGTTTCTTGCCTCCACTCCCCTCCTCCCTGCTCCACCGGGCAAGCAGGCTATAAAGTGTCTACAGCTGTGCCTTTATTACCCATCCCTTTCTATGCCCACAAGGGGCACTAGCTGAAATATAACATAGCCATTACCACTGACAAAAGGGGACAATTTAAAAACATTTTTGCTTTTCTTTGGGAAGCCGATGGCACAAAAGAAAGTGCATCATTTTATTGTAAATGATTTTTAAATATGGGTCACCTGGCCATAATCAGCCCCAAAAGATGGAAAAGTTCAAAGCGTGAAAGCAGGCACACAGATATCCAGTTTTTCCCCCTTGTCTTTTAAATTATGTTAATTGACACCAAGAAAAACAAGGATGGGTACCTCCAACCAACCCAGGCACTGCTTCATCTCCAATTCCCTCCTTTCCTTATAGTGAAGAGTGCATATAATAAGTTTGCCAGACCAGGAATGGCGGCCTCCAGACCAGCAACTTTTTACTTTTTGCTTCTGTTTCAGCAAGTGTTAAGACCAGGAGGCTTGTGGCCTGGTCTTTTAAGATGAGGTAGTTTTCTCAACTCTGGTGCACAGGAAGCTCTTACTGTGTTTGCTGAGGAGTTTCAAAGGTGGAGGGCTGCCCAAAGGCTACCTGTGTGTGTGTGAGACCAGGTGAAGGGAGAGAGTGCAGAGGGCAGGAGGGCAGTGTGCAGGGCAGGGTAGTGGTTGCTCTTCTGAGAGCTGCACCCCTCCACAATCGTAAAGGTGTTATATTAACAGAGGCTTGTTAGGATTATGACGAGAGAGTAGAGGTAGAGAATGAAACAGACAGGCTTCAGGGAAGATGGCCAAGTGGTGTCCCCTTGACGTCCACCCCTAGGCAGCTCCCTCCTCTTATGATCTGAGTTTGGGATTGACTATTGGGCCTTAGGAAATAGGACCACGTTTTGTAATGCAACTGGAATGAGGGCTGTTAGAAAACAAAATTCAACTGAGTGAAGTTTAAAGATCAAATTGGCTCATCCAACAAATCGGGCATCCCATCTAGCAAGTAGAAAGGAGTTCTGAGAAGCTGTACAAAATGGAAGGCTCTTACAGGCAGAAGGGGGAAAGAGTGAATTGTTTCAGGCTTAGGTAACCTACCTGTGGGGATGTAAGAGGGCTATGTGGCTGATCACCTCATTGGTGCTGACCAGAAAAGTCCAGACTGACCGGTTAAAACTACCTTCCCCGGTACAGGTCTTTTACCTCCTTAGGTAAGTTTATTCCTAGGTATTTTATTCTTTTTGATGTGATGGTAAATGGGATTGTTTCCTTTATTTCTCTTCCTGCTATTTTGTTGTTAGTGTATAGAAATGCAACAGATTTCTGTATATTAATTTGGTCTCCTGTAACTTTACCAAATTCACTGATGAGCTCTAGTAGTTTTCTGGTGGTATCCTTAGGATTTTCTGTGTATAGCATCATGTCATCTGCAAACAGTGACGATTTTACTACTTTTCCAATTTGAACTCCTTTGGTTTCGTCTTCTTCTCTGATTGCTGTAGCTTGGACTTGCAATACTATGTTGAATGAAAGTGGTGAGAGTGGGTATCCTTGTCTTTTTCCTGATCTTAGAAGAAGTGCTTTCAGCTTTTCACCATTGAATATGTTACCTGTGGGTTTGTCATATATGGCCTTTATTATGTTGAGATATGTTCCCCCTGTGCCCACTTTCTGCAGAGTTTTTATCATAAATGGATGTTGAATTTTGTCAAAAGCTTTTTCTGCATCTATTGAGATGATCATACAGTTTTTATTCTTCAATTTGTTAGGATGATGTATCACATTGATTGATTTGCAGATGTTGAGAAATCCTTGCATCCCGGATAAATCCCACTTGATCATGGTGTATGATATTTTTAATGTATTGTTGGATTCAATTTGCTAATATTTTTTTGAGGATTTTTGCATCTATGTTCATCAGTGATATTGGCCTGTAATTTTCTTTTTTTGTGTGATATCTTTGTCTCGTTTCAGTATCAGAGTGACGTTGGCCTCATAGAATGAGTATTCCTTCCTGTGCAATTTTTGGGAATAGTTTGAGAAGTATAGGCATTAACTCTTCTCCAAATGTTTGGTAGAATTCACCTGTGAAGTCATCTGGTCCTGGACTTTTGTTTGTGGGGAGTTTTAAAATTACTGATTCAATTTTGTTACTGGTAATTGGTCTGTTTATATTTTACATTTCCTCTTGGTTCAGTCTTGGGAGATTGTACCTTTCTAAGAATTTGTCCATTTTTTCTGTGTTGTCCATTTTATTGGTATATAGTTGCTCATAGTAGTCTCTTATGATCCTTTGTATTTCTGTAGTGTCAGTTTTTTTTCATTTCTGATTTTATTGATTTCTGATTTTACTAATTTGGGCCCTTTCCTTTTTTTCTTGATGAGTCTGGCTAAAGATTTATCAATGTCATTTATCTTTTCAAAAACCATCTTTGGTTTCATTGATCTTTTCTGACATTTTTTTAAGTCTCCATTTCATTATTTCTGCTCTGATTTTTATGATTTCTTTCCTTCTACTAACTTTGAGTTTTGTTTGTTCTTCTTTCTCTAGTTCCTTTAGGTGTAAGGTTACATTGTTTATTTCATATTTTTCTTGTTTCCTGAGGTAAGCTTGTATTGCTACAAACATCCCTCTTAGAACTGCTGTTGCTGTGTCCACAGTTTGGTTTTTTTTTTAATAGATCTTTTTTTTTTTTTTAACGTAACAGCTTTATTAAGCTATAATTCACATATCACACAATTCACCTGTTGAGTGTACAATTCAATGTTTTTTAGTATAGTTACAGAGTTTCATATTTTAATCATCTCCAAAGGAAACCCTGTGCCCATTAGTGGCCACTCCCCAGTACCCTGTCCCCCAGCCCCAGGCAACCCTAATTTACATTCTGTCTCTATGGATTGCTTATTCTGGTCATTTCATATAAATGGAATCATAGCATATGTGGGGTTTTTTTTGCGACTGGCTTCTTCCACTTAACATAACGTTTTCAAACTTCATCCTTGTCGTATCAGTGTTCCATTCCTTTTATTGCTGAATAATATTCTGCTGTGTGGATATACTGTATTTTGTTTATCCATTCATCAGTTGATGGGCATTTAGCTTGTTTCCATCTTTTAGCTCTTGTGAACAATGCTGCCATGAATATTTGTGTACAAGTTTTTGCGTGGTCATATGCTTCATTTCTTTTTTTTTTCATTTTAACATCTTTATTGTAGTATAATTGCTTTACAATGGTATGTTAGTTTCAGCTTCACAACAGAATGAATCAGTAATATATATACATATGTTCCCATATCTCTTCCTGCTTGCGTCTCCCTCCCTCCCACCCTCCCTATCCCACCCCTCCAGGTGGTCACAAAGCACCGAGCTGATCTCCCTGTGCTATGCGGCTGCTTCCCACTAGCTATCTACCTTACGTTTGGTAGTGTATATATGTCCATGCCTCTCTCTCGCTTTGTCACAGTTTACCCTTCCCCCTCCCCGTAGCCTCAAGTCCATTCTCTAGTAAGTCTGTGTCTTTATTCCTGTTTCACCCCTAGGTTTTTCACGACATTTTTTTCCTTAAATTCCATATATATGTGTTAGCATACGGTATTTGTCTCTCTCTTTCTGACTTACTTCACTCTGTATGACAGACTCTAGGTCCATCCACCTCATTACAAATAGCTCAATTTCGTTTCTTTTTATGGCTGAGTAATATTCCATTGTATATATGTGCAAGGTTAAAACTACCTTCCCCGGTACAGGTCTTTATCCATTCATCCGATGATGGACACTTAGGTTGTTTCCATCGCTGGGCCATTGTAAATAGAGCTGCAATGAACATTTTGGTACATGACTCTTTTTGAATTATGGTTTTCTCAGGGTATATGCCCAGTAGTGGGATTGCTGGGTCATATGGTAGTTCTATTTGTAGTTTTTTAAGGAACTTCCATACTGTTCTCCACAGTGGCTGTATCAATTTACATTCCCACCAACAGTGTAAGAGGGTTCCCTTTTCTCCACACCCTCTCCAGCATTTATTGTTTCTAGATTTTTTGATGATGGCCATTCTGAATGGTGTGAGACGATATCTCATTGTAGTTTTCATTTGCATTTCTCTAATGATTAGTGATGTTGAGCATTCTTTCATGTGTTTGTTGGCAGTCTGTATATCTTCTTTGGAGAAATGTCTATTTAGGTCTCCTGCCCATTTTTGGATTGGGTTATTTTTTTGTTATTAAGCTGCATGAGCTGCTTATAAATTTTGGAGATTAATCCTTTGCCAGTTGCTTCATTTGCAAATATTTTCTCCCATTCTGAGGGTTGTCTTTTGGTCTTCTTTATGGTTTCCTTTGCTGCACAAAAGCTTTTAAGTTTCATTAGGTCCCATTTGTTTACTTTTGTTTTTATTTCCATTTCTCTAGGAGGTGGGTCAAAAAGGACCTTGCTGTGATTTATGTCATAGAGTGTCCTGCCTATGTTTTCCTCTAAGAGTTTGATAGTTTCTGGCCTTACATTTAGGTCTTTAATCCATTTTGAGCTTATTTTTGTGTATGGTGTTAGGAAGTGATCTAATCTCATACTTTTACATGTAGCTGTCCAGTTTTCCCAGCACCACTTATTGAAGAGGCTGTCCTTTCTCCACTGTACATTCCTGCCTCCTTTATCAAAGATAAGGTGACCATATGTGCGTGGGTTTATCTCTGGGCTTTCTATCCTGTTCCATTGATCTATATTTCTGTTTTTGTGCCAGTACCATACTGTCTTGATTACTATAGCTTTGTAGTATAGTCTGAGTCAGGAAGCCTGATTCCTCCAGCTCCGTTTTTCGTTCTCAAGATTGCATTGACTATTCAGGGTCTTTTGTATTTCCATACAAATTGTGAAATTTTTTGTTCTAGTTCTGTGAAAAATGCCAGTGGTAGTTTGATAGGGATTGCATTGAATCTGTAGATTGCTTTGGGTAGTAGAGTCATTTTCACAATGTTGATTCTTCCAATCCAAGAACATGGTATATCTCTCCATCTATTTGTATCATCTTTAATTTCTTTCATCAGTGTCTTATAATTTTCTGCATACAGGTCTTTTGTCTCCTTAGGTAGGTTTATTCCTAGATATTTTATTCTTTTTGTTGCAATGGTAAATGGGAGTGTTTTCTTAATTTCACTTTCAGATTTTTCATCCTTAGTGTATAGGAATGCCAGAGATTTCTGTGCATTAATCTTGTATCCTGCTACTTTACCAAATTCATTGATTAGCTCTAGTAGTTTTCTGGTAGCATCTTTAGGGTTCTCTATGTATAGGATCATGTCATCTGCAAAGAGTGACAGCTTTACTTCTTCTTTTCCGATTTGGATTCCTTTTATTTCCTTTTCTTCTCTGATTGCTGTGGCTAAAACTTCCAAAACTATGTTGAATAATAGTGGTGAGAGTGGGCAACCTTGTCTTGTTCCTGATCTTAGTGGAAATGCTTTCAGTTTTCCACCATTGAGGACGATGTTGGCTGTGGGTTTGTCATATATGGCCTTTATTATGTTGAGGAAAGTTCCCTCTATGCCTACTTTCTGCAGGGTTTTTATCATAAATGGGTGTTGAATTTTGTCAAAAGCTTTCTCTGCATCTATTGAGATGATCATATGGTTTTTCTCCTTCAATTTGTTAATATGGTGTATCACATTGATTGATTTGCGTATATTGAAGAATCCTTGCATTCCTGGAATAAACCCCACTTGATCATGGTGTATGATCCATTTAATGTGCTGTTGGATTCTGTTTGCTAGTATTTTGTTGAGGGTTTTTGCATCTATGTTCATCAGTGATATTGGCCTGTAGTTTTCTATCTTTGTGACATCCTTGTCTGGTTTTGGTATCAGGGTGATGGTGGCCTCGTAGAATGAGTTGGGGAGTGTTCCTCCCTCTGCTATATTTTGGAAGAGTTTGAGAAGGATAGGTGAGAGCTCTTCTCTAAATGTTTGATAGAATTCGCCTGTGAAGCCATCTGGTCCTGGGCTTTTGCTTGTTGGAAGATTGTTAATCACAGTTTCAATTTCAGTGCTTGTGTTTGGTCTGTTCATATTTTCTGTTTCTTCCTGATTCAGTCTTGGCAGGTTGTGCAATTCTAAGAATTTGTCCATTTCTTCCAGGTTGTCCATTTTATTGGCATAGAGTTGCTTGTAGTAATCGCTCATGATCTTTTGTATTTCTGCAGTGTCAGTTGTTACTTCTCCTTTTTCATTTCTAATTCTATTGATTTGAGTCTTCTCCCTTTTTTTCTTGATGAGTCTGGCTAATGGTTTATCAATTTTGTTTATCCTTTCAAAGAACCAGCTTTTAGTTTTATTGATCTTTGCTATCGTTTCCTTCATTTCTTTTTCATTTATTTCTGATCTGATTTTTATGATTTCTTTCCTTCTGCTAACTTTGGGGTTTTTTTATTCTTCTTTCTCTAATTGCTTTAGGTGCAAGGTTAGGTTGTTTATTCGAGATGGTTCCTGTTTCTTAAGGTAGGATTGTATTGCTATAAACTTCCCTCTTAGAACTGCTTTTGCTGCATCTCATAGATTTTGAGTCGTCGTGTCTCCATTGTCATTTGTTTCTAGGTATTTTTTGATTTCCTCTTTGATTTCTTCAGTGATCACTTCGTTATTAAGTAGTGTATTGTTTAGCCTCCATGTGTTTGTATATTTTACAGCTCTTTTCCTGTAATTGATATCTAGTCTCATAGCGTTGTGGTCAGAAAAGATACTTGATACAATTTCAATTTTTTTAAATTTACCAAGGCTCGATTTGTGACCCAAGATATGATCTATCCTGGAGAATGTTCCATGAGCACTTGAGAAAAATGTGTATTCTGTTGTTTTTGGATGGAATGTCCTATAAATATCAATTAAGTCCATCTCGTTTAATGTATCATTTAAAGCTTGTGTTTCCTTATTTATTTTCATTTTGGATGATCTGTCCATTGGTGAAAGTGGGGTGTTAAAGTCCCCTACTATGAATGTGTTACTGTCGATTTCCCCTTTTATGGCTGTTAGTATTTGCCTTATGTATTGAGGTGCTCCTATGTTGGGTGCATAAATATTTACAATTGTTATATCTTCTTCTTGGATCGATCCCTTGATCCTTATGTAGTGTCCTTCTTTGTCTCTTCTAATAGTCTTTATTTTAAAGTCTATTTTGTCTGATATGAGAATTGCTACTCCAGCTTTCTTTTGGTTTCCATTTGCATGAAATACCTTTCTCCATCCCCTTACTTTCAGTCTGTATGTGTCTCTAGGTCTGAAGTGGGTCTCTTGTAGACAGCAAATATATGCGTCTTGTTTTTGTATCCATTCAGCCAATCTGTGTCTTTTGGTGGGAGCATTTAGTCCATTTACATTTAAGGTAATTATCGATATGTGTGTTCCCATTCCCATTTTCTTAATTGTTTTGGGTTCGTTATTGTAGGTCTTTTCCTTCTTTTGTGTTTCTTGCCTAGAGAAGTTCCTTTAGCAGTTGTTGTAGAGCTGGTTTGGTGGTGCTGAACTCTCTCAGCTTTTGCTTGTCTGTAAAGGTTTTAATTTCTCCATCGAATCTGAATGAGATCCTTGCTGGGTAGAGTAATCTTGGTTGCAGGTTTTTCTCCTTCAACACTTTCAATATGTCCTGCCACTCCCTTCTGGCTTGCAGAGTTTCTGCTGAAAGATCAGCTGTTAACCTTATGGGGATTCCCTTGTGTGTTATTCGTTGTTTTTCCCTTGCTGCTTTTAATATGCTTTCTTTGTATTTAATTTTTGACAGTTTGATTAATATGTGTCTTGGCGTATTTCTCCTTGGATTTATCCTGTATGGGACTCTCTGTGCTTCCTGGACTTGATTAACTATTTCCTTTCCCATATTAGGGAAGTTTTCAACTATAATCTCTTTAAATATTTTCTCAGTCCCTTTCTTTTTCTCTTCTTCTTCTGGAACCCCTATAATTCGAATGTTGGTGCGTTTAATGTTGTCCCAGAGGTCTCTGAGACTGTCCTCAGTTCTTTTCATTCTTTTTTCTTTATTCTGCTCTGCAGTAGTTATTTCCACTATTTTATCTTCCAGCTCACTTATCCGTTCTTCTGCCTCAGTTATTCTGCTATTGATCCCATCTAGAGTATTTTTCATTTCATTTATTGTGTTGTTCATCATTGTTTGTTTCATCTTTAGTTCTTCTAGGTCCTTGTTAACTGTTTCTTGCATTTTGTCTATTCTATTTCCAAGATTTTGGATCATCTTTACTATCATTATTCTAAATTCTTTTTCAGGTAGACTGCCTATTTCCTCTTCATTTGTTAGGTCTGGTGGGTTTTTATCTTGCTCCTTCATCTGCTGTGTTTTTCTGTCTTCTCATTTTGCTTATCTTACTGTGTTTGGGGTCTCCTTTTTGCAGGCTGAAGGTTCGTAGTTCCTGTTGTTTTTTGTGTCTGTCCCCAGTGGCTAAGGTTGGTTCAGTGGGTTGTGTAGGCTTCCTGGTGGAGGGGACTGGTGCCTGCATTCTGGTGGATGAGGCTGGATCTTGTCTTTCTGGTGGGCAGGTCCATGTCTGGTGGTGTGTTTTGGGGTGTCTGTAGACTTATTATGATTTTGGGCAGCCTCTCTGCTAATGGGTGGGGTTGTGTTCCTGTCTTGCTAGTTGTTTGGCATAGGATGTTCAGCACTGTAGCTTGCTGGTCGTTGAGTGAAGCTGGGTGCTGGCGTTGAGATGGAGATCTCTCGGAGATTTTCGCCATTTGATATTATGTGCAGCTGGGAGGTCTCTTGTGGACCAGTGTCCTGAAGTTGGCTCTCCCACCTCAGAGGCACAGCACTAACTCCTGGCTGCAGCACCAAGAGCCTTTCATCCACACGGCTCCTTAATTTGGGATGATTCGTTGTCTATCCACGTATTCCACAGATGCAGGGTACATCAAGTTGATTGTGGAGCTTTAATCCGCTGCTTCTAAGGCTGCTGGGAGAGATTTCCCTTTCTCTTCTTTGTTCTCACAGCTCCCAGGGGCTCAGCTTTGGATTTGGCCCCGCCTGTGCGTGTAGGTCGCCGGAGGGCGTCTGTTCTTTGCTCAGACAGGACGGGGTTAAAGGAGCCGCTGATTCGGAGCCTCTGGCTCACTCAGGCCGGCAGGCCGGGGGGGTAGGGAGGGTCACGGAGTGCGGGGTGGGCCTGCGGCAGCAGAGGCCGGTGTGACGTTGCTAGCCTGAGGCGCGCCGTGCTTTCTCCCGGTGGAGTTGTCCCTGGATCCCGGGACCCAGGCAGTGGCGGGCTGCACAGGCTCCCCGGAAGCGGGGTGTGGATAGTGACCTGTGTTCGCACACAGACTTCTTGGTGGCGGCAGCAGCGGCCTTAGCGTCTCATGTCTGTCTCTAGGGTCCGCACTTTTAGACGCAGCCCGCGCCCGTCTCTGGAGCTCCCTTAAGCAGCGCTCTTAATCCCCTCTCCTAACACACCAGGAAACAAAGAGGGAAGAAAAAGTCTCTTGCCTCTTCGGCAGGTCCAGACTTTTCCCCGGACTCCCTCCCAGCTAGCCGCGGTGCACTAACGCCCTGCAGGCTGTGTTCACGCCGCCAACCCCAGTCCTCTCCCGGCGCTCCGACCGAAGCTGGAGCCTCAGCTCCCAGCCCCGCCCGCCCCGGCAGGCGAGCAGACAAGCCTCCCGGCTGGTTAGTGCCAGTCGGCCCCGATCCTCTGCGCTGGAATCTCTCCGCTTTGCCCTCCGCACCCGTGTTGCTGCGCTCTCCTCTGCGGCTCCGAAGCTCCCCGACTCCGCCACCTGCAGTCTCCGCCCGCGAAGGGGCTTCCTAGTGTGTGGACACTTTTCCTCCTTCACAGCTTCCTCCCGCTGGTGCAGGACCCGTCCCTATCCTTTTGTCTCTGTTTATTTTTTTTCTTTTGCCCTAACCAGGTACGTGGGGGGGTTTCTTGCCTTTTGGGAGGTCTGAGGTCTTATGCCAGCGTTCAGTAGGTGCTCCGTAGGAGTTGTTCCACGCGTAGATGTATTTCTGGTGTATCTGTGGGGAGGAAGGTGATATCCGCATCTTACTCTTCCACCATCTTCCCGGAAGTCCTCCTAATAAATCTTTATTGGAGTAAAATTGCTTCACAACACCATGCTAGTTTCTGTTGCACAACAAAGTGAATCAGCCCTATGCATACACATGTCCCCAGATCCCCTCACTCTTGAGCCTCCCTCCCATCCTCCCTATCCCACCCCTCTAGGTCATCATCGAAAAGCACCGAGCCGATCTCCCTGTGCTATGCTGCTGCTTCCCACCAGCCAACTATTTTACATTCAGTAGTGTATATATGTCAATGCTACTCTCACTTCACCCCAGCTTTGCCCTCCCACCTATGTCCTCAATTCCATTCTCTATGTCTACCTCTTTATTCCTGCCCTGCAAGTAGGTTCATGAGTACCTTTTTTTTTTTCAGATTCCATATATATGTATTAGCATACAGTATTTGTTTTTATCTTTCTGACTTGCTTCACTCTGTATGACAGACTCTAGGTCCATCCACCTCACTACAAATAACTAACTTAAGTTTCTTTTTATGGCTGAGTAATATTCCATTGTATATATGTGCCATATCTTCTTTATCCATTCATCTGTCGATGGACACTTAGGTTGCTTCCACGTCCTGGCTATTGTAAATAGAGCTGCAATAAACATTGTGGTACATGACTCTTTTTGAATTATGGTTTTCTCAGGGTATATTCCCAGTAGTGGGATTGCTGGGTCATATGGTAGTTCTATTATTAGTTTTTTAAGGAAACTCCATACTGTTCTCCATAGTGGCTGTATCAATTTACATTCCCACCAACAGTGCAAGAGGGTTCCCTTTTTTCCACACCCTCTCCAGCATTTATTGTTTGTAGATTTTTTGATGATGGCTATTCTGACTAGTGTGAGGTGATACCACATTGTAGTTTTGATTTGCATTTCTCTAATGATTAGTGATCTTAAGCATCCTTTCATGTGTTTGTTGGCAATCTGTATATCTTCTTTGGAGAAATGTCTATTTAGATCTTCCCATTTTTGGATTGGGTTGTTTGTTTTTTTGATATTGAGCTGCATGAGCTGCTTGTAAATTTTGGAGATTAATCCTTTCTCAGTTGCTTTGTTTGCAAATATTTTCTCCCATTCTGAGGGTTGTCTTTTTGTCTTGTTTAAGGTTTCCTTTGCTGTGCAAAAGCTTTTAAGTTTCATTAGGTCCCATTTGTTTATTTTTGTTTTTATTTCCGTTTCTCTAGGAGGTGGGTCAAAAAGGATCTTGCTGTGATTTATGTCACAGAGTGTTCTACCTGTGTTTTCCTCTAAGAGTTTTATAGTGTCTGGCCTTAATTTAGGTCTTTAATCCATTTGAAGATTATTATTGTGTATGGTGTTAGGGAGTGTTCTAATTTCATTCTTTTACATGTAGCTCTCCAGTTTTCCCAGTAGCACTTATTGAAGAGGCTGTCTCTTCTCCATTGTATATTGCCTCCTTTATCAAAAATAAGGTGACCATATGTGTGTGGGTTTATCTCTGGGCATTCTATCCTGTTCCATTGATCTATATTTCTGTTTTTGTGCCAGTACCATACTGTCTTGATTACTATAGCTTTGTAGTATAGTCTGAGTCAGGAAGCCTGATTCCTCCAGCTCCGTTTTTCGTTCTCAAGATTGCTCTGGCTATTCGGGGTCTTTTGTGTTTCCATACAAATTGTGAAAGTTTTTTTCTAGTTCTGTGAAAAATGCCATTGATAGTTTGGCAGGGATTGCATTGAATCTGTAGATTGCTTTGGGTAGTATAGTCACTTTCACAGTGTTGATTCTTCTAATCCAAGAACATGGTATATCTCTCCATCTATTTGTATCATCTTTAATTTCTTTCATCAGTGTCTTATAGTTTTCTGCATATAGGTCTTTTGTCTCCTTTGGTAGGTTTATTCCTAGGTGTTTTATTCTTTTTGTTGCAATGGTAAATGAGAGTGTTTCCTTAATTTCTCTTTCAGATTTTTCATCATTAGTGTATAGGAATGCAAGAGATTTCTGTGCATTAATTTTGTATCCTGCAACTTTACCAAATTCATTGATTAGCTCTAGTAGTTTTCTGGTGGCATCTTTAGGATTCTCTATGTATAGTATCATGTCATCTGAAAACAGTGACAGCTTTACTTCTTCATTACGATTTGGATTCCTTTTATTTCTTTTTCTTCTCTAATTGCTGTGGCTAAAACTTCCAAAACTATGTTGAATAATAGTGGTGAGGGTGGAAAACCTTGTCTTTTTCCTGATCTTAGTGGAAATGGTTTCAGTTTTTCACCATTGAAAACAATGTTGGCTGTGGGTTTGTTATATATGACCTTTATTATGTTGAGGTAAGTTCCCTCTATGCCTACTTTCTGGAGGTTTTTTATCATAAATGGGTGTTGAACTTTGTTGAAAGCTTTTTCTGCATCTACTGAGATGATCATATGGTTTTTCTTCTTCAATTTGTTAATATGGTGTATCACGTTGATTGGTTTGTGTATATTGAAGAATCCTTACATTCCTGGAATAAACCCCACTTGATCATGGTGTATGATCCTTTTAATGTGCTGTTGGATCCTGTTTGCTAGTATTTTGTTGAGGATTTTTACATCTATGTTCACCATTGATATTCGCTTGTAGTTTTCTTTCTTTGTGATATCTTTGTCTGGTTTTCGTATCAGGGTGATGATGGCCTTGTAGAATGAGTTTGGGAGTGTTCCTCCCTCTGCTATATTTTGGAAGAGTTTGAGAAGGATAGGTGTTAGCTCTGCTCTAAGTGTTTGATAGAATTCGCCTGTGAAGCCATCTAGTCCTCGGCTTTTGTTTGTTGGAAGACTTTTTTTTTAATTAATTTATTTTTGGCTGTGTTGGGTCCTTGTTGCTGCGCGCGGGCTTTCTCCAGTTGCAGCAAGCGGGGGCTACTCTTCGTTGTGAGGGCTTCTCATTGTGGTGGCTTCTCCTGCTGCAGAGCATGGGCTCTAGGCACGTGGGCCTCAGTAGTCGTGGCACGTGGGCTCAGCAGTCGTGGCTCACGGGCTCTAGAGTGCAGGCTAAGTAGTTGTGGCACCAGGGCTTAGCTGTTCCGCGGCATGTGTGATCTTCCTGGACCAGGGATTGAACGCATGTCACCTGCATTGGCAGGCGGATTCTTAACCACTGCGCCACCAGGGAAGCCCCTGTTGGAATATTTTTAATCACAGTCTCAATTTCAGTGCGTGTGATTGGTCTGTTTATATTTTCTACTTCTTCCTGGTTCAGTCTCGGAAGGTTGTGGTTTTCTAAGAATGTGTCCATTTCTTTCAGGTTGTCCATTTTATTGGCATATAGTTGCTTGTAGTAATCTCTCATGATCCTTTGTATTCCTTCAGTGTCAGTTGTTACTTCTCCTTTTTCATTTCTAATTCTATTGATTTGAGTCTTCTCCCTTTTTTTCTTGATGAGTCTGGCTCATGGCCTATCAATTTTGTTTATTTTCTCAGAGAACCACCTTTTGGTTTTATTGATCTTTGGTATGGTTTCCTTCATTTCTTTTTCATTTATTTCTGCTCTGATCTTTGATTTCTTTCCTTCTGCTAACATTGTGGTTTTTTTGTTCTTCTTTCTCTAATTGCTTTAGGTTTAAGGTTAGATTGTTTATTTGAGACGTTTTTCGTTGGATGATCTGTCCATTGGTGAAAGTGGGGTTTTAAAGTCCCCTACTACGATTGTGTTACTGTCGATTTCCCCTTTTATGGCTGTTAGTATTTGCCTTATGTATTGAAGTGCTCCTATATTGGGTGCATAAATATTTACAATTGTTATATCTTCTTCTTGGATTGATCCCTTGATCCTTATGTAGTGTCCTTCTTTGTCTCCTGTAATAGTCTTTATTTTAAAGTCTATTTTGTCTGATATGAGAATTGCTACTCCAGCTTTCTTCTGATTTCCATTTGCATGGACTATCTTTTTCCATCCCCTCACTTTCAGTCTGTATGAGTTCCTAGGTGTGAAGTTGGTCTCTTGTAGACAGCATGTATATGGATATTGTTTTTGTATCCATTCAGCCAGTCTGTGTCTTTTGGTTGGAGCATTTAATCCGTTTACATTTAAGGTAATTATCAATATGTATGTTCCTATTACCATTTTCTTAATTGTTTTGGGTTTGTTATTGTAGGTCTTTCCTTCTCTTGTGTTTTTTGCCTAGAGAAGTTCCTTTAGTATTTGTTGTAGAGCTGGTTTGGTGGTGCTGAATGCTCTTAGCTTTTGCTCGTCTGTAAAGGTTTTAATTTCTCCATCAAATCTGAATGAGATCCTTGCTGGGTAGAGTAATCTTAGTTGTAGGTTCTTCCCTTTCATCACTTTAAATATGTCCTGCTACTCCCATCTGGCTTGCAGAGTTTCTGCTGAAAGATCAGCTGTTAACCTTATGGGGATTCCCTTGTATGTTATTTGTTGTTTTTCCCTAGCTGCTTTTAATATTTTTTCTTTGTATTTAATTTTTGATAGTTTGATTAATATGTGTCTTGGCGTGTTTCTCCTTGGATTTATCCTGTGTGGGACTCTCTGTGCTTCCTGGACTTGATTAACTATTTCCTTTCCCATATTAGGGAAATTTTCAACTATAATCTCTTCAGATATTTTCTCAGTCCCGTTTTCTTTCACTTCTTCTTCTGACACCCCTATAATTCAAATGTTGGTGAGTTTAATGTTGTCCCAGAGGTCTCTGAGACTGTCCTCAGTTCTTCTCATTCGTTTTTCTTTATTCACTCTGCAGTAGTTATTTCCACTGTTTTATCTTCCAGGTCACTTATCCGTTCTTCTGCCTCAGTCATTCTGCTATTGATTCCCTCTAGAGAATTTTTAATTTCATTTATTGTGTTGTTCATCATTGTTTGTTTGCTCTTTAGTTCTTCTAGGTCCTTGTTAAAGGTTTCATGTATTTTCTGCATTTTATTTCCAAGATTTTGGATCATCTTTACTATCATTGCTCTGAATTCTTTTTCAGAGGTAAACTGCCTATTTCCTCATCATTTGTTTGGTCTGGTGGGTTTTTACCTTGCTCCATGTGCTGTGTGTTTGTCTTCTCATTTTGCTTAACTTACTATGTTTGGGGTCTCCTTTTTGCAGGCTGCAGGTTCGTAGTTCCCGTTGTGTTTGGTGTCTGCCCCAGTGGCTAAGGTTGGTTCAGTGGGTTGTGTAGGCTTCCTGGTGCAGGGAACTGGTGCCTGTATTCTGGTGGATGAGTCCAGATCTTGTCTTTCTGGTGGGCAAGACCGTGTCTGGTGGTGTGTTTTGGGGTGTGTGTAACCTTATTATGTTTTTAGGCATCCTCTCTGCTAATGGGTGGGGTTGTGTTCCTGTCTTGCTAGTTGTTTGGCATAGGGTGTCCAGCACTATAGCTTGCTGGTCATTGAGTGGAGCTGGGACATAACATTGAGATGGAGATCTCTGGGAGAGCTTTTTTTTTTTTTTTTTTTTTTTTTTTTGCGGTACACGGGCCTCTTACTGTTGCGGCCTCTCCCGTTGCGGAGCACAGGCTCCGGACTCGCAGGCTCAGCGGCCATGGTTCATGGGCCCAGCCGCTCTGCGGCATGTGGGATCCTCCCGGACCAGGGCACGAACCCGTGTCCTCTGCATCGGCAGGCAGACTCTCAACCACTGCACCACCGGGGAAGCCCTCTGGGAGAGCTTTTGCCGTTTGATATTACGTGGAGCCAGGAGGTCTCTAGTGGACCAATGTCCTGAACTCGGCTCTCCCACCTCAGAGGCACAGGCCTGACAGCCGGCCGGAGCACCAAGACCCTGTCAGCCACATGGCTCAGAAGAAAAGGGAGATAAAAATAGATACATAAATAAATAAATAAAATAAAATAAAGTTATTAAAATAATTATTAAAAATAAAAAAAAGTGTAATAAAAAGAAATAAAGAAAGAAGAGAGCAACCAAACCAAGAAAGAAATTCTCCAATGATAACAAGCGCTAAAAACATACTAAAAAAAAATGGGGGGGACAGACAGAACCCTAGGGCAAAATGGTAAAAGCAAAGCTATACAGACAAAATCACACAAAGAAGCATCCACATACACACTCACAAAAAGAGAAAAAGGAAAAAATACATATATATCTATATATAAAAAAAGAAAGAGGAAGAGAGCAACCATATCAATAAACAAATCTACCAATGATAATAAACTCTAAATACTAAACTAAGATAAACATAAAACCAGGAACAAATTAGATGCAGAAAGCAAACCCCAAGTCTACAGTTGCTCCCAAAGTCCACCGCCTCAGTTTTGGGATGATTTGTTGTCTATTCAGGTATTCCACAGATGCAGGGTACATCAAGTTGATTGTGGAGATTTAATCCGATGCTCCTGAGGCAGCTGGGAGAAATTTCCCTTTCTCTTCTTTTTTCGCACAGCTCCCGGGGGTTCAGCTTTGGATTTGGCCCCGCCTCTGCTTGTAGGTCACCTGAGGGCGTCTGTTCCCCGCCCAGACAGGACGGGGTTAAAGTAGCAGCTGCTTAGGGGGCTCTGGCTCACTCAGGCCGGGGGGAGGGAGGAGTGCGGATGTGGTGTGAGCCTGCGGCGGCAGAGGCCAGCATGATGTGGCAACAGCCTAAGGCGTGCCATGTGTTCTCCCAGGGACGTTGTCCCTGGATCACGGGATCCTGGCAGTGGCGGGCTGCAGAGTTTCCCAGGAAGGGAGGTGTGGATAGCGACCTGTGCTTGCACACAGGCTTCTTGGTGACTGCAGCAGCAGCCTCAGCGTTTCATACCCGTCTCTGGTGTCCACGCTTATAGCCATGGCTCACACCCGTCTCTGGAGCTCATTTAGGCGGTGCTCTGAATCCCCTCTCCTTGCGCACCCCGAAACAATGGTCTCTTGCCTCTTAGACAGGTGCAGACTTTTTCCCGGACTCCCTGCCGGCTAGCTGTGGCACACTAGCCCCCTTCAGGCTGTGTTCACGCAGCTGACCCCAGTCCTCTCCCTGGGATCTGACCTCCGAAGCCTGAGCCTCAGCTGCCAGCCCCAACCCGTCCTGGCGGGTGAGTGGAGAAGCTTCTCAGGCAGGTGTGGGCTGGTCAGCACTGATCCTCTGTGCGGGAATCTCTCTGCTTTTCCCTGTTGCTGCACTCTCCTCCATGGCTCTGAAGCTTCCCCCCTGCCACCCCCTGTCTCCACCAGTGAAGGGGCTTCCTAGTGTGTGGAAACTTTTCCTCCTTCACAGCTCCCTCCCAGAGGTGCAGGTCCCGTCCCTATTCTTTTGTCTCTGTTTTTCCTTTTTTCTTTTGCCCTATCTAGGTACATGGGGAGTTTCTTGCCTTTTGGGAAGTCTGAGGTCTTCTGCCAGCGTTCAATAGGTGTTCTGTAGGAGTTGTTCTACATGTAGATGTATTTCTGATGTATTTGTGGGGAGGAGGTTGATCTCCATGTCTTACTCCTCCGCCATCTTGAAGGTCTCTCTCCCAAACCGCCATCTTGACTCCTCCCCTCATTCCACAGTTTTTTGATCATTGTATTTTTTTTCATTTGTCTGTAGGTATTTTTTGATTTCCTTTTTTATTTCTTCAGTGATCCATTGGCTGTTTAGTAGCATATTGTTCTGCTTCCATATGTTTGTATTTTTTACAGTTTTTTTCTTGTAGTTGATTTCTAGTTTCCTAGTGTTGTGGTCAGAAAAGATGCCTGATATGATTTCAATTTTCTTAAATTTACCAAGGCTTGTTTTGTTGCCTAGCATGTGATCTGTCCTGGAGAATATTCCCTGTGCACTTGGAAAGAATGTGTATTCTGCTGCTTTCAGATGGAATGCTCTCTATATATCAATTAAGTTCTTCTGGTCTAATTTCTCATTTAAGGCAAGTGTTTTCTTATTGATTTTCTGTCTGGATGATCTGTCCATTGATGTACTTGGGGTGTTAAAATCCCCTACTATTATTGTGTTACTGTCGATTTCTCCCTTTATGTCCGTTAATATTTGCCTTATGTATTTAGGTGCTTCTGTGTTGGGTACATATATATTTACAGTTGCTATATCTTTTTCTTGAATTGATCGCTTGATCATTATGTAGTGTCTTCATCTCTTGTAACAGCCTTTATTTTAAAGTCTATTTTGTCTGATATAAGTATTGCTACTCTGGTTTTCCATTGATTTCCATTTACATGGAATACCTTCTTCCATCCCCTCACTTTCCATCTGTGTATGTCTTTAGATCTGAAGCGAGTCTCTGGTAGGCAGCATATATATGGGTCTGATGAAAGAAATTGAAGATGACACAAATAGATGGAAAGATATACCATGTTCTTGGATTGGAAGGATTAATACTGTTAAAATGACCACACTAACCAAGGCAATCTACAGATTCAGTGCAGTCCCTATCAAAATACCAATGGCATTTTTCAGAGAATTAGAACAAATAATTTTTAAATTTGTATGGAAACACAAAAGACCCCTAAAAGCCAAAACAATCTTGAGAAAGAAGAACAGAGCTGGAGGAATCATGCTCCCTCACCTCAGACTATACTACAAAGGTACAGTAATCAAAACAGTATGGTACTGGCACAAAAAGAGACACATAGATCAATGGAATAGAACAGAGAGCCCAGAAATAAACCCAAACATTTATGGTCAATTAATCTATGACAAAGGAGGCATATTCAATGGAGAAAAGACAGTCTCTCCAATATGTGGTGCTGGGAAACCTGGACAAGTAAAAAAATGAGATTAGAACATTCTCTAACACCATATAAAAAATAAACTCAAAATGGATTCAAGACCAAAATGTAAGACCAGAAACCATAAAACTCTTAGGGGAAAACATAGGCAGAACACTCTTTGACATACATCACAGCAAGATTTTTTTGGATCTGTTTCCTAAAGCAAAATAAATAAAGGCAAAAATAATTAGGTCCAATGGGACCTAATTAAAGTTAAAACTTTTGCACAGCAAAGGAAACCATCAACACAAGGAAAAGGCAACCTATGGAATGAGAGAAAATATTTGCAATGATGACTGATAAGGGGTTAATATCCAGCATATATGAACAGCTCATACAACTCAACATCAAAAAACAGCCCAATTGGAAAATGGGCAGGAAACCTGAATAGACATTTTTTCATAGAGGACATGCAGGTGGTCAATAGACACATAAAAAGATGCTCAATGTCACTAATCATCAGAGAACTGCAAATCAAAATCACAATTAGATATCACCTCACATCTGTCAGAATGGCTATCATCAAAAAGAACCTAAATAACAAATGTTGGCAAGAATGTGGAGAAAAGGGAACCCTCGTATACTCTTGGTGGGAATGTAAATTTGTGCAGCCACTGTGGAAAACAGTATGGACGTTTCTCAAAAAGCTGAAAATAGAACTACCATAGAACTACCATATGACCCAGCAATTCCACTCATGGGTATATATCTGAAAGAAAAAAACACTAATTTGAAAAGATACATGTACCCCCATGTTCATAGCAGCATTATTAACAATTGTCAAGTTATGTAAGCAACCTACGTGTCCATCAACAGATGAATGGGTAAAGGAAATGTTCTGTATATACACAATGGAATACTACTTAGCCATAAAAAAGAATGAAAGTTTTCCATTTACATCAATATGAATGGACTTGGAGGGCATTATGTTAGTGAAATAAGTCAGACAGAGAAAGGTAAACACAAATATTTGATATCACTTATATGTGGAATCTACAAAATAGAACAAACTAGTGAGTGTATCAAAAAAGAAGCAGACTCACAGATACAGAAAACAAACTAGTGGTTACCAGTGGGGAGAGGGAAGTGAGGAGGGGCAAGATAAGGGTAGAGAATTAAAATAAGTTAAAAGGTTAAATTGTACAGCAAGTACTATATATAAAATAAATAAGCTACAATGTATCAAATAATCTACAAGGATATATTGTACAGCACAGGAAATATTTTATAATTATAAATGGAGTATAGCCTTTAAAAATTGTGAATCACTATATTGTACACCTGTAACATATAATATTGTACATCAACTATACTTCAATTAAAAAAAAAGACTACATTCCTTGGGGAGGTTGTAACTACAGTTAGGTTCAGTATTAGGTCTTGGTTTGCTGACATGGGGCTTAGCACAAGTGACTCCATTTTGGGCCTGTTGTCTCTTTTTTAAGAAGGCTGGATTATCCACTTCTGAGACCTAGCTGTCTATGTGGTACAAATAACTAGACATGGAATCCAAAGACCTGAGCTCATGTCCTGGTTTTGCCCCATACCAGCTCTGTTAACATACCTCTCTGAGCCACAGAGCCTCTGTCTGTGAACCAAGGGTGGTAGTGGAAACACCACACAGTGTTGCTGAGAGCAGCAAATGAGATCATGTGTAGGATGTGACTCTGGCAGACAATAGATGGCCCATGACAATGTTTGATGAAACCAATTCTGAACCAGGAAGTGGAGTCCCAGGATATAATATCTGGGCTGCAAGGATAGCTAGACAGTTTTCTAAGACATTCAGACTCAAAGCTAGAAATGAATTGGTGTCAAGGGATGCTGAGAAAGCCTCCCTAAATGAGATACACAAAGAAGAGGCATATGGGTTCATGGAGCTGAGTACACTGCGCTTCCCTTGATGGGTAGATGGTATCACTTAGGGTCTGCCTATCTTGAGCCCAGCTTGACTGCTAACTAGTTAAGTGACCTAATCTTTTGGCCTCCATTTCCCATCTGTAAGTTAGGAATAATAACACTGGCTATGCCTTCAGGTTGTTGTGAGGACTTGAATGAGGTTAATTGTATTGATACAAAGCCCTTAGTGTCATAGAGTAAGTACTTATTTCATCTAGTTCTTATTATTCCTGAAACCTCAGAGGTGAGAAAAAGAGGCTGGTTGATGATGGCCTCCCTTCCCTCCCTTTCTTTCATCCTGTCTGGCTGGCAAATACATGGAAGAGAGCAATTATTTAGCACTGGTTTCTTCAGAATTGACTGTAAATCATTTTTTTAGTGTTGTATAGTAACATAAAACATAATTTGGGGGTCATACAGAGAGGCATGAAATTCTTGCTCTGCTAATTCCAGCTTTGTGACTTTGGACAAGTTACTTGTCTTTCTGAGCCTCAATTTTTAAAAGGCATAGGAATCCTTCCTTGTTGATGTGAGTATTGAATGAGATAATGTATGTAATGTTTACATCTGTTCTCTCCTGAGAATCCGTCTACCTTGTGTTTTGCACTGGAGAAAGCAAGAGTGTACAAATAATAGGATATCAGTATAGGAGGATGATGAAAATATAAAAGAGGATCTCTAGGATTTAACTCTGGAAAATTTTCCAGGGGAGAGAAGCTACTGCTAAGTACTTACAACACTGTCCTGAGTTTTACCTTCACCGTTCTCACAATTTGGGTCCTACTGTTACCACTTTGCTTGATCATGATGATGATGATGAAAGCAAGCTGAGATATCCCAATTTATAACAAGAAATACGTATTTGGTCTTCATCCAGTTCCTGGCCCAGAGCTCCTAAAACCCTTGGAATTGCCTAAGGGATGAGGGCCAAAATGGTGTCTTTTTTTACGTTAATGAGGTGACTTTTGGAAAACACCTAAGGATGGGGGCTGGTTGCTGGAGGAGTCAACCAGGTGATTAGAGGGTTGGAATTTAGTCTCACTCCCTGACCTCTGGGTAGGGAGTCAGGTTGAATCAATCACGAATAGCCAATGATGTAATCAATCACGCCTGTGTCATGAGGCCTCCATAAAAACCCGAAACGACAGGGTTGAGAGCTTCTAGGTTGGTGAATATATGGAGGTTCGGGGAGAGTGCTGTGTTCCGAGAGCATAAGTTCAGGGCCCTTTCTCCATATCCGGCCCTGTGCATCTCTTCCATCTGGCTGTTTCTGAGTTATATATCCTTTTCTAAGAAACTGGTGATCTGGTAAGTAAAATATTTCTCTGAGCTGTATGAGCCTCTCTAGCAAATTAGTCTAAACCCAAGGAGGGGGTCGTGGGAACCTCCAATCTATAGGCGGTTGGTCAGAAGCACAGGTGACAACCTGGACTTGCAATTGGTCTCTGAAGGTGGAGGAAGACAATCTTGTAGGACTGAGCCCTTAACCTATAGGGTCTCCTGATAGATGGTGTCAGACTTGAGTTGAATTGTAGGGCACCTAGCTGGTGTCAGAGAATTGCTTATTTTGGGGGAACCCCCCCACAACCTGGTGTCAAAAGTTGTTGAGTGTAGTGGTGGTATGAGAGGAAAGGGGGAACCCAGGAGGAGGGCTGGGGTTTTCCTACTCACTAGCATTTTTGGTGCAAGCTGGGAAAAAACTCCCTTCCCTTGGTTCCCCCCAAATACAGCCAAGACTGGCGAGAATGTAAGGTTTTAGGGTTTTTTTAATTAAAAATAAGGGTAAACAAAGTGGAAACACACAAAGGAAGTGCAAGAAGCCTGATGCTCTATGATTTCAGTTTTCTGACCCTTCCATTGTTGGCTTGCTCCCTGATATATTTCACACAATATTTGTAATATTTATACTCTGGGTTCCATACCAATATGTCATCAATTTTTCTAAGTAACCTAAGTATACTTTAAAACAAAGTGTCCAGCTACCAAGCCTACTGCTATCAGTTAATTTCTATTTTACTTAGCTATATTGTTCAGCTCTAGACTTACTTATTTTGGGTTATTGTTTACTTAATCTGCTCTATCCTAATAATGGAGTTGATGTCTACAATTATAATTAATTATAGTTTTGTAGAAGTTTTCCTTGGCTCTCTGCTTTTCTGTTTGCTTTGGTCTCTGTTTTTCTTTTTAAATTGAAGTATAATTGATGTAAAATACTGTGTTAGTTTCAGGTGTACAGCAGAGTGATTCAGTACTTTTGCAGATTATATTGTTATAGGTTGTTATAAGATAATGCATATAATTTCCTATGCTATACAGTATCTCCTTACTGCTTATCTATTTTATATATAGTAGTTTGTATGTGTTAATCCCGTACCCCTAATTTGTCCCTCCCTACTTTTCTGTTTCCTTTGGTAACCACAAGTTTGTTTTTTCTGAGTCTGATTCTGTTTTGCATATACATTCATTTGTATTATTTTTTTTGATTCCATGTGTAAGTGATACCATGTAGTATTTGTCTTTCTCTGTCTGACTTATTCACTAAGCATAATATTCTTTAGGTCTATCCATGTTGCTGCAAATGGCAGTATTACATCCTTTCTTATGGCTGAGTAATATTCCATTGTGTGTGTGTGTATGTATACCACATTTTGATTAATCCAGTTGTCTGTTGATGGGCAGTTCCCATGTCTTGGTTATTTTAATTAGTGCTGCTAGGAACATTGGGGTACATGTATCTTTTCAAATTAATGTTTTCTTTTTTTCCAATAACTATCCAGGAGTGGAATTGCTGGCTTATGTAGTAGTTCTATTTTTATTTTTTTAAGGAACCTGCCTACTGTTTTCCATAGTGACTGAACCAATTTACATTTCTACCAACAGTGTAGGAGGGTTCCCTTTTCTCCACATCCTCACCAACATTTGTTATTTGTAGACTTTTTGATGATAGCCATTCTGACAGGTGTGAGGTGATAACTCATTGTGGTTTTGATTTACATTTCTCTAATAATTAGTGATGTTTGATCATCTTTTCATGTACCTGTTGACCATTTGTATGTCTTCTTTGGAAAAATGTATATACAAGTCTTCTGTGCATTTTTAATTGGATTGTTCCTTTTTTTTGATATTGAGTTGTATGAGCTGTTTGTATATTTTAGATATTAACCTCTTGTTGGTTGCATCATTTGCAAATATTTTCTCCCATTCCCTAGATTGTCTTTTCATTTTGTTGAAGATTTCCTTTGCTATGCAAAAGCTTTTAAGTTTAATTAGGCCCCATTTGTTTATTTTTGCTTTTATTTCTTTTGCCTTAGGGGACTGATCCAAGAAAATATTGCTATGGTTTATTTCAAAGAGTTTTCCACCTATATTCTCTTCCAGGAGTTTTATGATTTCAGGTCTTACATTTAGGTCTTTAAACCATTTTGATTTTATTTCTGTATATGTGTGAGGGAATATTCTAATCTCATTGTTCTATATGTCCAGTTTTCCCAGCACCACTTGTTGGAGAGACTGTCTTTTCTCCATTGTAATTCTTGCCTCCTTTGTCGTAGATTAATTGACTGTATGTATGTGGGTTTCTTTCTGATAAAAACTCTCATCAAAATGAGTATAGAGGAAACATATCTCAACACAATAAAAGCCATTTTATTAAACAGCCACGTAATACAAACCCACAGCCAACATAATACTCAACAGTGAAAAGCTGAAAGCCTTCCCACTAAATTCAGGAACAAGACAGTGATGTCCACTCTCATCACTTCTATTCAACCTAGTATTGGAAGGTTACAGCAATCAGACAAGAAAAAGAAATAAAAGTATCCAAATTGGATGCAAAGAGGGAAAACTGTCACTATTTGCAAATGACGATGATACTCTATATAATGAGCCCTAAAGTCACCTCCCCAAAACTGTTAAACTAATAACAAATTCAGCAAGGTTTCAGGATTCAAGATTAATATACAGAAATGTGTTGGCTTTATATATGCTAATAATGAATGATCAAAAAGAGAAAGTAAAAAAAAATCCCATTTAAAATTGCATCAAAAAAATAACTAGGAATAAACTGAACCAAGGAGATTAAAGACATAGATGCTGAAAACTATAAAACATTGATGAAGGAAATTGAAGATGATTCAAAGAAATGGAAAGATATCCATGCTCTTGGATTGGAAGAATTAATATTACTAAAATGGTCATATTACCCAAAACAATCTACAGATTTAATGCAAACCCTGTCTGTCAAAATAACCACATCATTTTTCACAGAACTAGAAAAAATAATCCTAAAATTTATATGGAATCACAGAAGACCTCAAACTGCCAAAGCAATCCTGAGGAAAAAAGAACAAAACTGGAGGTATACCCTTCCCAGACTTCAGGCTATACTACAAAGCTGCCATAATCAAAACTGTGATATTGGTACAAAAACAGACACATAGGTTAATGGAACAGAATAGAGAGCCCAGGTCTCTCTTTTCATTATGAGAGGGTTTCCTCAAACATCTATTGACCACTGACTGTGCCTTCATATTTAAGAATGAGACACTGAAAACCTCATTGCAGACTCTGTGTGGGCTTACTGTGTTTACCCTCCAAGGCCTTTGTGATCTGGCCTCACCGTATCTCTCTGACCTCATCTCCTACTGCTCTCCACATTTCTTCCTCCAGCTAAACTACACATTGTAGTTCCCAAGGTGAACTAATATCAAGATTGTTATCACTTTGGGTCCTTTGTACTTACTTGCTGTTCCCTCTCTCTAGAAAGAAAAACTCCTAGATGTTCACTCAGCTTATTTCTTCACTTCTTTCAGGTCTCTGCTCAAGTAACACTTTGTCAGAGAGGCCTTCCCCAATGACCTTCTATAAAACTTCTACCTGGGCCTAACTCTGCTTTAGTTTCCATTGGTATTATTGCCACCTGACATGGCATCAGGGATCATATGCTTTGTTAGGTTCACCAGTATACTGTATTTATTTATTGTCTATCTTTATCCAGAAGAATTAAAGCTCCATAAGGTCAGGATCTTTATTTTGTTCACTAATTTGTCTGCTGTACCTGAAGCAGGGCTGGGACACTAGCATGTATTCAGTGCATATCTCTTGAATGAATGAATGAATGAACGGTGGCCTCACTGAGCATGAATAGGCCGGTATCTGGCCATTGTGTTGGAAGATACCTAACTTTCATTCTCTTCAGATCCTTCTTCTGGGCCATTTTCCCTGCCAGAAGGGTCCTAGCTGCTAGTGTTCTTGGGATTGACTGGGGGAAGCAGATCTTTCACCTCATCCTTCTGTTTTCAGCAAGATATCCCAGTCATCTTCAGTGCTTGAGTCCTCATGTGCAGAGACCTTTGAAATAACTTCTTTGGAGGGAAATTCCTGGTTTATTCTGGTGAGGTAGAATAGAAATCACCTGGTTGTGTAGGGGCAGGTGATGGAGGGGAACCCGGTTGCCTGTTTTAAACCCCACCCACACCCTTATTCTTAGATGTACTAGGTATCTGATTCCTAAGCCCTTATGGGGTTCTGTAGGGTATTTCACTGTGATGTGCTGGTAAATGTTTAATTGGCTCTCTGGTGGAAAAAGTCCTGATTGGTAGTGTTTGTTCATTCCCATGATGTAAATATTCCCACCATAGCTGAATTCAAGCTACCATCACAACCTCACTGAATACAGAGTTGGGAAGGGTTGAGCAGCAGCACACCATTCTTCTTACCTTACAGATACGAGATGTTAATAACTTCAAGAGCATAGATAATAATAAAATGTAGTAAAATAATTAGGAATGAGGAGTTTTTTTTTGTTTTTTGTTTTTTTGGCTGTATCGGGCCTTAGTTGCAGCACGCAGGATCTTCTTGAGGCATTTGGGATCTTTCATTGCAGCTCGTGGGCTTCTCTCTAGTTGTGGCCTGCAGGTTTTCCCTCTCTAGTTGTGGCGTGCAGGCTCCAGGGCGCGTGGGCTCTGTAGTTTGTGGCACACGGGCTCTCTCATTGCGTGCAGGCTTAGTTGCCTTGCGGCATGTGGGATCTTAGTTCCCCGACCAGGGATTGAACCTGCGTCCTCTGCATTGGAAGGTGGATTCTTTACCACTGGACCACCAGGGAAGTCCCAGGAAGTGAGGAATTTTGAGCATTTATTACTTTTGTTTTAAATATAACTTATTAATTGAAATTTATATAATTTAATGTTTAATAATGATTAATTTTAACCAGCTTGTAAAATTCTTAAAAATGTAACAGTATGCTCTTGAGAGCTGCTATAAGCCGGTTCCAGCACATGTCATCTTGCTTTTGGCTTCCCTTGCCTCTTGTAGGCTTAATTTTTCGATACCTTGTGTCTTCTTTCTCCATTAATTATCTCTTGCTCATCTAATTTCCAGTTTCCAAATTTTGTTGATAGCTCTTTTCTGCTGTCATCTTCTTTTTCATTTGCATTGTCTTATTGGGCTTAAGCTTTACTCCAAAACATCCATTTAATGCCATTTTAATAGGTTTTCAGGAGGTGGTCAAGGTAAATGCATGTGATCAGACTGCTTTGTTTAACCAGAAGTGTCTCCAATTAGAATTACTTTTAATTTCTTCTTGCATGTACGTGCTTGAAAATGTACATTGTGACTACATTCTTTGGCCTATATAGATTCTCTTCTTTTTTTTCATTTTTACTATTGAATAGTTGGTGACTTTGTATGGCTCACATAAAATTTTAGTATAAAATTAACTTCATTTATTTCTATTGCTTAATGTACTTTTGGTATGAAAATTGATTCATTTAATACCACAATAATAACTTATAACCACAAATAAGTCACAGACATTAAAACATAGTAAAAGTTTTAGTTTCAAGAGTGTTTGTTTTGGGTAAAATAAGGTAGTAGTGTTTTACATCTATCAACATGTATTTTTCTTTACTGAGTTAGTTCATGACTTTATTCCTGGTGAGCTTATCATCTGTCTTGAGGTAGAGGGGTGGAGGAGGAGGGAATTATTACAGCAGGAAAGAAAAATCGCAAGAAAAATTGTTTAGTTTGTTTAACTTTGAAGACAAAATATAGGCTTGAAAGTCATAATTCATTGTGGGGAAAAAAAGGATTTTATAAATTCCTTTATCTTACCCCTGTAATACAACAAGACTCAGGTTTTGGTTGTAACTGAGACCCCATGATGTCTCCATCTTTGCACAACTTGGTGGTTCATCTCCTTCCCTTATAAGAGAGATCCCAGTATTCTTTCATGACCAAGATAGTTCAATTTGACTTTCTGAAACTAGTTGCCAATAGTTCTAAGTCTTTTCAATTTTGAGGGTTTTTTTAAAACCTGAACTCTGTGGATCTCGTTTCCACACATGATAGCTGTTTATCATTAATATATTTTGACTGAGAAAATACAGATGGTCAAAGGGATATTATGAATTGAGGAATGCTTATGAATGAACTTTTATCACATCAACATGTGATACAGTATTTGTAAAATAGATGTACTTGATATCCAAGACATTTTTTCATTCATTATGTAAATGATGCTTGGTGGCCCTACAAATTTGCAGATTCCTTGAAATAATTCTTAGCTTCACCCTCCTGCTCCCAAACCCAAAGTTGCTTAGTTCACGGTTTGGCCGAGCCAGTATTTCAGATTATCTTTTTCCCAAAGTCATTCCCATCTGAGTTTTTAAATGAGCTCTTTCTTGCCTTTCCACAATGCCAAATTGTGTTTATTCCAGCTTCTAAGCATTTCTTGACTCCCTCCCCTCTTTTTTTACACCTCCTGCCACTACTCCAGTCCAGGCCCTGCTTACCCCTCATGTACTGATGCAGCAGCCTTGTCTGGTCTCTTTTCTTACTGTCTGTCCCTTCTCCACTCCATTCTCCATACTGCAGCCAGAGTGATCTTTCTGGTTGTGTCCTTTGCTCGCCTGAAATTCTGCTACTCATGTGTCCTATCATGAGACATGTTTGTGTTCTGTAAACACATCAAATGCACGAGCTTTTGTTGGAGCCAGTTCTTTTGGTGGGAACAGTCTTTCTCCTGTACATGGCGAACTCAAGCTCAGCTCAGATGTCCCTTACGAAGCTTTGTTACTCAACCCCCATATTCCTCCTGGCATCCTGTAGCACTTTGTACAGGCTTTGGTTATGGACTTCTCACACTGCGGGCACTTTGGGGATAGGGACTTTCAAGTTGTGTTTGTATCCCCAATCACCTTGAACAGTGCCTGGTACATGGTAAATGCCCAGTGAATGTTTACTGAACACACTGATGTGGATTGGTATGCTTGTGAGCATGGGCCTTTCTTTGAGACTAGCAGGAGTACGGGATTCTATGTAGTGGGGAGATATGGAAATGGAGTGAGGAAAAATGTGTTAGTTATTTCCCAATTCTGTTTTTCCCATTTCAATCTCTTCTGAAATTTTTTCTCTCAAATCAGACTTTATTGAATTTTTCTGATCGCAAAAGCAACACATAGCATAGTATTTACAAAGACATCATACAGGTTTGAATTCAAATTTTGCTACTTATTGGCTGTGTGCCTTGCACATAGTACCTAACATCTTTATGCCTTAGTTTTCTCATCTGAAAAGTGGGAGTTATTCTAATAGTACTTACCTCATAAGATTGTCATGAAGATGCAATTGGCAAGTGCAGGCAAAGTGCTTAGCACAGTGTCTGGCACAGTAATTGCTCAGTAAGTATACACAGCTGTAATTGTTATGTTCAATGCAGAAAAGGTACAGGTCCGTGAGACCTGGATACAGCTGGAGCCCTAGGGCCCAGGATCTTCCCTGTGTTACATTAAAAGAAAACACAAATCTGACTGTAGAAGCCTTGCAGAATAATTTTGACCTTTTAAGATAGCCTTTCTCAACCAGGGTTCACCTGAACCACAAAACTCTGCACTGGAGTGATTATTTTTTCTCTCCATCGAGGATGCTATGTAGCTAACACTATTCTAGATGCACAGGAAAGTTAATTCATTATGTACAATGCATGATGTAGGAACTGAGGCTCAACCTCCCCACCCTTCTTTAAGAAAGGCTGCTCTGATGCTTCTTGAAGACTTGGTGCAGGGACTCGGCAGAGTGCATCAGAGTCACATCCTCCTAAGTCCTCTCTAGAAACCTCTCCCTTTCCTTGAATCTTCTCACTTATGGCAGTTGTTAGAAATCTCTCCCTCCTTCCTCCCTCACCCATATGATTTGTTCCTAGAACACCATTCATTTGTTCCTTCTCCATATTGTGCTCGCCACATACCCAGTAGTTTCTGACAGGTGTCCCCTTAACGTCTTTTGAAAGACTAACATGTCTCTCCCCATCCCTGTGTACCCTCTTTCACCTCTGGAATTGCAGTGAAGAATACCTCCAAGAAAATTAATGCCAGTAACTGGATTACAGAGTAGTAAACATGACTGACATCTCTTTTCTTCACATGCACTTTTTAAAGTCATCTAGATCCCTTGCTATTGTCAAACGCCTCTCCTTAACAAAAATTATAGAATTATCTAGTCACTTAATCTAGCTGTGTCATATTTGTGCTGCCGAAGCTCCTGCTAGACTGTGTATGGCAGAACAAGTCTGCTCTTCCTGGTGCCATTCCATTTCCTGCTGCTCTTCAGTGCTGACAAGGCTCATGCTGCCTCCCAGGAAGGCAGCGGGCACCTTTTTTGTGGGGAGGAGGGACAGGTCATGATGTCTCCTCTGTTAGCAAGGAAGAAGAATACTGGGTAAGCAATTACTAGTGTTTACCACAATTTATATAATGGAATATCATATAGCCATTAATTTTTGAATAATATTTATTGACATGGGAAAATGCTTACAATATGTTAAAGAAGAAAGCAGGGTACAAATCTGTAAATACAGCATGATCCCAATCTTGTAGTAAAATAAATTATATATGCATAGAAAAAACACAGGACGGAAATACACCAAAACATTAACAGAGATTATCTCAGGTGGTGGGTTTTGGGGTGAATTATTAACTTTATTATTTCCTGTATTCTCCAAACTTTCCACAATGAACATATATTACTTTTATAATGGGGGGGAGGGCAAGGGAGGTCAATATAAGAGACACCTAGTACTGGGAGGCGGCAAGACTGATGGTAGTAAGGGGATGTTGAGTACTTGTACTGCCTCTGCCTATGTCTTCATTTATAAAGGAGGGACAATAACACCCATCCTGTGCACTTGCTAGGACCACCCGGTGTGTGAAGGGGCCTCAAGTGTCTGTTGACTGTTACTCTAAAGCAGCAGCTCAAGTGCCTTATTTTAGAACCCACTCCTCCATACCCTGTTTTAAAGGTTGGGAGGGATGTGGACACAGGGGCCTGCAGAGTGCAGTTGGCCAGTATATTCTCACCATCCCCACTGCAGGCCACCGAGCCAGGTAGATGTCGAGGGTCAGGGTGGTTGGGGCACGGGGGCTGGGGGAGAGCCTGCAGCCCTCATCTCTGACCTAAAGGATTCCAGGTCCTTCCTTATTTGAAATCCAGTACTAACTGAGCAAGTTTCCTACTCACACTTCAACTTCATTCAGGTCACCTCCCTGTTTAATAAGTTCTTTAAACCAGTTCTGCTGAAATAGTTATTGCTTAAAATGGCCTGAGAATTACCACTCTCCCAGCATTCCAGAGTCATAAGGGGGCACAACATGGACCCAGGTGGGCAGCATGAAGGGTAAGGAGAGGTGCTGGGGGTCAGGCCGGCCAGAGTTGGATTTTTACTTGCTCTGTGATGTTAGGTAACTTACTCTGCTTTCCAGAGATGATCTCTTAATATGAGATGTGATGACTTTACACAAGATAAGATACATAAAAAGCCCAGCACAGAGCAAGCAATCAACAGATGTTAGTTCTCTTTTCCGTGTGCAAGATGAGGTCACTTTCATCTTCTCCCTCTGCAAATTCTCTCTTCAAAACAAAGCTTAGTGCCCAGTATGGGGAAACTCAAAATGAAACAGAACTCATTGAAAGCAGAAGAGCACAGCTACTTAAACAGGACTGTTCAAACACTCTGCATAAAGCTGGCAAGATGGTATTTCATTAAACATGTCTTCATTTAGGTAAGCCGACACTCATGCCAAAGCTATTTAATTGCAGAAATTATAAAAATACTTTAAAAATGCATTTGTAGAATGAAGTAACAAAAATACTTAAATTCTTTTTTCTAAACTTTTTTTCATTTAATCTAAAATTATGAATTACCAAGTTTCATTTTATTTACTGTTAAAACATGGGTCACACATAACTTATACTCCCAACTATTTTGGATAAAAAATCCTAAAATGTATTCTTCCTAGTCTTTTTATAGAGTATTCTTATTTTTTAAAAGAAACACAAGGTCATCGTTATGAGAATAGTTTATAGGCCATACTGTTGTACAGATACTTTCTGGGTCAACTAGAATGTCCTTCAGGAAACAGATGGTCCCAGACTTATGACGCCTTGAGTAGTTTTCATTCTCCCCACGTTCCTATCCGGTTTTCAGTTGGCTTTTTGCTGCTTTCAGTAGGTCTGCTTTCCATCTAACAGCCGCCTCCTTTGCCATTTTTTTGTGGGCTTGGAAGTCAGATAACTAAACATGTTAGAAGTATATGCAAATTTTAGTAAAGAGGCACAAGGTGAGATTCTTGAGGATCTCTCCTATAAATAAATTGTAAGAAACTTTGCCATCTCTTTTGGCAGCTCTAAGGCTTTTTAAAACTGAATTCCTGATTTGTACTTTTGCCAGAGAAGTGACTTCTGGATAAATGACATTTTCACTAATACTTCATGTACTTTATCCTTAGAAAGGCTATTTATTATAAGTGAGATAACAGATGTAAAAGCACTTTAAAAAAGCATAAACTGTGAAATAGGATTGTTTACCCCACGTATCTATAAAGAAACACACACAGATAGCTAAATTGAATCAACCCCAATGTTTTATTTAATTTAAAGTTTTAAAAGGCAGTGGTTAAGCACATTATGTGTGTATATATATATATATATGTATATACATACATATATATATATAAAAGGAAACCAACCCCTTTTCAACTTTAGCCATTGATTAACTAGGCCCACTGTCTATTTGCATGATTCATTTTCTACTTCGTCATATGACCAATTCTAAAAGTAAAAATAAACAGGCTTAATCAGTTTAACAGTAACTATTTGTGTTTCTTTTTTAAATAAATAAAGTTACCATTAAACTGATCACATATGGTAGAAAGGTAGGACACACACACAAGCACACACAGTCCCCAATTTAAAACATGTGACATATGAGTGACCTATATGTACAAATGGGTGCTGCTGACTCCCCCACCCTCAGCAGAGGGCTCAAAAGGCCCCCCCGTACCCAGGGGGTCTGTACCCATTCCCTCTACCAGGTTGGAGGCACCCCTATGTTAGACCTCAGAATGCATGTTCCCCATGCAGTGATACAGATGGGGGTTCAGTTCTATGGTACTAGTGTTCAGGTTATTAGGGAATAAATAGGCATTTGTAGCTGCCTCAGAACTAAACCATCATTTATAACTTTATAGGGAGAAATGTATTCTGAAGTTCTAGATAACTGACATACAAACTTTTTGAATGTAATCAGTTTGCAAGTCTGGGGCTGTTGTGTGTGTGTGCGTGTGTGTGCATTTCTATAGATTTATACAAAATTGAAATGAAGAGTGGGGCTATGTTTATGGAGCAGCTGCTGCTTGGCTTCCATTCACTCAGTCCTGATCTAACAAGTCACTTGCCTCAGCCCCTTTTTAGCAGCTCGTTCTGCTTCTCACATGCCTCTGTCTCTGGAGAGATTCAGAAAGGGCAGCTCACACAAGTGAGAGGAAGGACACGGCTAAATCTTCTTTAGAATCTTGGCAAACAGAACTGCCAGATTCAACCAGGGCTGCTTTATAGAGTGAAGTCCTTCAGTTCCATCTTGACAAAATGGAATTTTTTTTTTCCTGTTCCTAGTCTCTGCAACTCCGTCTAACTGCAGCTCTGTATGAATGCCTCAATATCGCAAAACACAGGATCACTTCTTAAATATGCTGGATTCTCAATGAGTAAACCAGTTAATGTGTTTCTAGCCAAAGCAAGGGCATAAATGTTTTAGAGAAAAGATTCCCCTGGAGCTACAGAGAAAAGATGCTGATAAAAGCAATACTGAGAGTTGAGCAGGTGATGCTTTTAGTCTGTGTCAGAGCTGGTCTCCTCGATGACAGAGTACTGGTTGAGTGCTTCCTCCAAAGGCGTTATTGTCCCATCAGGTTTTAGTCCCATTGGTTTAAGCAACTCCTCTCTGGAAAAAAGAGAGAAAAGAAAGAAAAAAAAAGTATTCACCAGCATCACACACACCCCCTCCCCCCACCCAAATCCACTTCCTTTAAAAAAAAGAAAAGTCTTTAAAAACCAAAGTATTTTTCCTCAAGCTCTCTCTGTGTGTTTGTAACAGGAAAGATGAAAGAGGTATGGAAAGAAAAAGAGGGAGATAAAAGACTTCATTCACACAGGCCAAACCTACTAAGCCAATTAAAAGTATGAAAAGTCAAGGTCTAAATGGGCTCAGGACAAGGAGCTGGTCTCTTCTGTTTTTAATAATTTTTTTCCTTTTGTGGATTTGTTTTAGTGAAGTTGAAGCTGCCAAAATTTCACCTGTCCCAGTGGACCAGGCATATAATTAATGGCTAATTTGATATGTATGGATTTCGTTTAATGGAATAAATCATCATTTGATTTTTGCCTCTCCAATCTCTAGTGATACGTAAGTACTTATTGATTTCAAATCATTTGGCCTTCCCCAACTTTCTCCCTCCCTTTTCTTTCCTCTCTCTCTTCTTCTTCTTCTTTTTTAAAAAACACCATTGCTTTTTTTTGTGGCAGTTTAATTATGGGATTGACAGCCATTTTAATCTCTTCAAAGCTCCCCAACTGCCTCTTTTCAGCTAATCCAATTATATCTACTCCACAAGTTACAGCCTCATCTAAAGATGATTAATTATTGATTAAGCCAATCAAAAAGCATTAAGAAAGATTTATTTAATCTTTTCATAGGCTCTTATTTATTGTATAGAGATTATGTCAAATGTACATGTTGAGATGCTAACTCTAGTCCTCCTCCCACCCCAATAAGTCAGCAGTGTACTTTAAAAGGAGCCTTGAAGAGGCACATGAACTGCTTAAAACTTACTTCTCACAGAAACGGGCATCACCCCCTAAAAACATGTCTACAACAAGAACCAACATGGCAGCAGTTGTAATGCTGGTGGGAGTTGGAGTGAAGGAAAATGATAAAACCTCCTCTCCCTCTGCTTCCTTGCTGTTGTCCCTTAGGCCAGAAGGGCTCCCCTCGGAAGGGCCGGCCACATAGCAGTGTGACGGTGTTATAGCTGCGGAGAAACTTCCTGGGGAAGGGGAGGAACAGCTCAGTGGTCACTGGATAAGTCAACAGGAACCTAATCAAGCAGCTCTGGCTGGTACCAGAAGACTATTGCTGGGAGTCTGAAAACTCTCTTTGAGTAATGTGGATGGTTGACTGGTTGAGGCTGCTAAATATTATAAAGTAGGAAATGTGTTTCCTGATCCAAGAAATGGGGTCAGAATCATAGAACTTAAAGTTGAAGGGGCCTTAGAGATCATTTAGTCCAACCCCCTTGTTTAATAAAGGAGACTGAGTGACTTACCCAAGGTCACATATCTAGTGGCAAAGTTGGACCTGGGACATAGGCCTCTGAATCCCAGTCCAGTGCTCTTTGCAGCACACACATCTGGATTAACTGCTATAACTGTACTGAAGGAACACACTCTGAGTTCAGCTGTTCAAGGACTATGTGCCAGGAACTGTGTCATATACTGGGAAGAAAAGGAAGACTAGGCACAGCTGCTGCCCTTGAGGAGTGAGTGAAACATATACATGAAAAATAACTTAGAACATAATGGGGTAAATGCTGTAACAGAATCATGAACAAAAGAAATAACAGCTCCTGAGATGAAGCATCAACCAAATTGCCTGGGGAAGGTGGGAACGGCACCTCCAACGAGGTGTCCTATGCCATGCGAAGATAGTACAGAACTTTTCAGGCAAAGGAGTCTGTGTGGAGGGCTCTGTATAGTCCCAACTACTTGTGATTTTTTCTGTAGACCTCTTTGGATTGTGTCAATTTCTTTCTCGGCTCCCATGAAGCTGGGACAGGGCCCAGTGTTTGGGGAGTGGCGAGGTTCAATGAAGGAGCAGGAGGAGGCAAGGCTGCAAAAAGGGTAGTTGGGGGTCTAGTGGTCAGGTGTCTTGAATGCCAAAGCAAGGAGCTCGAGTCTTAGCCTGTAAGGAATGCCCTATCAGGTTTGCTTTATAGGGAAATATCTCTGGCAGCAGTGCAAAAGACACACTGGAATAGGGGAAACTGCGGCGGGGAGACGAGCCATGAGGATGTCACTGTAACAGTAATGGCATGAGAGGAGACAGAGAGCTGGATCACGGCTATGGCTGTAGGAAGGAAAGGCCTTCCTTCCAGGGCAGAGCTGTGGTCCGCTGGAAGGGTGGAGGTAGGGGGTGAGGAGCAGAGCGTGGCTGTGGCCTCGCTCCGATGACCACGTGGGTGGCGACCCGCTCGCTGCGGCAAGAGCAGAGCAGGTGCAGCAGCTCGGGGGCGGGGGGGGCAGACACTGACATCTTTCAGGACAGCAAACAGCTCTGCATGACAACCAGGGAGAAATGCTTAGAGGAACCAGAAAACAATCTGCTTCCACTGAAACTTCTCTTCAGCACGCATACATACTATACATATCTATACTTCAGTAACAGTTTCCTAGTTCTGATGGTGCTGAAGGACTCTGTGATACTGGACACTGTTTACTAATAATCGATACCAAAGGAGAAGGGGATCACCTTCTGGGGTGAAACATTAAGGGATCAGAAAGTTCAAAGGTCTGAAGGGGCTGGTGGACTGAGGGTACAGTAAGGTGGGGGTGGGGTTGAAGGGTTTGGGTAGGTAGAAGTCTGATCAGCAGATGAGACTATAGGAATTCTACCAAGATAGTGAATTGCTGGGTGGATATGCCATCACTCCTAACACTCCAGCATTTCTTTGGTAACAGGATGATATTGGAGCTAGCTGCCAGCTTGCACAAAGTAGCTAGCACTTTCTCATCCAAACCCAGGAGGAATATTTTCAAATCAAGTCCATCGATTTCACCCCTACTCCCTAATCCAATTTTATAATAGAAATAATTAAGAACATTACAAAAATTTTATGGCCAAATTATGGGAATTCATCTATAGAATAAAGGGGCTCATATTTTAATTCTCATTTGTGAACTATTCTTCTCAAGGCTTTATTTTTTAGGTCTTCTGTATCACCCCTCTACTAACATAGAAGCTCCTCTGAGGGTATGAATTGTCTTTTCCACATGGCTCCATGCGATGCTTGGTCTTACTGACATTCCTGTAGGAGAGGTGTCAGTGGTAACTGGCCACATAATCATGCATTCGTGCAAATAAATTAAGGCAGCAATGTGATATAGTGGAAAGAACAAAAAGATCTAGAGTCAGGAAGTCTGGCTGAAGTCCTGGCTCTTCCACTTACCAGTTGTGTGATCTTGGGCAAGTCTCTGAGTCTCTGTATTCCCATCTGTGAAATGGGGATAATGATACTAGCACTACCTACTTCCTAGTGATGACTTAAGGGGTAATAGTACTAGCAGTGGTAGTAGTAATTGCAATAATAATAGTGCAGATGAAAGAGCTCTATGAACTGTAAAGGAGTCCTAAATATTAGTTATCATTATTGTGGTATAGTGAAAGGCATATATAGGTTTTGGAATCAGACAGACCTAAGTTCTAATCCTGGATCTACCACTCACTAGCAGTAAGACCTTGAACTCTCTGAACTTCAATTTCCTTATCTGTAGAATTGGGATAGGAATACCCAGTTCACTGAGTTGTCATGAGGGTGAAAGGTCATTCTACATAAAAAGTGCATAGTGCAATGGCCGAAATGTAGTTGGAACCCACAAGATGCATTTCCTGTCCCTTATGTGTTTATGGAAGGAAGGTTTCCACAAGATTGTTAGGGTACTCTTTGGGAATAAGTGGGAGAAGAATATGCAGAAGCAAATAAAAGACATGGTCCCTGTCCTCAAGAAGCTTTTAGTCAGTTCAGAAGGTAAAACACACACACATTAAACAATATTAAAGGAATTACAGAACAGCAGATCAACAAGCTTGAGATGATTAACAGGCAGAGCCCTGCTTTCCCTAGCTTGACAGTTCTGTACACCCTTACTGTATCTGAAATGTGTTTAAAGGTGATTTCTCATACTGTTTGTTTGGGAGTGGAAGGAGAGAGGATGACTTACAGATATGTTACTGTTTTTTGCTTATGGACTCCGGGCTTACTTTTCAAACCCCCATCTTAACGATTCTGATCTTCCTCTCTATCATATAACAGCCCACAAATACCAAAATGAAGTCTTTGATATAGAGACTTACTCCTAAAAGGTCTGATAAATGACCTGGTTATACTAAACTGTTTCATTTAATAAGATCTGTTGTCTCTAGATCAGCAAGATGTGGACAGAGAATGGGAAGCATTCATGAATACCACAGAACCGTTATTCCACCAGTCATATGGGCTATGTACACGTGGGAGGGACGCGGAGGAGATGGGGATGCTGATCACAGGCTCCCGGCAGGAGATGGACTCAGGGCCAGACTGTAATGGCAGTGATGGACATGGATTCATGGGGAGAAAGGCATCCCAGAAGCAGAAGATTAGTCAAGCAAAGGCACAGAAGCAAGAGTTAGTTGTGTGCAGGGATTGGCAAGCAGGCTGGCTTGGCAGAGGTAAAGGAAAAAGAAAGCTCAAAACAGATATGGGGTACAAAAGAGGATTTGGATGGAGACTTTGAAATCCTGGGCTGACAAGTCTGGATTATAGTACAGAGGTATTTTTGTCTTCTAATTCAAGGGTCCCATATTTAAGAATATTTATTAAAAAGTAATTCTCATTACAAACATTGAAGGCTATAAAACAATATTCCTTTGACATATTAAAAAGAAAATGTTCTATGCTTTATTCATTTTCATATCCCTATGTGTCTAGCACAGTGCCTTGCAGATAGTAGATCCTCAATAAGTGTTTATGAACTCAATTTTGCTGCAGTTGGTATTATCTTGCATTTTCACAGAAAGAAAAGGTATGGTGTTTTATGGGACTCCTAATAAACAAACCCTGACCAAGAGAAAAGCTGGATCTTTGGGTAGAAGGTTCACGTTCATCACCAAGATTTACAGTTAGGAAAAGTATTAGCATTCTACAGGAAAGTCTGCATAATGCTTTCCAGGGATTTCTCGTTCTCTACTGGACTGTGAGCAACTTGAGGGCAGAGTCCATGTCTTACCTGGCTGTGATTTGCAGTATCTAGTATAGGATGGGCGCATAGTAGGTGCTCAGTAAATGTTTATTGAAAGAATATAATACATGGGTCATAGCATAAATGGACAATGGTAGAGAACCATTTGCCAGGAAACATCCTCATATTATTTTAACTGCAATTATTTCCCTGATGAGTCAGTGTCATCAGACATTCTGACAGTCCCGAAGTCAAAGCCTTCTTTGTACCATACAACCTGGAATTTCCAACCACTAATTAGTATAGACTCAGCTGCTTATATATGGGGCATCAGTGGGTCTAGATTCTAGTGTCAGATTTTCCACTGACTTGCTGGGTGTCCTTGGGCAAGTCATTTCCTTCTCTGGGCTTGAGTCTCCCCATCTATACAAAATGAAGGGGTTGGACAAGATGATCCCCAAGATTCTAATTCTAGGAGTCTAAATATTAGGCCGCTAAATAATTTTGATCTACTTAAAAAGCTGCTAGGTTTTTTAAGACACTAAAACTCAATACTGCTAAACTTTTGTTTCTAATCAAGATCTTCTAAATCTAAGAGTCAAACACAGCATCCTACCTAATTGTCACTGACATACACCAAGACCACAAGTCCTTCCTGCAAAACTACCAGCAAATGATTAGAATGATTCCGAAAGTAAATCAAAGCAATGGCAAATGTTACAAGGAAGGATCTAAATTCATTCATGGCCCTCAATAAACAGGCCATTTCATGAAGAGTTACTGGTCCTAAATTATGAAGGTCCCATCTAAAAAGGATGGCTAGGTGTCAGATATATGTAGATCATGGTTAAACGAAGATACTGTATATTGAAATGTGCATCAGGATTAAGATATTCACATAGCAATAACTCCTTCATACTTACCTTCAATGCTATACACAGGCCTTAACACAAGTTAAGACTGCCCTCGTTATCATCAAAAAGTACAGTGATGTCTACTGGATAAAGAGCCCATTCTAGGCACTGTGACAGTATCATGGCGGGCTTCTCATCTGATCAGGCATCTGGCCAGGGAAGAGATAAGCCTCCAAGAATGTTCAACTGGAACGAAACATCATTTAGAAATTTGATCTTACTAAACGATAAGGAACCATAATCTTTAAGGGCTTGGCCAGGCACGAGGACACAGATAAAGCACGTCCAAGAAAGGAAACCTTATTTTGCCCCAGCCTAACCCTTAGGACTGCTAATGGAAACCAAAAAGTACTTTCTTAAAGATTTAGGGGTGGGAGATTATGGGATTTATACCATATTTAAAATTTTATAGTCTGTCTTTTTTTTCCCCAGATATAGTTCAACATTTTCCTGAGCCACCATTTCCCTGTAAGTATGGTCCTCTGGGATGCCTGGGCTTATGTAACCTCTCAGGACCTTAGAGAAGGTTCCACTTTTTAGGCTTCTGGTTCCTACATAACTCTTTCTCCCAGAAATGACAGTGCAATATTGGGGCTCAGATACTAACATACCCAATAGCACATTATAGAATAGGCCAGATGTGTATGTGTATAAAACACCTTACTTGACCTGGAAACAAGAGAATACTCTTGCCCACAGCACATGTTTTTGTGCAATACAAACAAAGCATTCAATTCAAGTGTACTTGTTGAAAAACAGGACATAATTAAGCAGTTGGTAAAATGCATTCTTGTTTCCCACTTGCAGATCTCCCAAGAGTCCCTTCGAATTTACCTATACGAGTTTCAGCTTCCCGCTTGCCACTTAGCTTGATAACGACTCAAAAATCATTCCCTTGTTTTCAAGGGCTCTTCTTTCTTGTCTGCTCTGTGTACTACAGGGCAGTATTGACACATGGAATTAATGACAGGGTCTGTAATGAAACAACAGTCATGCAAACACCAGTCTGCTCTTTTGATAAAACAGCATGTTAGAGACCTATTCACCTCCCTCTAATTGAGTACTGCATAATAGTTCCGATCCTTTTATGTAACATATTTTGTTCTATGATTAGAAAAGAAGAAAAAGGGGGAGCCTATGAAGCATTGCTTCCTCCAATCACCCCCTGATTAATTCTCTGATTTTAATGAGGGTGGCTGCTATTTAGGCAGGTCCTGTTACCTACTTGTTTTGTTGACTTCTGTACAATGTATAACAAAACCCATGATGGGATAATTGGGAACCATTTCTTTGGCACAGGGATTCCTGTTCTTAATGTAAGGTTGGCTTGGAAAAAAAAGAACCCTGGCATTTAAAATTAGCCATTTCATATTTAATTCCCTTTCACATTTGAAAGATAGGATGAAAATTAGTATATAAATAAAGCATTTTAATTAACAGAGCTTTTCCAAAAGTGCCTGCAGTAATGGAGCCTGTGAGAGCCCGGAGAAAGCAGCTCTGTAATCTTTGCTATAATTCCAAGTCTGAGAGTGCATCTTATTTCAAGATTTCAGCATCAATGAAACAGTCCATATCCACTGAAGTACAATGGATTTCCCAATAACTTGTGATATTCTTAAGTGTTTTTAATGCTTTTTTCCTCACAGAAATTAAAACAACCTTTGGCACTGGTTAACATGTTCAGTTATATACTGTGGAAGAGTGTCCTTTGCTGGTCCTTCATCTTTCAGTTAATCTTTCATCTAATGGCTTCCTAGTGCTGACTGGTTGGTTTTACTGTTCTTTCACTAAGCCACTAACCCAGTAGGCAGGAGAGGTGTGGTGACTTTTCTATACCAAATTCGAGGTCTTCAAGCTGCATTTTTCAAAAGCATTTCTGAGATCCTTCCCTCAGCCTCACCATTATGCTTTGGGATTGGGTACAGTTGGGAAGGTAAAATACGTAACATAAAAATATCAATCCCAAGACAAATGGATATGGCATGTTATCTACACCATGTCCTTCCACTTTGGGAGTTGCCTAAACAGGCAACAGTCCTGTAAATAAGGAAGTCTTTCTAAAGTTAATTTTCTTGATATGATCACACTGAATGTAAGAATTTGTTAGAATACCTATAATCATTCTATTTTCAAAATAATTAAAAGACTTTATTAACATAGAATCATAGCAGTTTTACTGGTTTCCTTCATATGAAGTTGTTTCTGTTTATTTTCTGTTTTTGATATAAGCTACATAGGACCTGACTTGATATTTGAGAAAAGCTCAACTATGGAATGAAAAAGCAGGAATGAATGGCCTCCAAATCTTAATTTTTTTGTCAGGTAAATATGCTTACTCTTTGTCTTCGTGCTTTGCATCTATTTAAAATTTAGAGCGTATTATTAAAAATAATCAGACTGACAAATCTGAGAGCTGTTTGTTGGTAATTTTTCAAATAACATAAGATCTGGAATATGAAGACTAAGAACCAAATCCTGACTATGTCATTAACCAGATGCCTGATTTTGGTTCAGTCACTTCATCATTGCTCCCATTTACTCCTCAATAAAATATCTCTTGCCCTATCTAAAATTCACAGGGCTGTTTTAACAGTCAGTGGAAGTACTTTTTAAACTTTAAAGCACTATATAAATATTAGTCTTTCATTATTCTCATTTCTGTTAGAAGATCACATGCAAAGCTTCTAAAAATTTGCTATCCACCTCACATTAAAGAGCATGGTTAAGAAAATATAGAGAAAGAGGTTAGGGATAGTGCTAGAAAAATAAAACTCAGTTTTGTCCTTAACTGAAGGTGATCTTTATTTCTTGGTAATTTCTCTACAGAACCTTTCTTTCCTGTTGTCCAGAATTAGCAAAATAAATATTAATAAGAGGTCAGCATGCCAGCTGACACTGTTGAATAAAGCAGTAGAAATGGAAGTTCGTACATGCTCTTCTCAATCAGAAAGTCTTAAAAGTTAAAGGAGGAGGGTGACTCAGAGCAAATAGTCAATGGAGATTATTCTTATTTGATGTTTCTCTAATAAACAGAAGTCATTTCACCTAGTGCTTAAACCAAGAGCTCCAAGTAGGCATTCCTACTACAGAGTTAAAGGACAATGACTACCGATAGGCAATACAAAGTTTGCATGACGTCCTACTAAGAGATGTCTAGCCAGTTTCTCAAGTTAATCCTCCCCTACCACTTTAAGGGTATATTAGTTTAACTGGATCCAAGTTCCCTTAATTAAGCTTCTAAGCAACACTGCAGTGTATTTTAATGATGTAGAACAGTGCTATCTAATACAAATATAATGTAAGCCATATATGTAATCTTAAATGTTCTAGTAGCCACATAGAAAAAATAGGTAAAATTAATTTTAAAATAATGTTTAATCCAATATATCAAAAATTATTTCAATATAAAATCCATATTAAACAACTGAGATATTTATTTTACATTCTCTTTTTGTACTGAGTCTTTGAAAGTCTGAGTATTTAACACTTACAGGACATCCCAATTCAGACTAGCCATAGTTATATATGGGTAGTGGTTACCATATTGGACAGTGCAGATCTAAAGGATTTTCTGATGTAAACAATTAAGATCTTGACACTTTCGTACCTAAATAGATCTCACAATGCTATAAAGACTGGATCATATTTCTGAAATGTACCTAAAAAGCATTTCCTTGATTAACTCATCATAAAGGTGGGAGTAATCACAGTTATTTTTGTAAGTAGAGTAAAGTAATTTAGTTACAAGAAAAAAATTATGTAGTTATTACTTTTCAGTCATAAATTACCTGTCCCAGCTTCCATAAGTTTAAAAATAACCTTTGGATTAAAGGGGAACTATTACTATATTTGATACTTGCATTTATTAAGAAAGCCATGTCCCAAATACTACACAAAGGCTGGCAAAATATATACATTGGATAAGGAGGAGATAAGAAAAGGAAGAAATGGAAAACAATTACTTATATAAATGTAAATTTTAGAAGATTTTGATAGAATATATAAGCAATAAAGGCAATGTACCTTGTTAAACAGTGATGGGGTAAGGGTAGAGTAGAAGATTAATCAGTCCTGGTTCCAATTAAGAAACTAAAGGGGATTAGAAAAGTCGAAACTTGAAATATTATTTCCCTTGGTTAGCTTAGGCTTAAGCCAGTCAATCCTCTCTCCCCTTTTGTGGAGGAGGCCGCGTCACTACATGAGGCTCGTATGCTGTAGCTGAGGTGAATGCAGTTGTCTTAGCCACACTGGACTTGCTTAACCACATACAATCCCCGTTCTAATCTCCCGCTTAAATTGCAGGGGCTTATTTTTTTTCCAATTCAGAAAAGGAAAGAGGAGGTGGAGAGGCAGGCAAATTTCATCCCCTTTTCCACCTCTGTTCTCACATTAAAAAAAAATGTCAAAGGAAGCTTTCTATAATCTTATGCCTCAGGCCTTAATGCTTATGTCTGATAAATATTACAATTATTCTATATTAAAGAAGTTAGGTACCCCAATATTTAAATTAGCCAGTCGTGGGCCAAAGTACCTTATAGAATTCCTTTCCAGACCTGAATTTTATGACATCTGGCCAAGAAATGGAACTGACAAAAGTATACTTTCAAGTCTTTAAACCATGTAGGCTATTTTATTGAGCAAAAAATTAACCTTCGATTTGGGGATCTGCTTTATACATTTTTTCATCATCACACACTGGGGAAACCACAGGGTACAAGGCACTGTACTAGCTAGACATGATGGGATTTATGGGGTTCAAATTATTCTCAAACTCTTAAGACCTCTAGGTCCATTGCCAATCCCCTTACCTACATCTGTCACAAATACAATCCTTACTAAAAAAAAAAAATCACTTGGAATATACTGTCAGTTGGTGGTCAATGGGAAGAAAATGTTTGAGTGCTAATCTCTCCAGTATCCTTAAAAATCTAGCTGAGATAAAGCTGCTAAGGTGGTGAGCAACTTGAGGCAGTGGCTATGTCCAGCATGGAGGCAAAATGGAAATGTCATTTTAATTTTTGCATTGGTGGTTTTACAGTTTTGGTGGTAAATAACATCTGTACCCTACACCAGGCTCAGTAACAGTACTTGGCATGACCAACCTTAGTCATCACTTTGGTAAGTGCTTTGGCACGGGCCACTGTTGCTAACCACCATCCTGGTGCAGGTCGTTCACATCTGCTCTCCTATGGATGGAAAAAAGGAAGTGTCTAGCGTCCATTCATTGGCCACATCACCTCCAATCCTATCCTTTACTCTCACGCCTTTCAAATCAGGCCCAGGAGAAAATGATTTCACTTTTGGAAAGAAAGTTAATCAGACAAAGCTACAGTACACTCTTGGCACAGCAAGACTTGGTGGGATGCGGAACATCCTTGGAGTGACAGTTGAAGGAACTAACCAATAGCACACTGCTGAAGAGGATGATTAGGAAATGTTCTGGCAAACACTGACTCTAACAGACAGACACAGTAGCACAGTGGACAGAGCAAAGGTCTTGAGTTCTGGAAAATGAAGTTCTTAGCCTTACTTTAGCTAGAAAGACAATGTATGTGAAAGTGTTTTGTAAACTGTGAAAGGAAATGGATTTTCACCAGTCATTAGCTTGGAAATGTTTGGGGCAATTCTTTGGGCCTTGCTTTCCCCAATGATAAATCTGATAACATATTACTCAAATAATGATAAAATAACCTGAGCTCTTTGGAAGAAAGATGCAGTATGTGAATAAAAAAGATTTATCTTATTAACAAGAGTAAGTTTCCCTCTACCTAGAATGAATGGTCATTTCTCCATTTGTCAATTCAATACCTCTTAAACTTCAAGGATCAGCACAAATGCTACCTTCCCTGTGAAAGTCCCTGATTTATCCCAACAGAATGAACTGCTCCTTCTCCTGGGTGCTCACAGTTCAACACAGACCTTATTTTGTCATTACTTCCTTCTATTCTAGAACAGATTACAGCCATATCCCACAGTAATAAGAAGCAATCATTTCCAAAGATACGGACTACCACATTCACCTCTGAATCTCCCTCATCTTCCTAGCACAGTGCCTTGCACAGAGCAGCTGCTTAATAAATGTTCCCTGAATTTACTGAATTTAGTCTACTTTGGCTTTATGGCATCTTTTTAACCTCAAAAAACCAAACCAAAAATGACAGTGAAAAGTGAGAAGAAACTTAAGACAAACACATAAGACACATAAAGAATGGCTTCATTCTTTGCATTCCTGCTTTGGAATGCCCACTGCTGATCTCCATACAGTTTTGTCACTGATTGTTATTAGTGAGAGCAAATGTTAGAAAGCACATAAAGGCAGACAATGTAAAAATCCCACCACAAGTCATGAAAAAAGTCTGTGATTTAGGACTATTCTCAAAGTTGCCTTAGCTTCAACTTTAATGGCAAAATTCATACCATCAAAGCCAACACAAGACATATTTGCTCTGCTTTATACATGTGAAAATCAGTATCACCTTCAGATTGAGCTGGGCATCTGCTGGGTGTTTACTCATCTAGGGCAAATGGGCCAGTTGGATAGCATCTGTGTTATCTTTTAAGAACTCATATTATTGAAATGAAATTTATTCAACCTAACTAGTTCACTGTCTTCACACTAATATGCTCTACTCAGGTCCTTGTTAACATTTCCCCCTCCAGCTTCTACCAGATGGACTCTGTTGGTTCTCATCCCAACTGCTGTACTTACAGCACTGTTTCATTAGCTACCTCAGATCCTTTTGGAAGTACAAATCTTACTTTTATATACTCATTCAGAACCTTTTACCCTGCCTCCTATAGGTTTGTCCTATCAGCATCTTCTCTTTTATTGTAAATTCATTCAGGGAAGGAACATGTATATTCTATCCAAAGGTATGGAGAATGTCATATGCAAACAGATAACAATGTCTTTTGAAGACTGTGAGCATAGTGAGCTGTAAATTCTAACCTTCTTGGGAAAATGATGGAAATTTAAAAGGACTAACTGGAAGTCAACTAAATTCTAGTCATATTAGCTTTGTAGATGATGAAGCTACTTACTTCTATGTAACTTCCACCACATTACCAGCATCATGTGAAAACTCAGACTCTGCAAAGGGTCTAAATACCCTAACTTGTCACACTCCCCATGTCAGCCTCTTCTTATTTTTGAACACTTCTACTCTAAGCCTCCTGCTGTGCTCTTAGCCTCTGCTTGTTTCTTTATTACACCTTTCCCTTTAATGGTTGGCTTTCTGGCTTTCCCATTCTAGTTGCTACTCCTCTTGATTGAGGGATACTAGCCTTTGCATAGCTGTTGTGAAAAAGGAGATGACCAGAAGAAATTCACCTTCCGGTGGCAGCTGCCACCAACACACAGAAGCACTCACTCAAGATGGCTTAAAGGAGACAGTGACTCAATGTACGACTAGAAAATTGAGCAATTCAGGCAAGTATGAAAGGAATTAATACTTTCTAATAACTCCTCCAAGATGACTAGTTGCTTATTAGTATATATTTAATTATTTTCAAAACTGGCTATCTGGGGAGGGGAAGGAGGTGTGAAGCAAGAAGGGAAGGGGAGATTGTTTTTAGAATCCCTAATTAATACAAGTGCCTGCTTTCAGAAAATCCTTCATTTGAGCTATTCCTTTTCACTTTTTCCTATTGGGTGCGTGACATTTTAGAATTCTTGGTTTTAGCAGCAATCCAAAAAGAAAGAACTGCAAACTTGCACATCAAAAATGGGAGAAAAAAAAAAAAAAGCATCATGATTTGGAACAAAAACCAAAACAGACTAAAACAAAAAATACAAGCAGCAGCAAAATCATTGAACCTAATTCACAGCATCTTTTTGAAGACAGGGAGGTTAGTTGGTTAAATATCACAATGACCTAGTAGTTACTATCCTAGCTTTGAGAGTTTAAATGTTTAAGAATGCACATCCATAAGCGGCACATGTAGAAGAACCATGGTAGCCAAGAGAGATCTGAACTACTGCTGCCTGGGGCATCCTGTTCCAATCAACATGGATTTCCAGAGTTGCTGTTCTATGGTAACTCTCAGTGAGAGAGACAAAGAAATAGAACATTTTTAGAAACCAAGCAAAAAATGGATGGGAATACAATACCTGGAAAGTTTATCAAGCATGTTGACAAGTTTCATGGCTTCATATTCTTTTTGTTCTTCTGTCATTTCATCTATGGGGTTTGGCATTGGTTCCTCTAAATGACCAGTGATAAGATTAATGCTACAAAAAGAAAAAAAAGTTATGCTGTATGTTTTCAAATTATGCTCTTTCTATACTTTTCTGGTCCAAGTTGTAAGTTATAATAAGAAAGAGTATAATAGCCAAAAAATTGGCAATAGCAATTTTATGATATAGAACTGCTATAGGAATTTTTTTTAATTGACTTTTCCTGCTAATTTGCTTTGGGAAATGGGTGATAGCAAACTTGCCAACTTTTTTTTAAAGGCATGGCTGCTTTTTAAAAATATGAAATTTGATTGGTGCCGTTAGGATAAATATCCTTGGATGCACAGCTTCTTCATTAATTATATAAGGGACAAATGATTTCAGAGAAGGAGAAATCTATTCTGTGATACAGCATAAAACAAATATGTCAAAAAATTGGAAAAATGATGACAGAGAGGCTGGAATCTGAAAATGAAAGCATGCCCATTTATAATCTCAGGAAATTAGTCCATTAGTGAGACCACAGAAGGCAATGAGTGTTTAAATAATAAAAGATAAAGCAAAAGAACAATTTTAATTAGATTTGATCTGACCTAGATTAAAAAAAGGAATGAAATCTAGCCTACCAAAAGACAGGTATACCATCTAGCTTTCTGGAAATAGATTTAATAAAGTACTTAAGATGAATACGTTCCATAAACTTTGTATGAAGTTCTAATACCAAACAAAACTATCCTCTTAATTAAAAGCCACATTATTATTATTTTTTTTGACGAGGTGAAATAAAAGATAATTCTTTCAACGGCTGCCAAATATTTATAGCTTAAGCATCTTTCTGGAGAAGCAGACAAGAGGTTACAGCATTTTGTACCAGCCACGTACACACAGTATGTTTTTAATGATCAAATGAAATATCCCTGCAAAAGGCAAATCGCTGATAAGTTACTTTCTAGGGTCTACAAACACAAATGGTTTCAGGGGCCAGGCCTTAAGGATATGCAAAATTGGTCAAGTATAAATAACATGGAGTATTGGGGACTAGGGTAAAATGGAGAACAGTGCTAGTCTAAACAGGGAAAAAAAAAACATGCAGGCCAAAACCAAGACACCACGATTAATTACATCATCTGGTGGCTAGTTTGCCAGCCCTTCTTTAGACTTTTACTTGGGCAAGTTAACTTTCTTTACAGAGCAGGGCTTTTCTCACTTGGAGCAAGGGCTAGGTACTATAATCTGTTACAAAAAAATATTTATTTTTCTACATTCCTCAGAGGCTGCCTGACATACAGATTCTTACAGAAGGACTCAATGCTCACCATCCTTAAAAACCGGATCTAAAACATCTGTTTCGCCATTCTTTCATAAGACCTATGTCTATAGCCATGGTTAAAAAACTTTTTCCTTCGAAGTAGTGGAACCCCTCACCCTTTTTATTTTAACAAATGAAATCTACATAGAAAGCTGATTTATGAAATAGATGAAAGTGGAACTGCTCAGGCAGAAGAGGGGATAGGGATGGCCAAGGAGAGTGCAGGCCTAGAATCCCTTCTATTTGTCTGCACTCACTTGATTCCTCTTAAGGCAGCCCCTAAGGCACTTTCAGGAACTCTGGGGAAACAGTCTGAAAACCCATAGGCTTCTCAGTGATTCTTAGCCTTGGCTATACATTGGAATCACTTGAGAAACTTGAAAGACAGGCCTCACCAGAAACCAACTAAATCTGTTTTGGTTTTTTTCCAGGTGATTGTGATGCACCTTGAGGTTAAGAACCACTGGGATAGAGTGCCTACTTGAGACATTCATTGTGTGCTACTTGTCTCTCCCTTTTTTCAGGTGCTCATAAAAGAAAAGAAAAAGGCGTCTAGTTGGTGGCCATTAACAAAAATGCCAAACGGGGTCATCACCAAAAGTCAAGAACAAAGAGGACCCAGAGGAGGCTTCTGAGAACTATGGAGTTTTTAAGAAGTATCCAGATGCCACAGTGAAAATGTAATTCCACCACTCATCTATTATTTGCTTAGGTGTATAACGACAGGACATATTTTCACTGGTTTCTCTTCTGCTGCCTGCTAAATTAGAAAAAAACATATAGTCTTATAAATAAGTAAGTAAAGGTACTTATTATAGGCACATACCACTTACCAAGCAGACAAAGGCAACAAGGCCTTAGAAGAAAGTATAAGGGAAGGTAGATGTATTAACTATTTAGACCATGCTCATCTGTCTCTTGAGAGAAGGCTTCTCTCCTCAAGCTCAATGGAAGGGTGACTTAAATCAGATCCACACACTGTTTTAGAATATAATGAAATTAGCACAACCCATCATGTGCCTCAGGGAAAAAATTGGTCAGGAGGACACACTGGTCAGCTCTGTGGTATTGTGGATACCACAGCACACAAAGTCAGGACATGCATTCCTGGATCAGGGCATATTTGATTCTTTTCTTGGTTCTTTTAAGGGCTTAGTGGAAATGATGTCTGTTTTCCATAAGCTGACCTCAAGTCCACTGCTGCTAAAATGATTTAATGTCTTGCTGTGAAATTAGCTACTAAAGTCACAAAATCCTTTGCTCACTGAGCATGAAAGCAGCAGCCAGAAGTTCACTCTTACAGAGTAAGAACTTACCATCCTCTACCCATGTAGTAAAACATTCCAACCCCCCAAAATCACTCCAGGGATTGAGGTTTCATCTTTTTTCCTTGAAAAAACACCCCCTACCCCTACCCCCACCCCAGTACTCAGAAGAACGTAAACAAAGCCACAGCAAACACAAGTTGCTGAACCATGCTACTCTCCTATGGGAAAAATGCCAGTGTTCTGGGGGCAGTTCTGGGGGCAGGAGGCAGACTTGGACACTGTCTCCCCTCCAGCTCCCCACTTCAAACCAATCTCATGTAGCTTCTGCCCAGAGGAAGAGAAAACAAATAGTCACCACCACAGCAACAGAGTGAGGTTTCATAAAAAACTACTTTTGAAAAAAAAAAAAAGACTATTTTTGGTTGAACAAACACTTGCCACCTTTATAACCTTGAACAGTATAGTCTGAGATTTAACTTTCCAGGTTTCAGGATCTTAACATTGAAATTCTGGGATTGGTTTTTCGTTCCAAGACTCTGAGTCCTAAGATACTTTAAGTGTACTAACTGTTAACTGTGGTGGATATTTTATTGGATAATTTTATACTTATCATAATTTTTCCCACCCTGTCTCTGCTCCCCTCCCCATCTTCTCAGCACTCCAATCCTGTTTTATGTCTTCCAATTAGGTGACAAGTATCCAAACTCTTATGTGTGATATGTCACCAAGACTTTTGTATTATATAAGGTCATTATATGACAGCAGCTGGAGACAAAAGGATTAAGACTTGCTCTTCAAAATGTTGCTACATTTGGCCAACATCAACAGTACTACTAGTTCACTGAAGAAAAAAAGCTATTAAATGTTCCCTGAGCTATATGAAAGTTAACATCTATCTCTAAAAAATGTGGATTAAATTTTGCTCAAAGCACCCTGGTTAACGAAGAGGCTATAAAGTCAAGTCCCTACAGAGGCTAAGGCAGATAAGATGAACGAAAAAGATACATTATCAGGGGATTGGTTCAAGATGGTCGAGTAGAAGGACGTGCTCTCACTCCCTCTTGTGAGAGCATGGGAAGCACAACTAACTGCTGAACAATCATGGACAGGAAGCCCCTGGAACTCACCAGAAAAGATACCCTACATCCAAAGACAAAGGAGAAGCCACAATGAGACGGTAGGAGGGATGCAATCACAATAAAATCAAATCCCATAACGGCTGGGTGGGTGACTCACAAACTGGAAAACACTTAATACCAGAGAAGTCCACCCACTGGAGTGAAGGTTCTGAGCCCCACGTCAGGCTTCCCAGCCTGGGGGTCCGGCAACAGGAGGAGGAATTCCTAGAGAATCAGACTCTGAAGGCTAGTGGGATTTGATTGCAGGACTTCAACAGGACTGGGGGAAACAGAGACTCCACTCTTGGAGGGCACACACAAAGTAGTGTGCGCATTGGGACCCAGGAGAAGGAGCAGTGACCCCAGAGGAGACTGAACCAGACCTACCTGCTAGTGTTGGAGGGTCTCCTGCAGAGGCGGGGGTGGCTGTGTCTCATTGTGAGGACAAGGACACTGGCAGCAGAAGTTCTGGGAAGTACTCCTTGGCGTGAGCCCTCCCACAGTCTGCCATTAGCCCCACCAGAGAGCCCAGCTAGACTCCAGTGTTGGGTCATGTCAGGCCAAACAACCAACAGGGAGGGAACCCAGCCCCACCCATCAGCGGTCAAGTGGATTAAAGTTTTGCTGAGCTCTGCCCACCAGAGCAACATCCAGCTCTACCCACTACCAGTCCCTCGCATAAGGAAACCTGCACAAGCCTCTTAGAATAGCCTCATCCACCAGAGGGCAGACAGAAGCAAGAAGAACTACAATCCTGCAGCCTGTGGAACAAAAACCACATTCACAGAAAGACAAGATAAAAAGGCAGAGGGCTAAGTACCAGATGAAGGAACAAGAGAAAACCCCAGAAAAACAACTAAATGAAGTGTAAATAGGCAAGCTTCCAGAAAAAGAATTCAGAATAATGATAGTGAAGATGATCCAGGACCTCGGAAAAACAATGGAGGCAAAGATTGAGAAGATACAAGAAATGTTTAACAAAGACCTAGAAGAATTAAAGAACAAACAAACAGAGATGAACAATACAATAACTGAAATGAAAACTACACTAGAAGGAATCAATGGCACAATAACTGAGGCGGAAGAACGGATAAGTGAGCTGGAAGAAAGAATGGTGGAATTCACTGTTGCGGAACAGAATAACGAAAAAAGAATGAAAAGAAATGAAGACAGCCTAAGAGACCTCTGGGACAACATTAAACGTAACAACATTTGCATTATAGGGGTCCCAGAAGGAGAAAAGACAGAGAAAGGACCCGAGAAAATATTTGAACAGATCATAGTCGAAAACTTCCCTAACATGGGAAAGGAAATAGCCACCCAAGTCCAGGAAGCCCAGAGAGCCCCAGGCAGAATAAACCCAAGGAGAAACACACCGAGACACATAGTAATCAAATTGGCAAAAATTAAAGACAAAGAAAAATTCTTGAAAGAAGCAAAGGAAAAACGACAAATAACATACAAGGGAACTCGCATAAGGTTAACAGCTGATTTCTCAGCAGAAACTCTACAAGCCAGAAGGGAGTGGCATGACATATTTAAAGTGATGAAAGGGAAGAAATTACACCCAAGATTACTCTACCCAGCAAGGATCTCATTCAGATTTGATGGTGAAGTCAACAGATTTTCACACAAGCAAAAGCTAAGAGAATTCAGCACCACCAAACCAGCTCTACAACAAACGCTAAAGGAACTTCTCTAAGTGGGAAACACAAGAGAAGAAAAGGACCTACAAAAACAAACCCGGGGCTTCCCTGGTGGCGCAGTGGTTGAGAGTCCGCCTCCCGATGCAGGGGACACGGGTTCGTGCCCCGGTCCGGGAGGATCCCGCATGCCGCGGAGCGGCTGGGCCCGTGAGCCATGGCCGCTGAGCCTGCGCGTCCGGAGCCTGTGCTCCACAACGGGAGAGGCCACAACAGTGAGAGGCCCGCGTTCCGCAAAAAAAAAAAAACAAACAAACAAACCCAAAACAATTAAGAAAATGGCAACAGGAACATACATATTGATAATTACCTTAAATGTGAATGGATTAAATGCTCCAACCAAAAGACACAGGCTTGCTGAATGGATACAAAAACAAGACCCATATATATGCTGTCTACAAGAGACCCACTTCAGACCTAGGGACACATACAGACTGAAAGTGAGGGGATGGAAAAAGATATTCCATGCAAATGGAAATCAAAAGAAAGCTGGAGTAGCGATACTCATGTCAGATAAAATAAACTTTAAAATAAAGAATGTTACAAGAGACAAGAAAAAGGACACTACATAATGATCAAAGGATCAATCCAAAAACAAGATATAACAATTATAAATATATATGCACCCAACATAGGAGCACCTCAATACATAAGGCAACTGCTAACAGCTATAAAAGAGGAAATCGACAGTAACACAATAATAGTGGGGTACTTTGACACCTCACTAACACCAATGGACAGATCATCCAAACAGAACATAAATAAGGAAACAAGCTTTAAATGACACAATAGACCAGATAGATTTAATTGACATTTATACTACATTCCATCCAAAAACAGCAGATTACACTTTCTTCTCAAGTGCTCATGGGACATTCTCCAGGATAGATCACATCTTGCTTCACAAATCAAGCCTCAGTAAACTTAAGAAAATTGAAATCATATCAAGCATCTTTTCTGACCACAACACTATGAGATTAGACATCAATTACAGGGGAAAAAACGTAAAAAACACAAACACATGGAGGCTAAACAATACGTTACTAAATAACCAAGAGATCACTGAAGAAATCAAAGAGGAAATCAGAAAATACCTAGAGACAAATGACAATGAAAACACGACGATCCAAAACCTATGGGACGCAGCAAAAGCAGTTCTAAGAGGGAAGTTTATAGCAATACAATCCTACCTCAAGAAACAACAAACATCTCAAATAAACAATCTAATCTTACACATAAAAGAACTAGAGAAAAAAGAAAAAACAAAACCCAAAGTTAGTAGAAGGAAAGCAATCATAAAGATCAGAGCAGAAATAAATGAAACAAAGAAAACAATAGCAAAGATCCATAAAACTAAAAGCTGGTTCTTTGAGAAGATAAACAAAATTGATAAACCATTAGCCAGACTCATCAAGAAAAAGAGGGAGAGGACTCAAATCAATATAATTAGAGTGCTTCCCTGGTGGCGCAGTGGTTGAGAGTCCGCCTGCTGATGCAGGGGACACAGGTTCATGCCCTGGTCTGGGAAGATCCCACATGCCGTGGAGCGGCTGGGCCCGTGAGCCATGGCCGCTGAGCCTGCGCATCCGGAGCCTGTGCTCTGCAACGGGAGAGGCCACAACAGTGAGAAGCCCGCGTACCGCAAAAAACAAAACAAAAAAATATATATATGTATAATTAGAAATGAAAAAGGAGAAGTTACAACAGACACCGCAGAAATACAAATCACCCTAAGAGACTATTACAAGCAACTCTATGCCAGTAAAATGGACGACCTGGAAGAAATGGACAAATTCTTAGAAAGGTATAACCTTCTAAGACTGAACCAGAAAGAAATACGAAATATGAACAGACCAATCACAAGTAATGAAATTGAAACTGTGATTAAAAATCTTCCAACAAACAAAAGTCCAGGAACACATGGCTTCACAGGTGAATTCTATCAAACATTTAGAGAATAGCTAACACCTATCCTTCTCAAACTCTTCCAAACAATGGCAGAGGAAGGAACACTCCCAAACTCATTCTATGAGGCCACCATCACCCTGATACCGAAACCAGACAAAGATACTACAAAAAAAGAAAATTACAGACCAATATCACTGATGAATATAGATGCAGAAATCCTCAACAAAATACTAGCAAACAGAATGCAACAGCACATTAAAAGGACCATACACCATGATCAAGTGGGATTTATCCTAGGGATGCAAGGATTCTTCAATATACGCAAAACAATCAATGTGATATACCATATTAACAAACTGAAGAATAAAAACCATATGATCATCTCAATAGATGCAGACAAAGCTTTTGACAAAATTCAACACCGATTTATGATAAAAACTCTCCAGAAACTGGGCACAGAGGGAACCTACCACAACATAATAAAGGTCATATACAATAAACCCACAGCAAACATCATTCTCAATGGTGAAAACCTGAAAGCATTTCCTCTAAGATCAGGAACAAGACAAGGATGTCCACTCTCACCACTATTATTCAACATAGTTTTGGAAGTCCTAGCCATGGCAATCAGAGTAGAAAAAGAAATGAATAAAAATTGGAAAAGAAGACGTAAAACCGTCACTGTTTGCAGATGACATGATACTATACATGGAGAATCCTAAAGATGCCAGCAGAAAACTACTAGAGCTAATCAATGAATTTGGTAAAGTAGCATGATACAAATTAATACACAGAAATCTCTTGCATTCCTATGCAGTAGTGATGAAAAATTTGAAAGGGAAATTAAGAAAACACTCCCATTTACCACTGCAACAAAAAGAATAAAATACCTAGGAATAAACCTACCTAGGGAGACAAAAGGCCTTTATGCAGAAAAGTATAAGACACTGATGAAAGAAATTAAAGATGATAGAAACAGATGAAGAGATATACCATGTTCTTGGTTTGGAAGAATCAATATTGTGAAAATGACTATACTACCCAAAGCAATCTACAGATTCAATGCAATCCCTATCAAATTACCAATAGCATTTTTTATAGAACTAGAACAAAAAATCTTAAAATTTGTATGGAGACACAAAAGACACCGAATAGCCAAAGTAGTCTTGAGGGAAAAAAACAGAGCTGGAGGAATCAGTCTCCCTGACTTCAGACAATACTACAAAGCCACAGTAATCAGATGATATGGTACTGGCACAAAAACAGAGATATAGATCAACGGAACAGGATAGAAAGCCCAGAGATAAACCCACGTACCTGTGGTCAACTAATCTGACAAAGGAGGCAAGGATACACAATGGAGAAAGGACAGTCTCTTCAATAAGTGGTGCTGGGAAAACTGGACAGCTACATGTAAAAGAATGAAATTAGAACACTCCCTAACACCATACACAAAAATAAACTCAAAATGGATTAGAGACCTAAATGTAAGACCAGACACTATAAAACTCTTAGAGGAAAACAGAGCAAGAACACTCTTTGACATAAATCACAGCAAGATCTTTTTTGATCCACCTCCTAGTGTAATGGAAATAAAAACAAAAATAAACGAATGGGACCTCATGAAACTTAAAAGCTTTTGTACAGCAAAGAAAACTACAAACAAGACCAAAAGACAACCCTCAGAATGGGAGGAAATATTTGCAAATGAATCAACGGACACAGGATTAATCTCCAAAATATATAGACAGCTCATGCAGCTCAATACCAAAAAAACAAAACCCAATCCAAAAATGGACAGAAGACGTAAACAGACATTTCTCCAAAAAAGACATACAAATGGCCAAGAGGCACATGAAAAGCTGCTCAACATCACTAATTATTAGAGAAATGCAAATCAAAACTACAATGAGGTATCACCTCACACCAGTTAGAATGGGCATCATCAGACAATCTACAAATGACAAATGCTGGACAGGGTGTGGAGAAAAGGGAACCCTCTTGCACTGTTAGGGGGAATGTAAATTGACACAGCCACTATGGAGAACAGTATGGAGGTTCCTTAAGAAAATAAAAATAGAACTACTATACAGCCCAGCAATCCCACTACTGGGCCTATATCTGAGAAAACCGTAAATCAAAAAGACACCTGCACCCCAATGTTCACTATTTACAATAGCCAGGTCAGGGAAGCAATCTAAATGCCCATTGACAGATGAATGGATAAAGAAGATGTGGATAAAGAACATTTATACAATGGAATATGACTCAGCCATAAAAGGGAATGAAATTGGGTCATTTGTAGAGATGTGGATGAATCTAGAGACTGTCATACAGAGTGAAGTAAGTCAGAAAGAGAAAAACAAATATCGTATATTAACGCATATAGGAATCTAGAAAAATGGTACAGATGAACTGGTTTGCAGGGAAGAAACTGAGACACAGATGTAGAGAACAAACGTATGGACACCAAGGCGGGAAAGTGGCGGGTGGTGGTGGTGGTGTGATGAATTGGGAGATTGGGATTGACATATATACACTAATAATGTATAAGATGGATAACTAATAAGAACCTGCTGTATAAAAAAATAAAATTCAAAAAGGAAAAAAGATACATTATCAAATCAAAGGAGCTTATGCCTGGTATGATAGGGGTCACAGTCACTCAACTCCATCAGTCAGTTACCATGTGAGAATGCAGGCTTAATGTTATCAGAACTTCCACTTTTTCAAAAGAAGTTAGAAATTCAGATCTTCATCTGAAATATCTGAATTCTAAATTATTTTAAGAAGCCCTATATAAAACAAAAATTAAAAACATAAAACCAAATAACCAACACAACATCAGGCAAGTGAAGCAAAACCTACTTGTGGGCTAAATGTAGCCTATGGACTGACAATTTGTAACCTCTAGGAAAGGGATCAGGGTTTTTAGGAAAAGGCATTTGTGTGCCAGATCATGGAAGAAGGGGGCAGGTGGGGTGGGAAAGGAGACGTTATATGCACATGAAATTAGAAATGTCTTCCCAGGAAAAACTCTCCATAATATCTGCCACTCCACAAAAACAAAAGAGCAGAGTGGAAATTTACCATATCCTGTTTTCTTGAATTCCATTCCCTGGCCCCACTCCCCAACTAGATGTGAAGCTTGATGAGGGCAGGGACCTCAACTGTCTTGGTATCCTAATGTTGAGAAGGGGCTGACCAACTTAAATTTATTCAACAACTCAAAAAAATTAATTTATTCAACAAAAATTTACTGAGTGCCTACAGTATGTGAGGCACTATTTTGGGGCCCTCTCAATGAATATAAAAATTTCTCTCATGGAGTCTATCTTCTAGTGGGGAGAAAAGACTAAATGAATAAGTAAATTATATGGTATGTTAGAAGGTAAAAAGTGCTATGAAGGAAAAAGAGGAAGTGCAAGATGGAGGGGTAAAGGTAGGAGTGTGGCAATTTTTAATATGGGGACAGGACAGACTTTACTAGGAAGATGATAATTGAGTAAAGACATGAAGGAGGTGAGGGAATAAGACATGCAGCTATCTAGAGAATAGGCATTCCAGGCAGAAGGAGCAGTCAGTGATGCAGAGCCTCAGGCAAGAGTGTGTCTGGAGCGTGACAAACAGTGAAAAGCCCAGTGTGGTGACAGTACAGTGAGAAAGGGTGCCTGTACATCACTACAGGGACTTTTGGTGTTTAGCCATTGTAGAGTTTTTGAGCAGTGACGTCTGACTTACATTTTATAAGGATCGCGTTGGCTACTGAGTTGAGAACAGACTGAAGAGTGACAAGGATAGAAGCAACAAGACCAGTTAGGAAGCTATTTAAAATGATCCTGGAGGGAGAGAAAAGTTTAGCTTGGACTGGAGTAGGTAGCAGTGATGGCAGTAAGGGGTGATTAGATTCTGAATGTATTATGAAGGCAGAGCCAGAATTACCTAACAGATTTTTGTGAACTAGAATGAACTGAATAGAACTTTTAGCTTTCAGGGATATCAGGGTTTATAAAAAAACATTTTCTCATTTTCTATTTTGGTTATATCAAAGAAAGATAATAGATGCTCTAAGAACAGGGAAATTATGGGAGAGGCAAATCATCTCTCCCTTTGATTGGCTTTGAAGAATATGGTAGCAGTTAAAACACAAGCTTTGACTTCACACCTGTTAGGATGGCTATTAGATTAAAAAAAAAAAAGTCAGAAAAATAATAAGTATCGGAGAGGATGCAGAAAAACTGGAACCCTTGTGCATTGCTGGTGGGAATGTAAAATGGTATGGCAGTTCCTCAAAAAATTAAACATAGAACTACCACATGATCCAGCAATTCCACTTCTGGCTATATACCCAAAAGAAGTTAAAGCAGGGACTCTTGAAGCAGGGACAGATAGTTGTACACTCGTGTTCATAGCAGCATTATTCACAACAGCCAAAAGGTGGAAACAACACAGGTGTCCACTGATGGAAGAATGGATAAACAAAATGTGGTAAATACATTAAATAGAATGTTATTCAGCCTGAAAAAGGAAGGAAATTTTGACACATGCTACAATATGGATGAGTCTTAAAGACATTCCAAGTGAACTCAGTCATAGAAGGACAAGTATATGATTTCTCTTATATGAGGTTCTTAGATTCCACTTATATGAGGTTCCTAGTCACATTCATAGAGAAAGAAAGTAGAATGGTAGTTACCAGGGGTTGTGGGGAGAGGGAATGGATACAGAGTTTCAGTTGGGGAAGATGAAAAGTTCTGGAGATGGATGGTGGTGATGGTTGCACATTAATGTATATAATGCCACAGATATGTATGCTTAAAATGGTAAATTTTATGTATATTTTACCCCCAACATAAGAAGGCAAAGTGAAAAGCACAGTAAAACCTGCTTTGTCTACCTCAAAAACAACAACAAAAATCTCAAAAAACACCAGCTCTGGAGTTAGGCCACCTGACCACTCATGAACTGTGTGCCCTAGACAAGTTCTGGAAACCACTGAGCTTTAGTTTCCTCATCTGTAAGATGGGGATAACCCTAGCCCAAAGGTTTGCTGTAAAGATTAAATGAGATAACCCTAGCCCAAAGGTTTGCTGTAAAGATTAAATGAGATAATATCAGGAAAGTTCTTAGAACAGTACCTGACACATATTAGATAATAAATACCAGCTATTATTAGCATAAGTGAGCTACTTGGTAAGTAAGCCAGCCAGAAGGCCTTGGATCCAGTGAGTTAGTCTATTAAGTTAAATCGCCACTATGGAGCTGCATGTGCTAAAGAAGCCACGCAACACTAGGTGTTTCGTGGAGTTTGCTATGGTTAATTCAGATACAAGGTATTCTGAAGAGACACCAGTTAATAATGGTGACTGAGGTGAAAATGTCTCAAGTAATTTGAGAATTACCATATAAATATAAAACTGATTCCACATTAAAAGAGTAGGGTAAATTATGAAACAACATCTTAATCCAAGTTTTTGCATTCTATTAGCAATGTAAAGAAATAGGGTAATGTGGTGTAATTCTTTCACTTATTTATCAACTATTAAGTAGCATGTATCATCCATATAAATAGACATACTGAATACATATAGATACACCAAGTTGCACCTAGGCAATTAAAAAAGCTCCAAAATACCTTTTTAAATTATAGTGCTTTATAATGTTTCCTACCTTGGGCTGTTGGATTAAGAGTGATATCCTTGATATAAAGGATATAGAAAACTATGGTTGTGAATCTGTAGGAAATGAAACCTGAAGCAAAGCTCAATATTGTAGGTTCAGGTAACACACATTTTTCTGGCCATTTACCCAAATTAAAATACAAAAGAAAAATTAGAGAACTCAATTTTTAAAGTGCAAAACTGGTGTGATTGCAAACATCACAAAGGTTGGTTAACCATGGCAGAAGTGGCAAAATTTTATTTCTGATTCCGGTCTTTAGAGATCTGAATTTAGATTTTGTTTCATGATTGCCTACAGTAAATAAATTTCAGTTCCTAGAAAGGCTAGTTACATCCTATTATACATAAGTATACCATCACAGTCTAAACTAGGCAAAAAGAAAAATCTTCAAGTCCTGTTTCTGATTCATCTACTTCAAGAAATATTAAAAACAAAGCTATCTCTTCATTTGTATAGCCCCAACATATGGACACAATTATAATGGGACTTGACTTAAAGCAGCATAACAAAATTTTGACAAAAGAAAATAAAATCTTTTGTGCTGAAGAAACTGTACAGCTGCTGCCACAGCTACTGCTGAGAGATATATGGTCAAGAAGGAAACACCCCTGAGTTGCTTAGTAGAATAATTTTAATCTGCTGGGTGTGTTTACGAACTAGTGTGGGGTATTAAGAATACAATGGGACATCCTAGAGTTCTGCCCACTTTGGCCATTCCGTCCGTCTCCCCTCCATACAGTGGCCCTTTAAATACACCTTTTTGGACCCACAGGCTCCTATATACCACACCTAGCCTGAAAGCAACTGGTCTAAAATAAGCCAAATGTCATTACGTACACATTTTTCAACTGATGTTTGGAATGATGTACAAACCACGGTAATCAGTTATGTTATACCACCTATTCAGTCAAGGGGCCTCCATGCTCAGAGGCATAAAAGAAATGGGTATAAAGCCAGAATTTAGAAATTTGGTTTCTTTTTGATACAGGACCAAAGCTTATCTGAAAACTTTTTACAAACATGGCTAGACATACACCAAAAACCTGTGTGGCATGTACTTGATTCTATGAGTGTATTTTGTCTAAATGTGTTAATTGCAGAAAGCCATTTCCAGTCCGTTAAATACATTTATTTTGACACAAAAAGGGCTGTTGTGATATTAACTGTCTTTCATAGCCTGAATGTAAGCTCCATACAATTCTTAGTTTCAGATTCCACTAAAGGATTATAGGTTACCTTGGTGCATTAATCGGAATCCACTTACATTTCTGACAATGGGACGAGGGTCAACTGGATGACGGGTAATTTCTCTGCTTCTGCCAATGCTAGCACTGTTTGTGAATAAATGCATCATAAGAGAAGCAGACTGTGATCCTGAGAACACTGACTGGTGAAGAGTAATAAGGGGGTAGGGGACTAAGTCATCCTTTCAAATGCTGACTTTATAAACTTGACTAGATTGGTAAGAAGTTTCCTTTCCTTGAGCTTGTGGATCACTGCCCAGAACACAAAGGATTGTCTTGCTTGCAAAGTACTTTTTCACCACCCCTTCCATGGGGACCATTTTAATAAGTATTTTAAATTAACAAATGAAACATCCCACTACACTGCTGCACCTGAAAGAGGGAAGATGTAAGAAAAAAGCAGATGCAAATCTATCTAAAGAGGGAAGATGTGATGCTATGTGAGAAAAACATATTTATACTTACAATGAGCAATGTTTAAGAAACACAACAAGATCTCACAATGGTGACTATTCTGGCCACACTAACGCACCATTCCTATTAATGATATAGGCCAGGTCCAAAGGCTGAAGAAGATTCCAACCAGGGATGTAATAAGCCTAAGTACAGAATCTTTCTGACAGAAAGCCAAAACAATAATAATATCAAACATCATGGTCCTTGATTTAAACAAACAGTGCTTTCCTGAAATCTAGTATCACTTCCATAATGTAATGTATTTCTATTTCCCGTACTATTGGGAGAGACCCAGTGTGTTCTTGTATTTTTTCTGAGGTTTTTCTTATTATAGTAGCATTCTTGTGTTTGCCAGATATATGACCAATACCATTTTAGAAGTCATTTACCAAATAAAATCAACAACACACATTGAGATGCAATGATATCAACCACTCATGAGTACTCAAGAGTTTTCTATGTTAGTTGACTGTATTCACATACCCTGGGACACAATGAATGCCTAATGTAATTTCTACCTTCATTTAAAAATATGAGACTCCTTAAATGCTATATTTTAATGTCTCAAATGGAGAGGCAGAAAATATTAAACTGATATGGAAATATAGTTTATGGGATGGAAAAATCAAGAGCTAGCAAGAATAATTTAGAATGATGACTTCTATAATTATGGAAAGATTAATGTATTATTTTTCTATCTTAGCTTCAAATACCTGATAGAGGTGCCCAACTTATAACATCTACATGGTGGCAGTCTTGAGAACTTACTGCTTAGAGCCACTGCTAGCTTTTTTTCCTCCAAAGTCTTTTTCTTCTAGGACACACTCCTAGATCCTGTTAAGGCTGATAGCCCTGGGGATGCCACAAGTAACACCACCTACTCAGACCTGATTTGCCAAGAATACAGGCCATATAAGTCCTGTCTGATTAGGGAATGATCTTTTCTTTTACCTTCTGACAACCTATTATTTTCATCTCAACAAAGCACAATCTATACTTTAAAAAAAAGGGTCTAATTTTGCAGATAATGATTTTTCTATCCCTGATCAACTACTACATTTTCCACATCACACTCTAGAAGACTGTGGATAGAAAATAGCATATGTCAATATCATCATCAATAGGGAAGGGCACACCCTTTTAATATTCAGTAATGAAAACCAGAAAACTGAGCTCAAATAACTCCTAATAAGTGGAAACTAAGAAATTTACCTGGGATTGGAGTTGAGAGGGGGATGAAAAGGATGGGGAGTAGAAAAGTAGAGGTGGTTTGTTTCGGGATAAGAGACGATTAGTGTCTTTGACTTGTAAGCACTGACTCAGGGAAAACTTGATAGAGTCTCTGGTTTGCCTATCCAAGTGTACTAATGCCTCTGTTAAAAGATGATTCCATAAGTGTTTGATTAAAATTTACCATAGAGCCAGTTTTCTTTCCTTTTGCTAGTAATGTGCCCTGTTGCTTTACTTTATTGACTCATAAGGGCTTTTACACAAGAGGAACTATCAGAATGTATGGAACCTACATTTAGATTTCTGAGAAAGACTGAAGTATCAAATAACCAACTTAAATACTTGGTCTTGGTTATACCTTATAAAATCTCAACTTATGGAAAGGAGAGCACAAAATAAGCAACAATATCCTTTAAATATATGATGGTAGACATCTAAAAACACTACCTCTCTTAATACTTAGGAGAGGGTAATGAGCACATGCAGCAGAACATTTCTTGCAATATTATCCTTCCTCAATCACTTGAAGTCACCCTCTAAGGCACTAGCTATGAAACTGCCTCTAAAACTATTAAACAGAAAGTTTCCAAATCCACAAAAGAAGAGAAATACTTGGAAAATGAAAGCCAAAGGAAGTGAAAGGCAAATAATCAATTGAAAGGCAGACATAGTTAGGTGAAAAGAAACATGATACTATACTTTGGTTTTGCATTTTTGTATTCTTCAGTGTCTGTGTCCTCGTCCTCTGAGTACCAATTATCTCCTCTTCCTCCAGCCAAGAGGCCCCTGGCCGCCAACAGTCCTGCAGCATTCCCATAGCCAGTGTATTTCAGCAGGCTATCCACTGCAAAAACAGAATAGGTTTTTAGACAGGAATCCTTGAGTCCTCACTATCATCACCAACTACTCACCAACACAGGGAGGCTAGAGATATATGCCATGGTAGTAAATCTTAAAATTGAGGGGTTTCCAAAGTGTGGTAGTAGTGATCCTACATGCTCTGAGGACCAAAAACCTTTTTTCAGGTATCAGAAATTCAAATGAAGCTGTTTTGAATATAGTTTGTGGCAGGAGTGGGGCTTCTGTGACCGCCAGGCCATTGGGAAGGGTGGTGTTTTAAGTTTTTGATCACAAATTTGATTTCTTTATTCAGTTTCAGAAAAATGATGATTAGAAAGTTAATGAAAGCCAGACTGACATTTTACCAATATAGCACAGAATGTAAATCTTTCTTATTCCTTTTATAGGAATTAGAGGGAAAGAGAATAAGAAATAAGAAAACCTAAGGATATTAGCAAATAGGATAGGCTAAGTTACTCCTTTTTCAAAGAAGTCAGCAACAATATGTAAGCACATTATACCCACTGAAAGGCAGGCCAGGAATTGCTGGACCTTAATAATGGCTCTATCACTTACTAGCAGGCTCTTTACTCCAGTTTTCAGATACAGACAATTAGAATAATATCTACCTCACTGGTTAATACATGCAAGGTGCTTAGGAAAGTATCTGGTACAAACTAAATGTGTTTTTTCCCCCTAGTAATATGTAAAATGATTATTTTATTTTTTAAAGATTTATTTATTTATTTTTGGCTGCGTGGGTCTTAGTTGCGGCACGCGGGATCTTCATTGAGGCATGCGGGATCTTTTGTTGCGGCGCGCGGGCTTCTCTCTAGTTGTGGCATGTGGGTTTTCTCTTCTCTAGTTGTGGCGCACAGGCTCCATGGCGCGTTGGCTCTGTAGTTGTGGCACATGGGTTCCAGAGCGTGTGGGCTCTGTAGTTTTGCAGCACGCAGGCTCTAGTTGAGGCACGTGAGCTCAGTAGTTGTGACACATGGGCTTAGTTGCCCCGCAGCATGTGGGATCTTGGTTCCCTGACCAGGGATCGAACCAGCGTCCCCTGCATTGTAAGGCAGATTCTTTACCACTGGACCACCAGGGAAGTCCCTAAAATGATCATTTTAGACTTATCTTAACAACAAGAAAAAAAAAGCCCAGTGAAGCACTTGGTGCAGGTCCTGTGTAAGTATCAACTTGTCATCAGTTCATCAATGTAAGGGGAACCCTGAATTGTAGGAATTTTTTTGATTTCTAAGTACCTTTAAGGAAAATACTAAGGAATATTTAGCAGCTTTATTTAGAAACTCTTTTCTTCAGGTACAGTTTCAAGGTGAACACTATTCAATCAAAACATAAAAAATGGCAAAATTTACTTAAGGCTTTCAATAAAATGTCATTCTAAAGACAACTGTAGGAAACAAAACATAACACTACGTATTTTATTCACATATAAAGCGTTAGTGAAATCTACATCTGAAATACTACTGTAATTCATATAACTTACCTCAAAAAAGAAAAAATAAAGCTGGAGAAGATTCAGAAGAGGGCAATTAAAATGACTTTGGGGACCTGAAAGGGGCAGTGGATAAGGAACTAAGTGGTTAAGGAAAGGGGATATATATAATGAGTATGAAACCATGAAGGGCATGGATAGGATGTAGGATGAATAGTCCAGGATAGAGTTGTTCATTAAATTTTCAAATACTTGAACAAAAGGGTACCTCCCTTGACACTGAAAATAGGTAATTTGGGGGCAAATAAAAGGAAGTCCTGCTTTCAAAGGACACAGCAAACTAGTGAAATTTGTGCAAAAGGAAATACAGATTAATAATATACGTAGACTAAATAAAGTTTTACACTAGTCACTTTTAACTATTTTCTACATTAAAATCTACTGGTAACCATGGTCTCTTTGGTAATAATTCTCAATGGGTGCTGGGTAGAGTCATATTAGAATTTAATGAGGGATCATGGTGGTGTAATCTGAAAACTCTGAATAAATCTGATATGCTCCCTCTTGCCTCCACAAGACGGAGTGATTTTACATAAGTTAATGGATTCTTGATGGGTTATTAGGAGAAGTGAATATCCAGTATATACAGATATTCTTAATATTCATGACCTTAACCACATGGTCAGATACAAAGTCACTGAGGCTGAAGGATCATGTATCTGAACTCACATGACAATAATACTCTCACTAAGGTTTTGGATAAGGTTTATTTTTTTAACAAATATGATGTTTAGCACTTCCAGAAAAGAAATATTCACTGAAAATGTGAAAGTCTAAACTGAGATGATATAAATAAATGGTTTAAATAAATATACTTAAAAAATAACAGTAAGAAAGACACAAAATGTAAATAACCACCTACAGTGGCCAGACATTAAAACAGCTTAAGAATACAGTTTATGAAAGGCCAAAATAGGTTAAAAAGAAGTCAACAGAACACTAAATAACCTGCTTTCTTATGCAGAAAATCCTCCTGGAAGCTAATCAATAGTAAAAATCTCTAGCACTTTTATGAAAATAGTGCTTACTGCTCATTCACTGGAACAAACATTCTGTGTCAACTCTGTGACAGCTTGGGTTACAAAGACTGTTTCAGACATACCTTGCTTTCAGAATAGTAGACAAGGCTATAGCCAATAGTTTAAAAATCAAATGAACATTTGCTAATGAGATAAAATACTTAAAAATGGGGGTTGGGGAAGAGGAGACGAATGGACTACAAAATCCACACAGTGAGAGGCATTTTCTTTGTGAAGTTCTGATTTATATTATTTGGTGGAGTGTTTTTAGTTACTTTTTAGTCTATTTTCATATATACTGTATAACATCCTGTTTGATATTGTGAAGGTAATAAGAGGAAAATGGACTGAATTTGGATGTTAAGATGAGTTGCTTAGGCAAACAAAAGATCTTCTGAGTGGTCCTTAAAAAAAAAGAAACACAAATATATTTGTTCTTTGTCACAGTACTCATCCATGCAATTAGATGAAACCGCCGCCGAAATGAACAAAACAGCATTCAGTCAGAAAGTTGCAAGAAATATTTCACCATTATTTTATCAAGATGCTAGAAGGCACTATGAACAGAGGAAAGCAACCACAGCAGCACACTGCAAAGTCAGAACTGCGCCGGTAGTAATGGCATTATTGCTTATGTAGACGTGGGTTTTATCATACTCTACCATGAAAACCAAAAAAAGGGGTTTTGCTCTTTTACTATGGAGAAAGAATGGCAGAGCCAGATTCTACCCAGAAACCATTCCCCCTTCTCTGTTACACAGAGAAGGATTTACAATCATTTTCCATTCAGTTAAATGCTGTGACTCTTTGAAATCCTATACTAGAAGCTTCCTCTAACTAGTCTTCCTACTTCCAGTCTCACACCCCCTCCATTCCTGGTTCCACACAACTGCCTGTTATATCTTTGATATTCTTTTCTTTTTAATTTTATTTTATTTGGCCACACTGCAAAGCATGTGGGATCTTAGTTCCCCAACCAGGGATTGAACCCGTGTTCCCTGCATTGGGAGCACGGAATTTTAACTCAATGTCTAGAATAAAAGTTTGATAAACAAAAAGTTACAACATAGCAAATGTCAAAAGTATTAACAGAGATAAGTAACAATGGTACAAAGCAGAGAATGATGAACTCTACCTCAGATGATCTTCACACAGATGTTGCTTAAGGTGATCTTCAAGAATACATAAAGCTCACTATGCTAACAAAGATGGGAGAGGCATTCCATGCAAAAGGAACAGCATCTGCAAAGCTATAGAGATATGCCAAGGAACAGTGCAGTATAATCATGCAAGAGTAAAGAATTTAGTGTGATTAAGCAGAAAGTGCAGGGTAGGGAGTGGATTTCAGATACACTATAGAGGTAGGCCATGGAGGTAAAATTTAGATTTTACCATGTAGGTGACAGGGAGTCACTGCAAGTTTTATAAGGGGGAATGACAATATTATACATGTATTTTAGAACAGTCCTTTTCTTAGCCCTGTGTAAGACAGAATGAACAAAACCTGACCAGAAACAGAAGGATAGGATTATTTTAGTAGTTTATTAAGAGAGACACAGATTTGGAAATCCCCCCAAAGCAGGGTGAAGCAGAAGCCAAGTGAGGGGAAGAGACGGCTCAGGAAGCAATGCAAAGTGAAGATGGGGCCAGAGAGAGCTTTATGGAATGCTGGCAAGTCGATGTGGACAAAGATACGCGTTAGCAACTCACACTGAAAAGAATGAACAGAGAGGTAAGCTCAAAGGAAATCTAAGAGTGTGTTGTAGCACCGAAAAAATGACAGTGGTCAATAGTGTCAATCGTTATGAGAGATGTTATACAATAAAGACTAAAAAATACACATTCCTTTTGAAAAGTAGTTAATTTGTGACCTTCCTGAAAGCATTTTCAGTGGCATCTGGGGAGTGGGGAATGGTGGAAAAGCCTTACTTGCAGCAAGTTGAAGCCTGAGTGGGTAATGAAGATACTGAAAAGAAGAACAAATCAGTCTTTCAAGATGCTAACATGTGAAGGCAGTGACATGAAGATGTATATAGATTGAGGAAAACATAGGGAGTTAACAAACAAAAGAACAGAGGGTAACAACTGATGAAGCAAGTCTTCTGAGAAGACAGGAAGGGAAAAGATCATCAGGAGAGGGAGACTGCTTAGCTCCAAGCTAAAGAGACGCCTATTCCTCTGAGACTGAAATAAATGAGACAAAAGTAAGTGTGTAACGGTGTGGGGCTATGTGCTGAGACAGTTCAAGCCTTATTTATCTCTTCAACTCAGCTCCTTCCCTACCACAACGCCTAGCACACACTGGGAGTTAATAAATGTGTTAAAAGGCGGGGGCTAGGGAGGAGGGGAATACCCCACAAAGGCAGGGGGTTGTTTTACAAATTATTTTCTTTTATTAAATTATGTAAGGCTTGTCTTTAGGACCCCTTATAAAGTACACAATTTGCAGGGCAGGTAATAAGAATTTAGTTTTGTCAGCGCTCAACAAAACAAGTCGGTAGCATGAGCACAAGTTAACCTGTGGGTTGCTATCAGTTGGAGATGTAGTTTAGCCTGGCACAGATGGCACTTGGATGGCTTTTTCTGTGCCAAGTCTTCCATAAAATTTTGGTCTTTGTATCTTGCCCCATTTCAATTTTCCTTTTTAATCTTGTCTCTGTGTTCCTAACCCAATTTGATTGCTATTTGCTGTCTCTACTTAGTGGTCTGAACTTTGTGCCTTGGTCATGGTACCTTAACTTTCAAACTCAGCTTTGAATATCTTTAAGAGGAAAGTTCAGTCACTCTGATAAATTATCTTAAATTTATTTAATTTTGATATAATCTGCCTCCAAACCCAACCCAAACTCTAAAATCTGATGACTTATGAGTTGAATATGGACTATAAAATTTTTTGGCGGGTGAGGGGCAGAAGGTTTTAAATTAGAATTAGTTGACAGCATTTAAAAACTCTCCTGAAAAATCTAGGTGATTTGGTAACATTGGCCACATGCTCCTTCATGGTAACAATCAGCTGGAGCTAAAGAGCAGCAAGGTCCCTTTTCCAGTCTCCCACATTCCCCTTGTTCCTCCACTCCCAACCCACGATCTCCCCAACAATTAGCTAAGTGTCAGTTTTCATTTATCATCTTATGTTCTGTTCATTTGACTTACTTTATTACCAACCTGGCACTTTGTAGGCATCTGAGTTTGTAATCCTTGATAAAGAAAGTAAATAATAGGAGGGCAGAGACCTTGCTTATCTTGTATACCTTTGTATTCCCAGGGTCTAGCTCAAGAAGTATTTGTTGAATAAGCAAGCTTTTATTTCAGAAGAATACTTTTACTATTAAAATCAAACTAGAAGGAAAAGAAGTTGAATATATATAGAATTGTTAAAGATCAAATGAAAAAGATACAGTTTTGCTAATATGGGTTTGGGGCTCAAAGTTAGGACTATGACACCTCAAATACTGGGTCCCAGGGGGAACAAAGCTAACCATTTCAAATTAAAAACAATTAACAGATTCATTTATCAATGTATATACCATACTTGTTATAACACCAACTCATTAGTAAGGTGATTGATTATATTTATATATATAATTTATGTATTTAGATATGTAAAATTATTTAGATATGTAATTTATGTATGTAATATATATTTAGATATGTAATTATGGAAGAAATAAACTTCATTTTTCCCCTCTTAAAAATTTTACATGTACACAAGAAATGCATGCTCATTGTAGAAAAATTATACAATACAGAGAACTAAAAAAAGTCACCAGTCATTCTACCACTTAGAGGTAACAATGGATAAGATTTTGATGTATGTATATTTTGATAAATACTTTTTGATGAATGGATACATATGTGTGGTTTAGATTTACATGTATGTGTGTGTATATATGATCATACTTTAAATACAGCTAATTTCTGATCTCAGAAAAATTGATTTAATTCAGCCAGTATTTGCAGACTACTATATGCAAGGCATTATTCCAGTCAATGTCAAGATGTAATATCTTTTTTCATAGTCATGAAATAACTGAATTGTTTAAAAGAGCAGCTGTTAAATAAACTAGTCTATGAGAACAGCTGAAGATAATTACAGTTGACCCTTGAACAACACAGGGGTTAGGGGTGATGGCCCTCCGTGCAGTTGAATATCCTCCTATAACTTTACAGTTGGCCCTCCATATTTTCAGCTCCACATCCGTGGACTCAACTGACTATGGATTGTGTAGTACTGTAGTACATATTTATCAAAAAAGAATCTGCAGGGCTTCCCTGGTGGCACAGTGGTTAAGAATCCGCCTGCCAATGCAGGGGACACGGGTTCCAGCCCTGGTCTGGGAAGATCCCACATGCCATGGAGCAACTAAGCCTGTGCGCCACAACTACTGAGCCTGTGCTCTAGAGCCCGTGACCCACAACTACTGAGCCTGCGTGCTGCAACTAATGAAGCCCACGCGTCTAGAGCCCGTGTTCCACAACAAGAAAAGCCACCACAATGAGAAGCCTGAGCACCGCAACAAAGAGTAGCCCCTGCTTGCTGCAACTAGAGAAAGCCCGCGTGCAACAAAGACCCAACGGCAGCCAAAATAATAATAATAAATAAATAAAATTTTAAAAAAAAGAATCTGCATATAAGTGGACCTGGGCAGTTCAAACCCATGTTGTTCAAGGGTCAATTGTATTATGAGAGGAAATATGGCAGAATGGAAAGACAGCTCTACTGCATGAGCTTGGATAAGACCCTTCCCTCACTTATGACATTGAAATAATAATAATGTTTACCTTAGAGAGTCCTTATGAGAATTAAATGAGATTATGGCATAGAATGTTTGGCACATGAATACATAATAGTTGTGTTTATTATCATTGTAATGATATTGATCAAATTATGTTGCTAATATACCATCTTAACAGTAACTGAAGTGGTTGTACCAGTTAATCAGAAATGAAGTTTAAGAATTCAATGAATGTGGACTTCCCTGTTGGCGCAGTGGTTGAGAGTCCATCTGCCGATGAAGGGGACACAGGTTTGTGCCCCAGTCTGGGAAGATCCCACATGCCGCGGAGCGGCTAGGCCCATGAGCCATGGCCGCTGAGCCTGCGCGTCAGGAGCCTGTGCTCCGCAACGGGAGAGGCCACAACAGTGAGAGGCCCGCATACCACAAAAAAAAAAAAAAAAAATTCAATGAATGCAACTCAATAACAAAAATCCCCAAATAATTCGATTAAAAATTAGACAAAGGACCTGAATAGACACTTTTCCAAAGGCATACAGATGGCCAACAGGTACGTGAAAAGATGCTCGGCATCACTAATCATCAGGGAAATGCAAGTCAAAACCACAATGAGAGATCACCTCACACCTATTAGGATGGCTTTTATCAAAAAACAAGAGATAACAAGTGCTGGCGAGGATGTGGCAAAGATGGAACCCTTGTGCACTGTTAGTGGAAAGGTAAATTGGTGCAGCTACTATGGAAAACACTATGGAGGTTACTAAAAAAATTAAATATAGAACTACAATATAATCCAGCATCCCACTTCTGGGTATATATCCAAAGGAAATGAAATCAGAATCCCTATGAGATATCTCAACTCTCATGTTCATTGCAGCATTATTCACAGTAGCCAAGATATGGAAACAAGCTAAGTGCCTATCAACAGATGAATAAAGGAGGTGTGTGTGTGTGTATATGCATGCACGTGTATGCACGCACACACACACACACACACACACACAGTTGACCCTTAAGGAACGCTAGGGTTAGGGACGCCTACCCTTCACGCAGTCAAAAATCTGTGTATAATTTGACAGTCTGATCTCTGATTTTGTGGTTCCACATCCACAGATCAAACTAACTGTGGGTCCAACCTACTATGGATCATGTCGTACTGTAGTGTGTATTTACAGAAAAATATCCACATCTAAGTGAACCCGAGCAGTTCAAACTTGTGTTGGTCAAGGGTCAACTGTATATAAAATGAATATTATTCAGCCATGACAAAGGAAATCCTACTATTTGCAACAACATGGATGAACCTAGAGAACATTATGCTAAGTGAATAAGCCAGACAGAGAAAGGCAAATACTGTAGATCTCACTTATATGTAGAATCTGAAAAAAAAAAATCAAACTCATAGAAACAGAGAGTAGAACAGTGGTTACCGGGGAATAGAGGGTAGGGAAACAGGGAGATCTGGTCAAAGGGTACAAGTTATAAGATGAGTAAGTTCAGTTGTAAGATTAATAAGTTCTGGGGATCTAATATACAGCATGATGACTATAGTTAATAATACTTTATTATACACTTGAAATTTGCTAAGAGAGTAAATATTAAGTGTTCTCACACCACACACACACACACACACACAAACACACGTAACTATGTGAGGTGGTGAATGTGTTAATTAACCTGACTGTGGTAATCATTTCACAACGTATATGTGTATCAAATCATCATGTTGTATACTTTAAATATATATAATCTTATTTGTCAATCATACCTCAATAAAACTGGCAGGGGAGAAAAAAATTCAACTGACTGAAGATTTTGAGAGAAGTGAGTGAAGTTTTTCATTTCTAAGTTATCTCTCTCACAAAACTAGGGTACTTAAAAAAGTATAATATAAAATCTGCTTATTTGGGACTTTTACACTAGCACTTTTATAAACTAGGAGATGAAGAAAGAAATAGTAAGAATATCTGAATAACTTGGTTAAAGTTCCTTGTTTAGAGAACTTTTGTAGAGCAAAATAATCCATATAATTTTTTTTTTTTTTTTTTTTTGGCGTTACGCGGGCCTCTCACTGCTGTGGCCTCTCCCGCCACGGAGCACAGGCTCCGGACGTGCAGGCTCAGCGGCCATGGCTCACAGGCCCAGCCGCTCCGCGGCATGTGGAATCCTCCCGGACTGGGGCACGAACCCGTGTCCCCTGCATCGGCAGGCGGACCCTCAACCACTACCAGGGAAGCCCTAATCCATATAATTTAAGGAAATATTTTAAATTGTTAGATGTATCTCAGAAGACAATCACTTTATACATACTTGTAAAATAGTATTTATTATAGTATAGTTACTTTTTAGTTTCTCTCTACTTCTGTCTTACCCTCATCTCAAGGGTAAGAGGTATATCTTATGCATTTATTGATTAAAGAACTTAATGAAGAAACCAAAACTCCATAGCTTTAATTCCAAGAGGAATTATAAAGTGGAACTAACTCAGGCCTTTGCCTGGTTATCAGGATATTAGCACCTGAATTATTTAAGCAGATTTTTCAGAATGGCTCCAGGTCCTGACTCATCAAGATTAAGAAGCCTGGGTTAAGGAGACAGAAGGCAAAGTTTAAACGTGAGTGTGTTTGGTAGTGTATCTGCCTGCATGTCTCAATGAATTCAGAAGCATATAGAAAATGTTTTTAAATTATTACTTTTTATTATCTGCTCAAGCCCTCTAATGGAACACATAAGAGAATAAGCTCTGAAAAGAGTGGAATGAGATGGCCACTAATAACAGAAACATTTCTCAAATTCCCTCAGAAAGATGAAAAAGTAGAGGGCAAATAGAGTTTAACCTACCTCTCTCTTTGCAAAGGACAAAAAGGAATTCAGCAGCAATTTGCTTGACTCCCAGGTCAACATGTGTCATGAGGCGCACCAGCTTATTTCTCACAGTTGAGCCAACTTCAGGTCGATTTGTCACATCCCTCAATGGTGGTAAAACCTAATGGCACAAATGCAAAACCACCATCAATCGTTTAAGTATTAGAGTAAGCGAGAATGGTACCAACCGAGCTTAGTTTTTTAAGAGTAGAAAAAACATTAAAAACTAAATAGGTTTGCTTCCAAATAGAATAAAGCTAAACAAAAAACAAACCTCAAATAATTTCATGCCTGTAATGAAATTTCATTTGAAGTGAAACATGTCTTCACTGTACCACCATGATATATTCAAACCCATTCCTGAGTTTTTACTCATCTCAGCACCTGGAATGCCCCTGCTGCCTCTATCAAAATCCATGTTAAAGTCTGGGTCAAATTTCTCTTTCTTCCTTAATACCCTGACTCATATTGATTTTTCCCTTCTTTTAATTCCTGCAGCATTTTCATTGTTTACTAAAAAATACCAAAAACCCTGTACATATGTTTTCTAGTTGTTTTATTTTATAATAAAATGGTTATTAATTATTGAGTACTTCTTATGTGCTAGTTGCTGTAATAGATGATATGCATACATTCTCTATCATCAACCCTCACAGGAACCTTGCAAACGAGGTAGTAACATCACTATCACCCCTATTTTATAGACTGATCCTCAGAGGAATTACATAACTTGCTTGGTTTATCTGTTTGTTTGCTCACTCACTCACCCATCCATGCATCCACCCAGACCCCTCCTCTTTTGGTTCTCCACACTGGTTGCTTCATCTTAGCCTCTGTGCCAGTTCTCTTTTATCCTTTTGTGTTTAAGTGCTGGAATATTCAAGGGTTAAGTTCTTGGGCAACATTTCTTTACTATTTTCACTCTCTATTGGTGATCTCATCCAGTTTTACGGCTTTGTATGGTCTCTATTTACTGATAACTCCCTAAAGTATATGTCTATCTTGATTTCTTCCATGACCTCCAGACTTTTATAGGCTTCTCAAATTTAGCATGTCCTAAGCAGAATATTGAAGCTCCCAACAAAGCTGTTCCTTCTACAGTTTTCCATCTCATTAAATAGCAAGTCTGTTCTTCCAACTGTTTACTGCAAACACCTTGGAAACAGCCTTGATTCCTCTCTTTCACATCCCACATCCAATCCATCAGCAAATTATTCTGGCTCTACCTTTGAATTATATCCATAACCCAACAACTTCTCACTATCTCCTCTAGTATTACCAAATTCAAGCTACCAATATTTCTCATCTGAACTATTACCACAGTCTCCTAAGTCATCCCTGCTTCCATCCTGGTCCTTCTATGATCTATTACATAGCAGCTAGGATGATCCTTTGAAAGTCAGATCATGTCACTCCTCTTCACAAAGTCCTCCAGTTCCCATGGCTTCTCATCTCACTCATAGTAAAAGATGAGGTCCTTCCAAATTCCTTAAGTTTCACATAATGTGGCTTCCTGCTTCTTTTCTGACTTAATTTCTATTATATTCCTTGCTTACACTGCTATAGTCTCACAAACCTCCATGGAACTCTTTATACTCACCGAGCACTTTCCTACCTCATGGTCTTTGCATTTGCTGTTCCCTCTGCCCAGAAACTCTTTTTCTGGAAACTGGCTTGGCTCATTCCCTTACTTTCTTCAGGTCTCTGTTCAAATGTTATTTATAGGAAGACATTCCCTGACCACCCTATATAATTAACCTTCAGCATTCTCTTTTTTTAATCCCCCTACCTCTGCTTTAATCTTCCTCACAGCACTTATCACCACCTAACACAGTATATATTTCTTTCTTTATTGTCTGCCTTCTTCCACAAGTCAGTTCCATGGGGGCAGGGATTTCTTTCTCTTTTGTGTACTGCTCTCAGTGCCCGGCATATTACAGGTTTCGACAAATATTTGATGATTGAAGGAAGAATGAATTAATTCAAGTAACTTTTTAAAAGTGCCTTCTATAAGCTAGGCACTATGCTAGGAAATGAAGATAGACACAAAGTCAAATTATAATTTACTATACCAGACTCTTTATGTGTATATTATTTTTTATTTAATCCATTCAGCTGACTTCCTTCCTTCCTTATCTCTTTCTATACGGAGTACCTACCATGTATCAGGAGGTACTGGAGGCCCTGGAGATACAGCTGTGAAAAAAACCCGGAAACTAAATCTCAGAAAACTGAGTAATCTACCCAAAGTGTTTATAGAATCCGTGTTTCAATATCTCTGGTAGGATAGAGCAAAATGCTCTTTGTGATTATCTCCCATTTCTAGAGGAATGAGACATGTAACAAATGATTTCATGTGGTATGTACCTACAGTTCCAGAGTATAGTATCTATTAATAAAGGTTATCACACAAAAATTTTCTTAGCTATGTTTTGGGTTCCTTAACAAGTTTTTGAAGTGAAATTTTATAGTCTTCATTGTTACATATCACGCCCTAACTGCATATGTATGGAGCATTTCTATTTCCCCCCAAATACTACCCTCCATTAAATTTTTTCTTTTCTTTGAGAAATCTTGTCCAGTTCCTCTTTCAAATCCATAGCATCTTCATCTCTTCTATTAGCCTCTCCAGATGAATCCAATCTGAATCAGTAATTTCTACCATCTGTTCTCTTTCTACCTGCCCAAATACTGAATACTCAAGACCAATTTACTTTGGGTATGCACGACTTGGATTTAATCAGGAATTAACTATGGGGCACAATAATTAATTAGCCATGGTTCCATTTACACTATTATCAAAGTTAATCATCTGTTACTTTAAGTTCTGCCCTTCTTGATCCTCATAGTCTATAGTGCATCTTCCTCAGAAAGAAAGTGTATTTCTGTATCGTGCCTTGTATCTTTCTTTAGTTATCTTTTACTTGTCATGTCTCCTTCTTTATCTGTACTGTAGTATTTCTTTGAGGATAAGGAGTGGGTCTCACAATCTTTTGTATCTACATAATGTATAGTCCAAGACCTTCATATAAATAATCTGTTTAACAAACAGATTTTAGGGGGGCTATCCTGGTTAGAGATGGCAAAATCTAAACAGTTTAGTTGAACGTGGATCTCCTCTGTGAAAAAGCTAAAATATAGAACACAAAGTATTTTCATTTATTATTCTCCACCAAGTCCTCCTAGTCATGACAGAATGTCTTAAAATAATCAAACTTGGAAATGACCTTAACTCATCAATTAACTAATTTATTTTGCTTAAATGATTATTCATGCTTTGATGGTAGCTAGTCTTCCAATAGACTATGAATTCTTCAAAGATAAGAGTCCCTACTTTCTAATTTCTCCTTATCAGCAATATCTATTAATGTGCTCTACACACAGTAAAGTGCTTATTAAATCTTGACCATAAACATATGGGGGAAAATGAACCTAGTTAATTTATTAAGAGAAATTCTATATGGCAATAAGTGAACAATGGGGTGAATGGTGGTACCATGTAGTGAATGAGGAAAGAAGGGGAAGACAGGGTGGGGAGGGATGGGAAATCAAGAGATTAGTTTGGGATACGTTAACTTAAGATACCTACTACACATCCAAGGGGAGGAGATGAGTAGGCAGTATGTTATATAAGTCTGGAGCTTAGGGGACAGGTCAAGGGTAGAGACAGAAATTTGCGAGTCATCAGTGAATAGATGACTTTCAAAACCATGGCTGTTGAATGAGACCAACAAGAGAGTAGAAATGGAGACAAAGATAATATTGCCTTGGGGAGCTCAAACACTGCAAAGAAGAAGTTCCCTGTTGTGTCCTAGACACCAAGTGAAGAAGGTACTTCAAGTAGGAGAGAATACTTAATTACATCAAAATGTTACCGGGGAATAAAAAAAAGATTTGAGAACTATTAGATTTGGCAATATCGGGTTGATGATGTTTGACAAACACCTTTGTAGTAGAGTGAAAAGCATGAAAACCTAATTACAGTGGGTTCAGAAGAGAATCAAAATGAGTAAAAGGAAGAGAGTGGGTGAGCACAGAAAACTCTCCTGAGGAACACTGCATAAAGAAGAGAAGAGAAATGGAGAGGCAGCTTGAGAAGTGGGATTAAGGGAAGGTTTTTCTGCTTTTAAGATGGAAGATGTGTTTGGGTGCAGACAAAAATGATCCAGTACATTAAAAAAAAAAAGATTAATATAAGAAGAAAGAGAGGGAGTAAATGCAGGAGCAAAGTTCTTGAGGTGAGAGGGAACGGTATCCAGGATATGAGTGCAGAGGCTGGCCACAGAAGGAAGCAGGGACAATTCATCCCTTGTGATAGAGCGGGGAGACATAGGACATGGGGGTACAGATAGATGCAGACAGACAGTAGATGCAGAGGTAGAAAGATGACTTCTTACCATGAACTCCAACTACTACCATCTTACTCCGAACCTTCATCATCAGCTCTCTTTTGGGCTGGTCTCCTCACATCTACTCACACTCCTTTAGTCTATCTTATATATAGTAGCCAGAATATCTTTAAATATAAATGAGGTCACATCACGTCCCTTCTCAGAACAGTCCAATGCTTTCCCTTCTCACTTAGAAGAAAATCAAAATTCCTGTACAACCTTACATTATTTGGTTCTTGCTTACCTCTTTTACTTCATCTACCACTCTCCCCCTCGCACAATGTTCTCCAGCCTTCTTGCTTTTCCTTAAGCATACCAAAGCATCCTCTCATCCAGGGACTTTGAATTCGTTCTGTCTGGTACATTCCTCTTCCAGAATATTCTCAGAACTATTCTCAGAGAATATCCTCTTCCAGATATTCTCAAAGATCCTTTCCTTACTTATCCAAGTTTCTGCTCAAATGTCATTTCCTCAGAGAGGTTCTTCCTTATTCCCTTAAGTTTTCCCTTCCCCTGTATCTTTCTTCGGAACAGTTATCACTACTTGCCATTGTATCATATATTTATTTACTTTTTGTCCTCCTACAATAAGGGAAACTCCACAAAGCAAAGACTTCATTTGTATTTCAATGCTTAGAATACAGCACACAGATCTCAATAAATATTTGTTGAGTAAATGAATGAATGACTAAAAAAAATAGACCGGGTCACTTATTTCTGGATTAGGAAGATTTCAAAGATTCAACACTAACTTTTTTGAGTTTCTGACATTCTGAAAGAAAATGACTGTGATAGAATTTGACTCATTAATTTTATGTTAAAAAAACACATATAAGATTAACTTTGAGATGTTAATATGCATTAAACAGTTACCTGATCTTTGAGAAATTTTCTGATGTTTCGATGGGCTCGGGAACATTCTGTTAATAAGCTGAGAACTGGAGTTAGACCCTCTCTATAGCTGCTTCCCTACAAAGAAAACCATACATGCTGCATTAGTTTAGTTTCTGTAACAGTTTACTTTTCTTCATATAACTGAGTATATTAATACTCTTTTTTTGAGAGGGAGACACCTTTATGTTACCAAAGCTGTACAGACTATTTTAAAAATTATTTTCCTAAAAATATTTCCATTTCATTAGTTATCTTCATGTTTACTAATGCCCATTTTTATCCTTCCTGGATTTTTCTACATTTTTTAGGGTCCTCACTGGCTCAGCAAATGGGCTTAAACAAGGCGAAGGTTTTGATGACCAACCCATCCTAACTTGCTGCCTTTTAATACAGATACTCGACAAAGCAAGTGACAGAAAAGAGAAAATAAGCAGCTTACTACAAATGGAAAGTTGACAAATTTCTTTTAAAGATGTCTTTTAGGTGTTATGGAAAGTAGTTATCATCAAGTTTTGGGGGGGAGATATTTTTACTTCTAGAACTTACAAAATACCTACATAGAAAAGTAATTACTTTTTCCTTTGTTTTCAGGCTCTAGTCACAATTTTGGTGTCGCATCAACACAATTTTCAGCTTTAAACAAATAAATTCACTTGGTTTCAGCAATTTATCATTTACTACAGTAAAATGCTTTCTGGAGTATAAATAATTGTTCAAGATGTCAGCTATAAAAAAAGAGCTTAGATTCAAAAATCACATCCTGTGATGCCTGTATGTGTGTACAATTACATTCTTTAGAAGCATCTTCTCAATTTTATCAGTCTTACCTTGTCTATTCTCTTCTCCATAAAACTAAGTAAAACATGAATGGCCTCCATATTCATACCATTGTATACCATGGTATTATTTTTCAAAACTGTTTCTTTCTCAGCTGTTTTATCACTGGGCAGTTCATCTAGCGTCGTTGCTTCTGGGGCTGTTTCTTCATGGGTTAATGGACAAATGAGAACATCCAAACAAGAGACTGGAACATTGCTTAAAAGGTTGACTGCATTGCTGAAAAGCAATTTAAAAAGACAATATTTTAATTTGACTGACTAGTCCTTTAAAACACAAACATAATAAGTTCAGAAGTGACTTTTAGGAGTCAATTAAAATTCTTCTTTTTCAAAATGAGCCTTTAATATTATTTGGCATTTACTGACTAACAGAAAATAAAGAGAACTGTTTCAAATACGCACATGACAAATTAGAAAGAACAGATGTTAAATGGACACACAATCATATGATGTCATGTCACTTTTTGAAATGCTAAAATAGGAATTAGTGAGCTTTAACAGTAGCTCTTTAATTTTATTATGATACAATACTAGATTTGCAGTTTTTCCTTGGGATTTTAAATCCTTTTGTGGATTCACTGATGTCTTATTATTCCTTAGATTACAACATAAAGCATTTGAGGAACACTGTATATAAGCAGCTTATCACAGAGGCAACAACATTAAAAACCAAATATTGTAGGATTAAATTTTGTCCTTTCTAGATACAGAAATACAATTTTTAGATCATCCCTTATTTCATAAGACATTTGCAGAAAATGGTAAATGGTGCTTTTTCTCCTGTCGTCCCCAGATTTCTTTAAAAGAGGCCAACATAGCTACTTCAAATCTCTATCCCCCTAGGCCTTTCTATGTATTAATGAAATAATGAGCCTGGGATGCACACCAGTAGGGGGAACCCAAACCTTGTATTTTTTTTCCCTAAAAATCTTGTTCCATTCATTGCTCAGTGTATAAGAGATTAAAATTAAAATTGTTAGTGTTTGACACTAACAATTTAAAAATTAGACATGCTCTCAATTCATATATTTTCCTTCATGCATTATTTCATATTTTTTCTTTTAAAAGGAGAGGTGGTGTTCTGTGCTAACTGGATCTTAAAAGTCTGTGCCTCAGAACTTCCTGATAAACAACAATGGAGAGACAGGCATTACATTTCCTAGTGACAGAGAAGCAGATCTAAAAATAACTGCATCCTGACTAAAAATAAACTCTTGCAAATACAATTTAAAAGTCTAACCACTTGGAAACCAAATTCAGGGCTTAATCTAACTGATGCTGTCTTAATTTATTTAGCCCATAGTAGTTCCTTTTAATTTAGATTATAGTGACACCCTCAAATATAAAACAAAATAAACAACAACAAAACAGAAATAAAATACAAAATATTTTCTCTCCTTTACCCTGAAGTGTGGCTGCATTTCCCCAAGAATGAATATTTCTTTTTTTTCTTTTTATATTACGGGAAAAAAAATTCATAAGAACTCAAAGTTGAAAAAGTAGACAATGGAGAACAATAACTGGTAATGTAAAGGGCACCAAAAAATCAGAACCAAGAACAAAAATAATTTAACAAGTCCTATAAATGAAAGGTTCCTGGTAAAATACAAGTTATTTGGTTGTCCCCACTAAGAATCTACTACTGCTGCTGCTGCTGCTATTACTACTACTACTATTCAACAATGTTTCTAATTTTGATTATTTGTAAATAATTGCAATTGGCTGAAATACGATGCTTTTCCCTCAAACTTTCCTTTTAAAATTTTTGCAAACATCTGTAGTTCCTTATCTATAGATAAATATATTGCACTTCTGACTTAAGCATTTGGAAACTGTTATTAAATATCATAGATTCACTGGGGTTAAAAGAAAAAAAAATAGAACTCTACCTTAGAATTACTTTCTAAAACTGTAAAAGCCACTTTGAAATGTTAGGTTTTTTTCAACACATAGAGCAATAGGCTGGAGTCCACCAGTAGTATGATTCTCTGAATCTACCATAGAGACCACACTGAAAAGTTTAAGGCAATGCATTTCATTACAAAGGAATGCTTCCCTTTAAATTCATTTAAAATAAGCAGTTTCCAGGAATTTCGTAAATTTAAGAAACCAAATGTAGAGTTTGATTCAACAAATATTTGGAGGTTTTAGGCTTTTCAAGAAAAGTTCCCATTTTCTCGTTTCTTATTAAACAACTGGGTTCCCAAACAACTACAAAATTAATTTTCTGGCTCACTGTGTTTGAGCTATTCTTTTTAAGTAAGGAAAGCCAGCTTTTTGAGCTGTCACTTCTCTGACAGTTTTATTTGTGGTAGAAGAGTGTATGAAATTCTCCAGCTACCAGGAAGTCAGTGACTATGCACAGATCTGCACAATGGTGTTTGCATTCCTACTCCAGGGGGTAGAAGTATTGTGTATATTACTCTCCCCTTTTCAGCTTCCTCGAGATCATTAATCACTGGGACATGACATCCTCCCACTCATACTCCCAGCCCCCTCCTGATATGCAGATTCAAAAGCAGGGCCTATTTAGAGCTCCTTAATGCTCTGATTAAAGCCTTGATAGCTGTGGGAGAAGGAAGGCAACCTAAAATCCAGGCCTGTATCAATCGAGGGGCTAAACAATTTAATACCAGATGACACTAAGGAGCATGATAACAGTACAAGCAGACCTACAGCTGTTGGCAAACTTTCCTGGTCAAATGTATCTTCTTTACATTTGGGGCTCACATATCGTTTTTCATGGCTGGAAAATCTACTTAAATGAACCTCAAGATCTCCAAAAGATTTTCACATGTAAATACCTAAGTTTACTTTAGTCTAACTCAGTTCAGTAATTATTTATTGATTACTTATGCCAGGAATTTTTTAGGCAGGTATTACGAAGAAAATAGAAATAAATCCCTGCCCTTCTGGAGCTTATTTTCTAGCATGTAGAGAACAGTCAATTAAAAGTAAACAAACAGGGCTTCCCTGACGGCGCAGTGGTTGAGAGTCCGCCTGCCGATGCAGAGGACACGGGTTCGTGCCCCGGTCCGGGAAGATCCCACATGCCGCAGAGCGGCTGGGCCCGTGAGCCATGGCCGCTGAGCCTGCGCGTCCCGCAACAGGAGAGGCCACAACAGTGAGAGGCCCGGGCGTACCGCAAAAAAAAAAAAAAAAAAAAAAGTAAACAAACAAAAGAAGTTAATTGAATAGAAGGTAGAAGGTGATAAATGGTCTGAGGGTAAAATTCAGGAGGTAAACAGGACATGTGAGTTGTAATTTTGAATAGGGTAGTCTGAACAACCTCACTGAGATGGTGTCATTTAAGCAAAGACTTAAAGGAAGTTAGGGAGTGAGCCCTGTGACTACATAGGGAAAGGGCGTTCCAGGAAGAAGGGCAGGAGCAAAGGCCCCAGGGCAGGAGTAGTGGCATGTATGAAGAACTGCAATGAAGTTGGTGTGGCTGAACCACCACACACAGGGCGAGGAGTGGGACAGGAGCTCAGCTGGGTAACAGGGGGCCAGATTGGTTTTACAGGCTATTATGACTTTAGTTTTTATCCTGAATGAAATGGGGAACCACTACAGGGCTTGGCATAGTAATATACTCTATCCTTATGTTAAAAGGATCACTCTGGCTACTGTGTTGAGAACAACTAGTAGGATGTCAAAGGTGAGGAAGGCCAACCAGTTAGGGTGTTATTATAATAACTCAGGTGAATGAACACGGTGGTAACAGTGCAGTGGTCAGATCTGGATACATTTTGAAGATTTCCTGATAGGCTAGTTGTGGGGTGTGAGAATCCACGGTTCTAGCCTTAGCAAGTGGAAAGCTAGAGTTGCCATAAATTGAAATGGGAAACACTGCAGGAGAAGCAACATTTTAGGGTAAGAGTAAGAGTGTAATCTTGGATATGTTAAGTTTGGAATGTCTGTTATACTTCCAAATGGAGATGTTAACAGGAAGTTAACTGTAAGAGTCAGGGAGATCAGGGAGGGAGATCTGGACTAGAGATATAAACTGAGGAGTCATTAGCATGTAGATGGTATTTAAAGACCAAGACTGGATTAGATCAGTAAAGGAGTGAGTGTGGATTGACAGATTATGAGAGATAGGCCTGGGGCACTCTACCATCCAGAGGCTGAGTGGGAGAGGAAGAAATTACAACTAGTGAGGTAGGAGGGAAACCAAGATAGGATGGTATCCTGGAAGAAAGTATATCAGTAAGAATGGAGTGATCACATGTGGTCAAATGATGTGGACAGATCAAGTGACTGGATTTAGAAACACAGAAGTGACCTTAATAATAGCCATTCTGGTGTAGTGGGACTAAAACCTGAGTAGACTAGATTCAAGAGAGAATAGTAGAAGAATCAGATAGTCGATACCTAGAGGAGGTTTACTGCAAAGGGCAAAAGAAGACTGGAACAGCAAATCCAGGTGGCAAAGTGTTAACCCATAGAGACCTGGTCATTGTTCTCTAAGTATGCTGTAGACATAGTCTCATTTCTGTATTTGTCCATGTTTTCTCCTGTTTAGAATGGTCTCATTCTTTAAGATTAGCTCAAGTCTCACTTTATTCTCAACAAATATTTACTATGCCTTGTACTAGATGCTAAGTATACAAAAATAAATAAAATATGCTCCTTTTCCTAAGAGAAGACAGCATAACATAATTTGTAGAGCAATGGGTTGAATTCTAAGTTGCCTCCTAGAAATGTGTGCCTTGGGCAAATTACATGACCTATTCTAGGCCTTGGTGTCCTTAATTCTAAAGTAAAGGGAAATAAATTTATCCCATCAGGTTGATGTGAGGATTAAATGAAAAAAGGCATGCAAAGCACTCTGCCTGGTACATAGTAAATGGCAGCTATTAAGGAGCTTTTGAACAGGAGACATACTATACTATAGGAGGGAACAGCAAATATCTGGAAGAATGAGAGAATATGGTATCTGTGGGGAAATGAAAACAGGTTCCTAAGTCTAAAGCAAAGGACAAGGCCTCTAAAGGACAGGGCCTTAGTAGGCATAAGACAAAAAAAGTGTGTGTATGAGTGTGTAGAGTGGGGAAGGGGGATTATAAAGGGGATTGCCATGATGAGATACATGTTATGGCCAAATGGGTTACTGATGACCTTAAACCAGAGTTGTGCTGGCAAAGGAGTAGGTGCAGAAGCCAGAAAAACACATTTCCCAGATGCATTTGCAGATCATTAATAAATGCATAGTGACAAAATAAGTTTGCTCTTAATCATAAAGACAGAGGGGAGCCACAAGAGGATTCTAAGCAGAGTTACTTTTTGAAAAACAACTCTGCGTGCAGTGGAAAGGATGGACCAGTCTGTCAGGTTAGGTAAAACTTTCCTACAGGACAGAGCAGCTTGAGTTTAGAACTGGAGAAAGAAGGTGGTCTGACAGATCTGGGGTTAGGCGCTTGAACACTGGCAGGACAGGACAATTAGGGAGTAGAGGGAGATGAACCAAATGATGAACCAATGCTTTAGAATAGAGAGGGAAGAAAGGAAACCTTAAGGAGGCTTACAGGTAGGAGAAAAAGGAATCACCAGGGGACCAGAGGTCTGGATGAGGATGGAGAACAGGTACAGTATGAGTGAGGAAGACTTTCCTCATCATGCTAGACCATAGTGAGCATGTTATCTGAATTCTATTAGCAATTATTATTTGGATAATTAATTTACTGGGAAACTATGCAAAAACTATCTTGTGACATCTCTTCTATTCTTTTCTTGATTGTTATTTAACTTTTCATAATATTCATGTCTTGTTTCCCCATTTATACTCTATGTTCCTCCAGACTATGCACTATGGTGTGGAATCCTTCAGGAACCTAGCATGGTACTCAGCTATAGTTCAGATAATATCTGTTCACCTAGATAACTGTTATTCACAGTGAGAATTAGGTTAAAGAGCTAAGAGTTTTAATAACAAAAAGAAAAAAACCCTCTCCCCAATCTCTCCGAACTCTCCTTTTTCTGTATACCTATATAAACTTGTTTATGTCTAACACAACACTCATCAAAACAAGTGCACTTATTCACTTAGCAGCCTCTTTTACCCCCTAGTTGGTGAGCCCTGGAGAACAAAGATTATACTGTATTCACCTTCGTTGCCTCTAGAGCTCAACATAGTGCCTAACACATAGTAAGTTCTCAGTTAATAAATATAAACCAAAATGAAATGGTTCAATTTTCAAACATTTTTTAGAAGTCTGCCATGTGTAAGACACGCTTACTTTTTTTACATTTTACATTTTGCAATATGTGTATCAAATCAACACACTGTACACCTTAAATGTATACAATGTTATATGTCAATTATGTCTCAATAAAGCTAGAAAAAACAGACATTATGCTTAGCAGTGTAATGAGGTGTCATTAGGTACTAAACTGTCCCCTTAAATATGTGAGATAAAATGAATTGGTTTAAACAAAGAACAACCAAAAAAAGCAGGGAGGTAAGTACTTTTTTTTTTCCATTTTTCAATTTTATTTATTTTTTTATACAGCAGGTTCTTATTAGTTATCCATTTTATACATTATTAGTGTATATATGTTAATCCCAATCTCCCATTTCATCACACCACCACCACCCCCACTTTCCCCCCTTGGTTTCCATACATTTGTTCTCTACACCTGTGTCTCTATTTCTGCCCTACAAACCTGTTCATCAGTACCATTTTTCTAGGTTCCACATATATGCGTTAATATACGATACTTGTTTTTCTCCTTCTGACTTACTTCACTCTGTATGACAGTCTCTAGGTCCATCCACATCTCTACAAATGACCCAATTTCGTTCCTTTTTATGGCTGAGTAATATTCCATTGTATATATGTACCACATCTTCTTTCTCCATTTGTCTGTCGATGGGCATTTAGGCTGCTTCCATGACCTGGCTATTGTAAACAGTGCTGCAAAGAACATTGGGGTGAATGTGTCTTTTTGAATTATGGTTTTCTCTGGGTATATGCCCAGTAGTGGGATTGCTGGGTCATATGGTAATTCTATTTTCAGTTTTTTAGGAAACCTCCATACTGTGCTCCATAGTGGCTGTATCAATTTACATTCCCCCCCAATGGTGCAAGAGGGTTCCCTTTCCTCCACACCCTCTCCAGCATTTGTTGTTTATAGATTGTCTGATGATGTCCATTCTAACTGGTGTGAGGTGATACCTCATTGCAGTTTTGATTTGCATTTCTCTAATAATTAGTGACGTTGAGCAGATTTTCATGTGCTTCTTGGCCATCTGTATGTCTTCTCTGGAGAAATGTCTATTTAGGTCTTCTGCCTATTTTTGGATTGGGTTGTTTTTTTGATATTGAGCTGCATGAGCTGTTTATATATTTTGGAGATTAATCCTTTGTCCATTGATTTGTCTGCAAGTATTTCCTCCCATTCTGAGGGTTGTCTTTTCGTCTTATGGTTTCCTTTGCTTTGCAAAAGCTTTTAAGTTTCATTAGGTCCCATTTGTTTGTTTTTATTTCCATTACTCTAGGAGGTGGATCAAAGAAGATCTTGCTGTGATTTATGTCAAAGAGTGTTCTTCCTCTGTTTTCCTCTAAGAGTTTTACGGTGTCCAGTCTTACATTTAGGTCCCTAATCCATTCTGAGTTTATTTTTGTGTATAGTGTTAAGGAATGTTCTAATTTCATTCTTTTACATGTAGCTGTCCAGTTCTCCCAGCACCACTTATTGAAGAGACTGTCTTTTCTCCATTGTATACCCTTGCCTCCTTTGTCATAGATTAATTGACTACAGGTGTATGGGTTTATCGCTGGGTGTGTGGGTTTATCTCTGGGCTTTCTATCCTGTTCCATTGATCTATATTTCTGGTTTTGTGCCAGTACCATATTGTCTTGATTACTGTAGCTTTGTAGTATAGTCTAAAGTCAGGGAGTCTCATTCCTCCAGCTCCGTTTTTTTCCCCTCAGGACTGCTTTGGCTATTCGGGGTCTACTGTGTCTCCATACAAATTTTAGGATTTTTTTTCTAGTCCTGTAAAAAATGCCATTTATAATTTGATAGGGATTGCATTGAATCTCTGGATTGCTTTGGGTAGTATAGGCATTTTCACAATATTGATTCTTCCAATGCAAGAACATGGTATATCTCTCCATCTGTTTGTATCAGCTTTACTTTCTTTCATCAGTGTCTTATAGTTTTCTGCATACAGGTCTTTTGTCTCCTTAGGTAGGTTTATTCCTAGGTATTTTATTCTTTTTGTTGCACAAATGGGAGTGTTTCCTTAACTTCTCTCTCAGATTTTTCATCATTAGTGTATAGGAATGCAAGAGGTTTCTGGGCATTAATTTTGTATCCTGCAACTTTACCAAATTCATTGATTAGCAGTTTTCTGCTGGCATCTTTAGGATTCTCTATGTATAGTATCATCTCAACTGCAAACAGTTACAGTTTTACTTCTTCTTTTCCAATTTGTACTCTTTTTACTTCTTTTTCTTCTCTGATTACCATGGCTGGGACTTCCAAAACTATGTTGAATAACAGTGGTGAGAGTGGTCATCCTTGTCTTTTTCCTGATCTTAGAGGAAATGCTTTCAGGTTTTCACCATTGAGAATGATGTTTGCTGTGGGTTTGTCATATATGGCCTTTATTATGTTGAAGTAGGTTCCCTCTATGCCCACTTTCAGGAGACTTTTTATCATAAATGGGTGTTGAATTTTGTCAAAAGCTTTTTTTGCATCTATTCAGATGATCATATGGTTTTTATTCTTCAATTTGTTAATATGGTGTATCACATTGATTGATTTGTGTATATTGAAGAATCCTTGCATCCCTGGGATAAATCCCACTTGATCATGGTGTATGATCCTTTTAATGTGCTGTTACACTCTGTTTGCTAGTATTTTGTTGAGGATTTCTGCATCAATATTCATCAGTGATATTGGTCTGTAATTTTCTTTCTTTGTAGTATCTTTCTCTGGTTTTGGTATCAGGGTGATGGTCGCCTCATAGAATGAGTTTGGGAGTGTTCCTTCCTCTGCAATTGTTTGGAAGAGTTTGAGAAGAATAGGTGTTAGCTCTGCTCTAAATTTTTGATAGAATTCGCCTGTGAAGCCATCTGGTCCTGGAATTTGTTGGAAGATTTTTAATCACAGTTTCAATTTCATTACATGTGATTGGTCTGTTCATATTTCCTATTTCTTTCTGGTTCAGTCTTGGAAGGTTATACTTTTCTAAGAATTTGTCCATTTCTTCCAGGCTGTCCATTTTACTGGCATAGAGTTGCTTGTAGTAGTCCCCTAAGATGCTTGGTATTTCTGCGGTGTCTGTTGTAACTTCTCCTTTTTCACTTCTAATTTTATTGATTTGAGTCCTCTCCCTCTTTTTCTTGATGAGTCTGGCTAATGGTTTATCAATTTTATCTTCTCAAAGAACTGGCTTTTACTTCTATAGATCTTTGCTACTGTTTTGTTTCTATTTCATTTATTGCTGCTCTGATCTTTATGATTTCCTTCCTTCTACTAACTTTGGGTTTTGTTTGTTCTTCTTCCTCTAGTTCCTTTACATGTAAGGTTAGATTGTTTATTGGAGATTTTTCTTGTTGCTTGAGGTAAGCGTCTATTGCTATATACTTCCCTGTTAGAACTGCTTTTGCTGCATACGATAGGTTTTGGATTGTCGTGTTTTCGTTGTCCTTTGTCTCTAGGTATTTCCTGATTTCCTCTTTGATTTTTTCAGTGATCTCTTGGTTGTTCAGTAGCGTATTGTTTAGCCTCCATGTGTTTGTGTTTTTTACGTCTTTTTCGCTGTAATTGATTTCTAATCTCATAGCATTGTGATCAGAAAAGATGCTTGGTATGAGTCCAATTTTCTTAAATTTACTGAGGCTTGATTTGTGACCCAAGATATGATCTATCATGCAGAATGTTCCGTGTGCACTTGAGAAGAAAGTGTAATCTGCTGTTTTTGGATGGAATGTCCTACAAATATCAATTAAGTCTACCTGGTCTATTGTGTCACTTAAAGCTGTGTTTCCTTATTTATGTTCTGTTTGGAAAATCGGTCCATTGGTGTAAGTGAGGTGTTAAACTCCCCCACTATTATTGTGTTACTGTCGATTTCCTCTTTTATAGCTGTTAGCAGTTGCCTTATGTATTGAGGTGCTCCTATGTTGGGAGCATATATATTTATAATTGTTATATCTTCTTCTTGGATTGATCCCTTGATCATTATGTAGTGTCCTTCCTTGTCTCTTGTAACATTCTTTATTTTAAAGTCTATTTTATCTGATATGAGTATTGCAACTCCAGCTTTCTTTTGATTTCCATTTGCACAGAGTATCTTTTTCCATCCCCTCACTTTCAGTCTGCATGTGTCCCTAGGTCTGAAGTGGGTCTCTTGTAGACAGCATATATATGGGTCTTGTTTTTGTATCCATTCAGCAAGCCTGTGTCTTTTGGTTGGAGCATTTAATCCATTCACGTTTAAGGTAATTATCGATATGTATGTTCCTGTTACCATTTTCTTAATTGTTTTGGGTTTGTTTTTGTAGGTCCTTTTCTTCTCTTGTGTTTCCCGCCTAGAGAAGTTTCTTTAGCATTTGCTGTCAAGCTGGTTTGGTGGTACTGAATTCTCTTAGCTTTTGCTTGTCTGTAAAGTTTTTGATTTCTCCATCAAATCTGATAGAGATGCTTGCTGGGTAGAGTAATCTTGGGTGTAATTTCTTCCCTTTCATCACTTTAAATATGTCATGCCACTCCCTTCTGGCTTGTAGAGTTTCTGCTGAGAAATCAGCTGTTAACCTTATAGGAGTTCCCTTGTATGTTATTTGTCATTTTTCCCTTGCTGCTTTCAATAATTCTTCTTTGTCTTTAATTTTTGTCAATTTGATTACTGTGTGTTTGGCATGTTTCTCCTTGGGTTTATCCTGCCTGGGACTCTCTGCACTTCCTGGACTTGGGTGGCTATTTCCTTGTCCATGTTAGGGTAGTTTTCAACTATAATCTCTCTCTTCAAATATTTTCTCAGGTCCTCTCTCTCCTCTCCTTCTGGGACCCCTTTAATGTGAATGTTGGTGCATTTAATGGTGTCCCAGAGGTCCCTTAGGCTGTCTTCATTTCTTTTCATTCTTTTTTCTTCATTCTGTTCCACAATAGTGAATTCCACCGTTCTGTCTTCCAGGTCTTTTATCTGTTCTTCTGCCTCAGCTATTCTACTATTGATTCCTTCTAGTGTATTTTCATTTCAGTTATTGTATTGTTCATCTCTGTTTGTTTGTTCTTTAATTCCTCTAGGTCTTTGTTAAACATTTCTTGCATCTTCTCCGTCTTGGCCTCCATTCTTTTTCCAAGGTCCTGGATCATCTTCACTATCATTATTCTGAATTCTTTTTCTGGAAGGTTGCCTATCTCCACTTCATTTAGTTGTTTTTCTGGGGTTTTATCTTGTTTCTTCATCTGGTACATAGCCCTCTGCCTTTTCATCTTGTCTTTCTGTGAATGTGGTTTTTGTTCCACAGGCTGTAGGACTGTAGTTCTGCCTGCTTCTGCCCTCTGATGGATGAGGCTATCTAAGAGGCTTGTGCAGGTTTCCTGACGGGAGGGACTGGTGGTGGTAGAGCTGGGTGTTGCTCTGGTGGGCAGAGCTCAGTAAAACTTTAATCTGCTTGTCTGCTGATGGGTGGGGCTAGGTTCCTTCCCTGTTGGTTGTTTGGCCTGATGCGACCCAACACTGGAGCCTACCCGGCTCTTTGGTGGGGTAATGGTGGACTGTGGGAGGGCTCACGCCAAGGAGTACTTCCCAGAACTACTGCTGCCAGTGTCCTTGTCCTCCTGGTGAGCCACAGCCACCCCCCACCTCTGCAGGAGACCCTCCAACACTAGCAGGTAGGTCTGGTTCAGTTTCCTGTGGGGTTACTGCTCCTTCTCCAGGTCCTAATGCGCACACTACGTTGTGTGTGCCCTCCAAGAATGGAGTCTCTGTTTCCCCTGTCCTGTTGAAGTCCTGCAATCAAATCCCGCTAGCCTTCAAAATCTGATTCTCTAGGAATTCCTCCTCCCGTTGCCGGACCCCCAGGCTGGGAAGCCTGACGTGGGGCTCAGAACCTTCACTCCAGTGAGTGGACTTCTGTGGTATAAGTGTTCTCCAGTTTGTGAGTCACCCACCCAGCAGTTATGGGATTTGATTTTATTGTGATTGCGCAGCTCCTACCGTCTCATTGTGGCTTCTCCTTTGTCTTTGGATGTGTGGTATCTTTTTTGGTGAGTTCCAGTGTCTTCCTATCGATGACTGTTCAGCAGTTAGTTGTGATTCCCATGCTCTCACAAGAGGGAGTGAGCACACGTCCTTCTACTCCACCATCTTGAACCAATCTTCAGGGAGGTAAGTACTTTTTAAATAACACTGGCTCTTTTGGGTAAAAACAAAACAAAACAAAAAAAAGCTTTGTAGATGCCAATGTGTTGCATGGAAGAAATTATGCTGAAAAGCTGCAAGAAATTAAATCAGATCTGGTCCTCCCCTCTCCTTTCTTCTCTAGTGTACAGGCCATCCCCATCTTTCCCCTTCTCTCCAAATAAAACAAAATCACAACCACATCCACATGCAACTTTTTTTTGGCTAAGTGTTTATGCATAAGCTTACTGATTATGGAGAAGAGGGCTCAAAATACTCTCAGGCAGATATTAGAATTGGACAGAATTAGGATGTCCTTTAATGGAGCCAAAAGGGTGGATCATACCAACAATTTACTTATTACCATAAGTATAGACAAAAGGAAATGAAATAGAACAAATAGATTGTAGAAACTATATAAGATGCTGATTAGTGAAAAGGAAGTCGACATCAAGGTCAGCTATCTTTGTGAACTAACTCATTTTATCTCTATGTCCATGTTCTCCTGATTTCTCTAGGGAAAAAAGAAAAAGACACTGTCTTACACAGACAACATATCAGAAAAACTGCTGCTAAGCCATTTTTTGACCCACTCATCTCCTAGAGTACCTTAACAGGCTCCTGACATGCCTACCAAGCATCTGGCTTGAGAAAATCTTAGATTAACAGAAAACAGACTTCACTACACAATCGCAATATATACAAAGAAATAGCTTCCTAAACAAAACATGAAAATTCAGTAAACTTCCACAATGTTCACTGCAGCTCTATTTACAATAGCCAGGACATAGAAGCAACCTAAGTGTCCATCAACAGATGAATGGATAAAGAAGATGTGGCACACATATACAATGGAATATTACTCAGCCATACAAAGAAATGAAATTGAGTTATTTGTAGGGAGGTGGATGGACCTAGAGTCTGTCATACAGAGTGAAGTCAAAAAGTGAAAAACAAGTACTGTGTGCTAACACATATATATGGAATCTAAAACAACATAAAAATGGTTCTGAAGAACCTAGGGGCAAGACAGGAATAAATATGCAGATGTAGAGAATAGACTTGAGGACATGGGGAGGGGGAAGGGTAAGCTGGGACGAAGTGAGAGAGTGGCATGGACTTATATATACTACCAAATGTAAAATAGATAGCAAATGGGAAGCAGGTGCATAGCACAGGGAGATCAGCTCGGTGCTTTGTGACCACCTAGAGGGGTGGGATAGGGAGGGTGGGAGGGAGACACAAGAGGGGAGAGATATGGGGATATATGTATATATATAGCTGATTCACTTTGTTATAAAGCAGAAACTAACATACCACTGTAAAGCAATTATACTGTAATAAAGATGTTAAAAAAAATTCAATAAACCTTAAAAAGGAGCTTTAGAACTAAACATTGGATCTAAAAGCTAATATGCTCATTATAATAATAGTAACAGAAGTAGCAGTGGCTGCAGTGTTGTGGCAGTGGCAGTAGCAGCTCCTCCCCCATTTACTGAGAGCTTACTCAGTGCCAGGGACGGATGGCTTTACTAATTTCTCATTTAATCATTATTACAACCCTTTGAGTTTGATGACAATGCATAACCATACACCACGCTATCTAGGTTTACCTCTTTCATTACATTTTTCCTTAAAAAAAAAAAGCAAAAAACAAACTTAGATATTAACTTTAAAAAATGGAATGGGGCTTCCCTGGTGGCGCAGTGGTTGAGAGCCTGCCTGCCAATGCAGGGGACACGGGTTCGTGCCCCGGTCCGGGAAGATCCCACAGGCTGTGGAACGGCTATGCCCATGAGCCATGGCCGCTGAGCCTGCGCGTCTGGAGCCTGTGCTCCGCAACGGGAGAGGCCACAACAGTGAGAGGCCCGCGTACCGCAAAAAAAAAAAAAAAAAAAAAAATAGAATGAGATGTTACCTTGAAACATTCTGATTATTTTTAAAATGATGTCTTAAACACACACACACACACACACACACAAACTGTTTTCAGAGTCACTACAAATGGGCAGAATTTAGTAGATATTACAATTCTAGTAAGGTTCTTAAAATAGCCCTTTGAGGTTGGTATAGTATTTTTTCTGCATTTAAATGGATTAGCTTAGAGTCATTACTGCTCAAATGATACTAATCACTTTAATTCTGATTTAAGGGACATGCAGGGCCAGCCCAGATAAACTGTCATGTCAGCAGCAACCTCAATCTCCCAGGAAAGCCTTTTAGCAATACATATAAATCTTGTCTATGGCTCTAGGGGTATTCCTTCTTATTTACAATGTAGCTAACAGATATTTTATCAGAGCAACTTATAGAAGTAAATTTAAAGAAAAATATCTTTTAAATTTATTTAAGAAAAATAAATATTTAAAGCAAATATCATCAGAAAGTAAAATAAAGAAATCTATACTTTAAAAAAATCTGAGTGTTAAAACCTCTTTACAGTTTTGCTCTCTTTTTACGAATACTGGGTACTGTTTTAAAATATTAAATTCACTCTTCAGAGAAAGCCTTAACAATGTTTTTGTGACTACTGTAACAATTCCCATCAAAACACTTTCTTCTCACATCCTTGTATGAATGCCATTTAACTTGTGATATGTAATTTCCAAAATAAATAAATAAATACATACATACATACATTTATACCTGGGCTTATAAACCCATTTTCTTGTAGTTTTAAGTTTGAATAGCTAGATTTCTAGTGTCTCTTGATTATAAAAAATTAGTCAGACAAAAATGCTTAATAAAATCTTTTTAGAGGATATGATTTATTGCAGTTAATCTGATTATTTTTAAAGACACAGCTTCAAGAAAATTAAAGGAAATTTTGATCTGTAGCTGCAGAAAGAAGTATACTTTTTAATTTTGAAGAAAACAATCTTTTGAAGACTTGCAGGGCAGAGTACATAAAGATAACCTACCAACAAACTCAGTACAATATCAAATAATAAACTGCCAATCATAACTAAAATAATATGGGTATGACTGAAAAAAGAACAAGGGTATGTTTCACTTTACACTCTGGTTGTATTTCTATAGTTTTATTTAAGCCATATTGTGGAAAACAGAATACTATAAATGCTCAAAAGGTAATTTCTACTAAGAACTAGTTTTAAATTATTTGTAAAGCAGACTTAATGCCAAAGTTATTTGCTTGCAGATTTGAAATTTATTTGAATTGTTTAAAATGCCATTTGTGTTCTTATAGAATAAAGTGCCACGAGCAATCAATCTCATGTTAAAGTCAGAGGACTTGTTACTAGAAACCTGATACAAAATAGTAAGAGAACTAGAAAGATGCATTAATACTGCTTCAGCTGTTCTCAGAGAATGATAATTTAAAAAAAAGAATTTATTTATTTATTTGTTTTTTTTTGGCTGCATTGGGTCTTCATTGCTGCGCGTGGGCTTTCTCTAGTTGCTGCGAGTGTGTGCTACTCTTCGTTGCTGTGCACAGTCTTCTCGTTGCAGTGGCTTCTCTTGTTGTGGAGCACGGGCTCTGTGTGCAGGGGCTTCAGTAGTTGTGGCTCTCGGCTCTAGAGCACAGGCTCAGTAGTTGTGACATGTGGGCTCTAGAGCCCAGGCTCAGTAGTTGTGGCTCGTGGGCTCTAGAGTGCAGGCTCAGTAGTTGTGGTGCATGGGCTTAGTTGCTCTGTGGCATGTGGGATCTTCCCAGACCAGGGCTCGAACCCACGTGCCCTGCATTGGCAGGTGGATTCTTAACCACTGTGCCACCAGGGAAGCCCCGAGAATGATAACTTTTAACAGCATTCCATAATAGCTCTAATAGGCAAGTCACAAAAATTGAACTATTTTTTATATATTAATACTTGAGACTGTGGCCCAAATCTTATAATAAGTTTTAAAAATTTAATTCATGTTGCTTAAGATATACTTTTTGGTAAATACTCTTACAATGAAAATAGTGAGATTATTAGTTTAAGTGTAGTAATTAAAATCAGGGTTCAACCCCAAGCTCTTTCACTTATTAGGGTTGAACAATCTTGGAGAAACTGCTTGATTTTTCTATGACTCAGTTTCATCATGTATTGAAAGGGAAAAATAGTACCTACCTCATAAGGTTGGTGTGATGATTAAAAGAAGTTAATCTTTATAAAGCACTTAGCATAATGCCACACACAGTATTCAATAACTGTGTGCTATTATTATCATTCTGGGTTTTATTGTTGAATGCAACAAATGCCAAATTCTCTTCTCTTGTTGGGGCTTAATATAACAAAGTCAAAGAATGAAAATTTCTCATCAGGGCATAGTAATGATTTCTGACCTACCAGCTACCCAGTTTACTGTAATATTTTCACTTTCTTGTGTTTATAACAATTAAAATTAGATGCATAAAAACAATAAGAACTTATTATGTCTTTCACTGAAATATCAGTAGAGGTTACCTACCTGTGTAGCTCTTCTGTTTTGTCTTCAGTTGGACCTACGATTAGTAAACAATGGCGAAGAACAGCTGCCATGACACGAAACTGATGAGAATCACCCTATGGCAAATAAAAGAGAGGTGAGGAAAAATTGGGGATTGAATGAATGCCTTAATGAAGAAGTCCGGTACATTACTACAACCCTGGGAGTCATCCTATGGCCCATCTAACACCCAAAACAGTTATTCTTTTTTTTTTTTTTTTTTTTTTTTTTTTTTTGTGGTACAAGGGCCTCTCACTGCTGTGGCCTCTCCCGTTGCGGAGCACAGGCTCCGGACGCGTAGGCTCAGTGGCCATGGCTCACGGGCCCAGCTGCTCCACGGCATGTGGGATCTTCCCGGACCGGGGCACGAACCCGTGTCCCCTGCATCGGCAGGCGGACTCTCAACCACTGCGCCACCAGGGAAGCCCCAAAACAGTTATTCTTATGCCATACATAATAGAAGTCAGGATATTCTAGGAAGAATTCCCAAGTATTAACAAAGTATTAACTAAGTGAATTGTCATCATCTCATATGAACAGCTACAGCCACTGCCAGAAATGGCTGAAACCATAAGTTATTGATCTATCCTTCCCCTTATGACATGTCAGGCAAAGAGAAATATGATCAGCATCCATATATTATTACCTACTCTGTTTTACCTGTCCATAAGATTTAATTCAACTAGGGATCTTTTCCATTTCCAGAAAGTCTAGATTCTTTTGTTGGATAGTATACTGTTCCAGTTTACAAGTCATTATAAAAATTCAAACAGATATAATACTATCAGTATTTTAGAAGCGGGTTGTACATCCTTAATAAAAATGTCTTATCTCTTAACTTTCAAAAACAATGCATTAAAATCTATAATCTATCAACTTCATTTTAATGAATCTTCTTAATCTCCTAGTTCCTCCAAATCTTATTCCTAGTTTCTCCAAAGCGACCAGCAAGTGATGAAAAATAAGCACTCTTGAGTTTAATCTCCCATTTTCCCAATGTTTACTCATTGGTAGTGGTATTAGACACACATAGAGTCAGAGGGAAGGCAAATAATAGGAAATAAGCTGAGCTCTGAATAATCACTTGGTTTACCTCCTAATTTATCATGAGATCTTGGGCCACTACAATTTTTTTAATCATCTGAATCAAGGTTGTACCTTTCTTCTTCCAAATTTTTAGTAATTAAGAAGACATGAAATTAGTGATAATTATCTATTATAATCAGATCCTGGATATGTTATATTTCAGGAAGGTTCCAATTACTTCAAAAGCTATTAAAATTTTTAAAGCTCTGTATATACATAATTGATTTCAAGTCTGTATAAAGTGAAATATATTCACATATTATACATATATAGCCTATATTTATATATATAACTCAGCCCTTCTAGGAAGATGTCTTTTATAAAATCTAACAAACAATAGCACAGTTTCATTACTCATAATGTGGATAACAATATTTTAAAATAACACCATCATGTGTAGATTTGGAAGAGATGAAGGTCTCAGTGGTATAACAGAAAAAGCACTTTACTTAGAGTCAAGAGTCTAGGTTGTGACCTTAGGCAAGTCATATGGCTTCTCTAAGCCAAAGTTTCCCCATATGCATCTCCACAAACATGAGATTGTTAGGGTTGTAAAAGGATTAAAGAAGATGATACACATGAAAATGCTTAGTACTTTCAGTGAAATATTTGAGGGTGAGGGGAAGGATGAGGCAGGAAGGAAACAAAAGGTAAGACTGATAGAGTTGAAATGAGTGATAACGAAATTATTGCGTGTTGGGGAGGGGGACCGGTGGAATGCTAGAGACACTAAGGGTTTGGAACGAACACTGTTCCACTTGCCATCTATCTTCAAATGCCTGAATCAAAATTCTCTAATATGCAAATATACTTTTACATATCCCACATTATATGAACCACACTGAAATGCATGTGAAACTCACCCATTACTTAACTCTTAAAAAGTTCATATTTTCCTTGGTTTTGATAATTAACTAGGAATGCACTTCCTTTTAAACTAGATTTTCCTTTATTTTAAATATCACAATCATTTTCCTCTCATGCTGATGTTGACAAGCCCCTTGCAAAACTCCATTTTGGTCCTTCCACTATTTGCAACTGTAAGTGAAAATCCTACTTCCTTCCATCCCCTTTCCTCCTGTCCCAATTTTCATGACACCAATTCCCCAGTTGTACCCTGTAGGTCTGCCTGTCCTCTTTTACTGTCCACTAAATTCTATTTCTTTACTCAAAACAACTACTGAAGTCCCGGGATTGTGTGCCTCTACTTTTAGTATCAATGACTCCTTTTCATCCTCCAGGTCTCAGAGAAGCCCCTTCTTTGACCACCTTATTTAGGTAGATTCCTTTTTTCATTATCTCTATCATTGTATCTTGCTATGATTTCTTTCAGGAAATCATAATCTGTAATTCCACATTTGTTTACATACTTACATATGCATTGTTTTCTCCATTCATCTAGTACCTTCACAAGTTTTAGAGGGCATGTGTTTAACAAAGTGTTCAATAATTTTTAATGTAAATGAAAAGTAAAACAAACAAAAAAGTGCTCAAATCATAAGTGTACAGCTAGATAAATTTTCACAAAATGAGCACGCCCATACAACCAGCATGAAAACAAAGCAACACCAAGATTGAGAACCCCAGAATTGCCCTCATGACCCCTTCAAATGACAGATCTGCTCTTCAATTGTAATTCTAACATTTAACATCATGGGTTAGTGATTTTTGTTGTCACAAATTTTAAGTGAATGGAATCATAAAATATAGACCCTTCTGTATCTGGTTGTGAGATTCATCCATGTTGTTGTGTACAGGTGCAGTTTGTTCATTTTCACTGCTTGAGAGTGGTGCTATTCAAAGTGCAGTTTGTGGACCACTACTGGTCCACACCCTGTTTGCCACTGATCTGCAAAGTCATGAGTACAGAAGGTACACCTGAACATTTAGAAACTTTTCAAGCAGTCTGACATTGTGTGTAATATTGTATTATACAAGAGTTCCATTCTGACAGCTAAGGAAAGAAATCTGGCCCCTCACACTTAGGTTAGGAAAGCACTGCTGGCCACATAGCACAGGGAGATCAGCTCGGTGCTTTGTGTCCACCTAGAGGGATGGGATAGGGAGGGTGGGAGGGAGACACAAGAGGGAGGAGATATGGGGATGTATGTATATGTATAGCTGATTCACTTTGTTATAAAGCGGAAACTAACACACTATTGTAAAGCAATTATACTCCAATAAAGATGTTAAAAAAAAAAAAGCAAGCACTGCTGAATACAGTGAGTATATTACAATTCACTTATCCATTCTACTCTTGATGGACACTTGGACTATACTGAAGAGTGCTGCTATGAACATACTTTCTTATATGTCATTTGGTATGCTGGGTTGTAGGGCATATACATATGACAGACTTTAGAAGGTACTGCCAAACAGTGTTTCAAAGTGTTTATACCAGCTTACACTCCCACCAGTTGCTCTACAGCTGCGCCAACACTTGGTATTGTCAGCCTTTTAAATTTGTCATTCTCATGGATGTGCAGAGATTTTATTATGCATTTTCCTGATGACTGATAAAGTTGACCACCTTTTCTTATGTCTACTGGTCATTTGGATAGCTCTTTTATGAAGTGCCTGTTCAAGCCTTTTGCATATTTTTCTATAGGGTTAATTGACATTATTTGTAGGACTTGAATATATTCTAGTAGAGTCCTTTATTGCATATATGTGTTGAAGATATCATCTCCCATTTGGTGGCCTGTTTTTTACTTTCTTCTCTTGATGAACTAATTTTAATTTTAAGACCAATTTGTCAATTTTTCCTTTATGGTTTGATCTTTATTTTGTCCTGTTTTAAAAATCTTTGCCTATTTAAGAAATTTTTGACTTGTTTAAAATAAAGTCATGGGGCTTCCCTGGTGGCGCAGTCGTTGAGAGTCCGCCTGCCAATGCAGGGGACACGGGTTCGTGCCCCAGTCCCGGAAGATACCACATTGCGGTGAAGCGGCTGGGCCTGTGAGCCATGGCTGCTGGGTCTGCGCGTCTGGAACCTGTGTTCCTCAACGGGAGAGGCCACAACAGTGAGAGGCCCGCATACCGAAAAAAAAAAAGTCATGAAGATAATCTTCTGTTTCTTTCCAAAAGCTTTATCATTTTACCTTTTACATTTAAGTCTCTTATCCATCTCAAATTAATTTTTCTGTATGGTAATAAGGTAGGGATTTAAATTCATTTTTAACTGATTAAAAAGCCCACCTTTTCCCCACTGCAATTCAGTGTTACCTGTATCATAAGTCAGTTGACTGTATATGTGTAGGTTTATTTCTAGATTCTTTATTCTATTAGTCTGCCTCAATAAATATTTGTTGAATGAGAGCTATCATTTAAAATGTCTTACTTAACAAAGGTCAGAGTGTACACTATTTCCTACTATTGGTTGTTCTGCTGGGTGACTTTACATAAACAATTTGAACTCTTTGATCTTTAGTGTCCTCATTTGTCAAATGAGATTAATGCTCCTCCTATCTTATACAGATGCTTGAAAGAGTAAATATAATTGCTCTTTTTAAAACAATATACACAGTTTATACAACTGTCATTTACTTCTTCATGAGCTAAGTCGTTTTTTTTTTTTTTTTTTTGCGGTACGTGGGCCTCTCACTGTTGTGGCCTCTCCCATTGCGGAGCACAGGCTCTGGATGCACAGGCTCAGCGGCCATGGCTCACGGGCCTAGCCGCTCTGCGGCATGTGGGATCTTCCCGGACCGGGACATGAACCCCTGTCCCCTGCATCGGCAGGCGGAATCAACCACTGTGCCACCAGGGAAGCCCATGAGCTTAGTTTTGATATCTTTAGGGCATCAACAGTCTCTCCTCTGTAATCCTACTATCTCCAAAGGTTGAGAAGGCAAAAAAATCCCTAAGACAGAGGAGGAAGAAAGAGAAAGCAAGCAGGCTTGTTGTGACAGTAGAAATCAAAATGAGATAACACTAAAAGAGAGGTAAAAACTCATGAAACTCTTTGGGATCTCTGTTGGGGAGGAGGGAATCTTTTTATACAGGCTTTGTTTCTTATTCATAGATTCCACTACTGTACTATTGCTTTCTTCTCCTGTGTAACCTGTGGAAGATTTTCACGTTTGTTTGGTAAAGGTATCAATATCCTCATACCTTTTTCATTCAACACTTCAACCAATCTAATCAATGCCTGAGAAAAAAGTCTGAAAGGAGAATACCTCACACCAATGAGTCCTAAACTGGTTTTGTTATCCCAGGGTAGTTCTCACTACTTCAAGAAGGTTTAGGAAACTTGTCCTATGAAAATTCAATTTCAATTCTACACAAAGTGAAACACAAATACACACTCAACCACAAACGTACACATGCACTCTTACTTGGAAATATAGCTATGCATCAGGTAGTATTTCACCCTATGTCTTACCCTTGCCATTTTGCAGTTATTTGTCCTACTAAATTGCGTATGTTCCTTACAGGCAAAGATTAAGTATTCCACCTCCACATCTTTTACATTTAACATGGTGCCGGGCATAAAGTAATAAATACTTTTTGAATTAACTTACAAAAGGAAATATAAATGTTATAAAATAGTGTGCTGTATCTCCAAAAAGGCTAGAATCTGCTCTCTAAACAACGTTATTAAATGTTTTAGGTTTCTAGAAAAATTAGTAGTTTTGAAAATTTAAAAGGTATCATAAACTTGCCCTCCTCCCTGTCACTTTGGCTATTTCTCTTATATACTTCCACTATACAGATAGCAAACTGTATCACATTTTATTTCTCATAAAACAAATATTCATTGAACACCTACTCTGTGCTAGGTATGTTGCTTAGCAGAAAGACTATGCCAGTGAGGTCAGACATACCCCCAAAGATCAAGAATATATGGCAAACTTCCGGGAAGATGGCAGAAGACTAAGACGCGGAGATCACCTTCCTCTCCACAGATACACCAGAAATACATCTACGCGTGGAACAACTCCTACAAAACACCTACTGAACGCTGGCAGAAGACCTCAGACCTCCCAAAAGGCAAGGAACCCCCCACGTACCTGGTTAGGGCAAAAGAAAAAACTAAACAGAGACAAAAGGATAGGGACGGGTCCTGCACCAGCGGGAGAGAGCTGTGAAGGAGGAAAAGTGTCCACACACTAGGAAGCCCCTTCGCGGGTGGAGACTTCGGGAGGCGGAGTGGGGGAGCTTGGGAGCCGCGGAGGAGAGCACAGCAACAGGGGTGCGGAGGGCAAAGCGGACAGATTCCAGCGCAGAGGATCGGGCCGACCGGCACTCACCAGCCGAGAGGCTTGTCTGCTCGCCCGCCGGGGCGGGCGGGACTGGGAGCTGAGGCTCCGGCTTTTGTCGGAGCGCCGGGAGAGGACTGAGGTTGGCGGCGTGAACACAGCCTGCAGGGCGTTGGTGCGCCGCGGCTGGCCGGGAGAGAGTCCGGGGAGGGGTCTGGACCTGCCGAAGAGGCAAGAGACTTTTACGTCCCTCTTTGTTTCCTGGTGCACGAGGAGAGGGGATTAAGAACGCTGCTTGAGAGAGCTCCAGGGACGGGCGCGAGCCGCGGCTAAGAGTGCGGAGCCCAGAGACGGACATGGGACGCTAAGGCCGCTGCTGCCGCCGCCAGGAGGCCTGTGTGCGAACACAGGTCACTAGCCACACGCCCTTCCGGGGAGCCTGTGCAGCCCGCCACTGCCAGGGTCCCGGGAGCCAGGGACGGCTCCCCGGGAGAGCGCACGGCGCGCCTCAGGCTGCAGCGTCACGCCGGCCTCTGCCGCTGCAGGCCCGCCCCGCACTCCGTGACCCTCCCTACCCCCCGGCCTGGGTGAGCCAGAGCCTCCGAATCAGCGGCTCCTTTAACCTCGTCCTGTCTGAGCAAATAACAGACGCCCTCCGGCGACCTACACGCACAGGCGGGGCCAAATCCAAAGCTGAGCCCCTGGGAGCTGTGAGAACAAAGAAGAGAAAGGGAAATCTCTCCCAGCAGCCTCAGAAGCAGCGGATTAAAGCTCCACAATCAACTTGATATACCCTGCATCTGTGGAATACCTGAATAGACTACGAATCATCCCAAATTAAGGAGCCCTGTGGATGAAAGGCTCTTGGTGCTGCAGCCAGGACTCAGTGCTGTGCCTCTGAGGTGGGAGAGCCAACTTCAGGACACTGGTCCACAAGAGGCCTCCCAGCTGCACATAATATCAAACAGCAAAAATCTCCGAGAGATCTCCATCTCAACGCCAGCACCCAGCTTCACTCAACGACCAGCAAGCTACAGTGCTGGACATCCTATGCCAAACAACTAGCAAGACAGGAACACAACCCCACCCATTAGCAGAGAGGCTGCCCAAAATCATAGTAAGTCTACAGACACCCCAAAACACACCACCAGACGTGGACCTGCCCACCAGAAAGACAAGATCCAGCCTCATACACCAGAACACAGGCACTAGTACCCTCCACCAGGAAGCCTACACAACCCACTGAACCAACCTTAGCCACTGGGGACAGACACAAAAAACAACAGGAACTACGAACCTTCAGCCTGCAAAAAAGGAGACCCCAAACACAGTAAGATAAGCAAAATGAAAAGACAGAAAAACACACAGCAGATGAAGGAGCAAGATAAAAACCCACCAGACCTAACAAATGAAGAGGAAATAGGCAGTCTACCTGAAAAAGAATTCAGAATAATGATAGTAAGGTTGATCCGAAATCTTGGAGATAGAATGGACAACAGAATGGACAAATTGCAAGAATCAGTTAACAAGGACCTAGAAGAACTAAAGATGAAGCAAGCAACGATGAACAACACAATAAATGAAATTAAAAGTACTCTAGATGGGATCAATAGCAGAATAACTGAGGCAGAAGAACGGATAAGTGACCTGGAAGATAAAATAGTGGAAATAACTACTGCAGAGCAGAATAAAGAAAAAAGAATGAAAAGAACTGAGGACAGTCTCAGAGACCTCTGGGACAACATTAAACGCACCAACATTCGAATTATAGGGGTTCCAGAAGAAGAAGAGAAAAAGAAAGGGACTGAGAAAATATTTGAAGAGATTATAGTTGAAAACTTCCCTAATATCGGAAAAGAAATCGTTAATCAAGTCCAGGAAGCACAGAGAGTCCCATACAGGATAAATCCAAGGAGAAATACGCCAAGACACATATTAATCAAATTGTCAAAAATTAAATACAAAGAAAACATATTAAAAGCAGCAAGGGAAAGACAACAAATAACACACAAGGGAATCCCCATAAGGTTAACAGCTGATCTTTCAGCAGAAACTCTGCAAGCCAGAAGGGAGTGGCAGGACATATTGAAAGTGTTGAAGGAGAAAAACCTGCAACCAAGATTACTCTACCCAGCAAGGATCTCATTCAGATTCGATGGAGAAATTAAAACCTTTACAGACAAGCAAAAGCTGAGAGAGTTCAACACCACCAAACCAGCTCTACAACAACTGCTAAAGGAACTTCTCTAGGCAAGAAACACAAAAGAAGGAAAGGACCTACAATGACGAACCCAAAACAATTAAGAAAATGGGAATAGGAACACACATATCGATAATTACCTTAAATGTAAATGGACTAAATGCTCCCACCAAAAGACACAGATTGGCTGAATGGATACAAAAACAAGACCCATATATTTGCTGTCTACAAGAGACCCACTTCAGACCTAGAGACACATACAGACTGAAAGTAAGGGGATGGAAAAAGGTATTTCATGCAAATGGAAACCAAAAGAAAGCTGGAGTAGCAATTCTCGTATCAGACAAAATAGACTTTAAAACAAAGACTATTAGAAGAGACAAAGAAGGACACTACATAATGATCAAGGGATCGATCCAAGAGGAAGATATAACAATTGTAAATATTTATGCACCCAACATAGGTGCACCTCAATACATAAGGCAAATACTGACAACCATAAAAGGGGAAATCGTCAGTAACACATTCATAGTAGGGGACTTTAACACCCCACTTTCACCAATGGACAGATCATCCAAAATGAAAATAAATAAGGAAACACAAGCTTTAAATGATACATTAAACGAGATGGACTTAATTGATATTTATAGGACATTCCATCCAAAAACAACAGAATACACATTTTTCTCAAGTGCTCATGGAACATTCTCCAGGATAGATCATATCTTGGGTCACAAATCAAGCCTTGGTAAATTTAAGAAAATTGAAATTGTATCAAGTATCTTTTCTGACCACAACGCCATGAGACTAGATATCAATTACAGGAAAAGATCTGTAAAAAATACAAACACATGGAGGCTAAACAATACACTACTTAATAATGAAGTGATCACTGAAGAAATCAAAGAGGAAATCAAAAAATACCTAGAAACAAATGACAATGGAGACACAACGACCCAAAACCTGTGGGATGCAGCAAAAGCAGTTCTAAGGGGGAAGTTTATAGCAATACAAGCCCACCTTAAGAAGCAGGAAACATCTCGAATAAACAACCTAACCTTGCACCTCAAGCAATTAGAGAAAGAAGAACAAAAAAACCCCAAAGCTAGCAGAAGGAAAGAAATCATAAAAATCAGATCAGAAATAAATGAAAAAGAAATGAAGGAAACAATAGCAAAGATCAATAAAACTAAAAGCTGGTTCTTTGAGAAGATAAACAAAATAGATAAACCACTAGCCAGACTCGTTAAGAAAAAAAGGGAGAAGACTCAAATCAATAGAATTAGAAATGAAAAAGGAGAGGTAACAACTGACACTACAGAAATAAAAGAGATCATGAGAGATTACTACAAGCAACTCTATGCCAATAAAATGGACAATCTGGAAGAAATGGACAAATTCTTAGAAATGCACAACCTGCCAAGACTGAATCAGGAAGAAATACAAAATATGAACAGACCAATCACAAGCACTGAAATTGAAACTGTGATTAAAAATCTTCCAACAAAGAAAAGCCCAGGACCAGATGGCTTCACAGGCGAATTCTATCAAACATTTAGAGAAGAGCTAACACCTATCCTTCTCAAACTCTTCCAAAATATAGCAGAGGGAGGAACACTCCCAAACTCCTTCTACGAGGCCACCATCACCTTGATACCAAAACCAGACAAGGATGTCACAAAGAAAGAAAACTACAGGCCAATATCACTGATGAACATAGATGCAAAAATCCTCAACAAAATACTAGCAAATAGAATCCAACAGCACATTAAAAGGATCATACACCATGATCAAGTGGGGTTTATTCCAGGAATGCAAGGATTCTTCAATATACGCAAATCTATCAATGTGATAAACCATATTAACAAACTGAAGGAGAAAAACCATATGAGCATCTCAATAGATGCAGAGAAAGCTTTTGACAAAATTCAACACCCATTTATGATAAAAACCCTGCAGAAAGTAGGCATAGAGGGAACTTTCCTCAACATAATAAAGGCCATATATGACAAGCCCACAGCAAACATCATCCTCAATGGTGAAAAACTGAAAGCATTTCCACTAAGATCAGGAACAAGACAAGGTTGCCCACTCTCACCACTCTTATTCAACATAGTTTTGGAAGTTTTAGCCACAGCAATCAGAGAAGAAAAGGAAATAAAAGGAATCCAAATCGGAAAAGAAGAAGTAAAGCTGTCACTGTTTGCAGATGACATGATCCTATACATAGAGAACCCTAAAGATGCTACCATAAAACTACTAGAGCTAATCAATGAATTTGGTAAAGTGGCAGAATACAAAATTAATGCACAGAAATCTCTGGCATTCCTATATACTAATGATGAAAAATCTGAAAGTGAAATCAAGAAAACACTCCCATTTACCATTGCAACAAAAAGAATAAAATATCTAGGAATAAACCTACCTAAGGAGACAAAAGATCTGTATGCAGAAAATTATAAGACACTGATGAAAGAAATTAAAGATGATACAAATAGATGGAGAGATATACCATGTTCTTGGATTGGAAGAATCAACATTGTGAAAATGACTCTACTACCGAAAGCAATCTATAGATTCAATGCAATCCCTATCAAACTACCACTGGCATTTTTCACAGAACTAGAACAAAAAATTTTGCAATTTGTATGGAAACACAAAAGACCCCGAATAGCCAAAGCAATCTTGAGAACGAAAGAAGGAACTGGTCAGGCTTCCTGACTCAGACTATACTACAAAGCTACAGTTATCAAAACGGTATGGTACTGGCACAAAAACAGAAAGATAGATCAATGGAACAGGATAGAAAGCCCAGAGATAAACCCACGCACATATGGTCACCTTATCTTTGACAAAGGAGGCAGAAATGTACCGTGGAGAAAGGACAGCCTATTCAATAAGTGGTGCTGGGAAAACTGGACAGCTACATGTAAAAGTATGAAGTTAGATCACTCCCTAACACCATACACAAAAATAAGCTCAAAATGGATTAAAGACCTAAATGTAAGGCCAGAAACTATCAAACTCTTAGAGGAAAACATAGGCAGAAAACTCTATGACATAAATCACAGCAAGATTCTTTCTGACCCACCTCCTAGAGTAATGGAAATAAAAACAAGAGTAAACAAATGGGACCTAATGAAACTTAAACGCTTTTGCGCAGCAAAGGAAACCATAAAGAAGACCAAAAGACAACCCTCAGAATGGGAGAAAATATTTGCAAATGAAGCAACTGACAAAGGATTGATCTCCAAAATTTATAAGCAGCTCATGCAGCTTAATAACAAAAAAACAAACAACCCAATCCAAAAATGGGCAGAAGACCTAATAGACATTTCTCCAAAGAAGATATACAGAGTGCCAACAAACACATGAAAGAATGCTCAACATCACTAATCATGAGAGAAATGCAAATCAAAACTACAATGAGATATCATCTCACACCAGTCAGAATGGCCATCATCAAAAAATCTAGAAACAATAAATGCTGGAGAGGGTGTGGAGAAAAGGGAACCCTCTTACACTGTTGGTGGGAATGTAAATTGATACAGCCACTGTGGAGAACAGTATGGAGGTTCCTTAAAAAGCTACAAATAGAACTACCATATGACCCAGCAATCCCACTACTGGGCATATACCCTGAGAAAACCATAATTCAAAAAGAGTCATGTACCAAAATGTTCATTGCAGCTCTATTTACAATAGCCCAGAGATGGAAACAACCTAAGTGTCCATCATCGGATGAATGGATAAAGAAGATGTGGCACATATATACAATGGAATATTACTCAGCCATAAAAAGAGACGAAATTGAGCTATTTGTAATGAGGTGGATAGACCTAGAGTCTGTCATACAGAGTGAAGTAAGTCAGAAAGAGAGAGACAAATACCGTATGCTAACACATATATATGGAATTTAAAAAAAAAATGTCATGAAAAACATAGGGGTGAAACAGGAATAAAGACACAGACTTACTAGAGAATGGACTTGAGGCTATGGGGAGGGGGAAGTGTAAACGGTGACAAAGCGATAAAGAGGCATGGACATATATACACTACCAAACGTAAGGTAGATAGCTAGTGGGAAGCAGCCGCATAGCACAGGGAGATCAGCTCGGTGCTTTGTGACCGCCTGGAGGGGTGGGATAGGGAGGGTGGGAGGGAGGGAGACGCAGGTGGGAAGAGATATGGGAATATATGTATATATATAACTGATTCATTTTGTTGTGAAGCTGAAACTAACATACCATTGTAAAGCAATTATACTCCAATAAAGATGTTAAAAAAACAAAAAAAAAACCAAAAAAAAAAAACAAACAAAAAAAAAGAATATATGGCATTTGTAGCATCTGTGCACTTCTGAGTTGATTCTTTTTTATTTTCAAACATATAGAAAATATAGAGAAGAATAGTAAATAATGTGACAAACAGTTATATATCCATCTGTTTACATGTCTGTTTTTCCTATGAGACTGTTAGTTCTCTGAGGGCAGAGATGCTTTATATTGCATCTTGTGTGCCTAATACAGAACTTTGCACATATTGGGCACTCAATAATAAATGTTTGTTGAAAAAATGACTCAGTTAAAAAACATGGTACAGCGTGAAGCTTTATTTTTAATTAAATAATGTCAAGTCCTTTTTTCACACTTCCTTCAAAGTCTCTAAAATCATTATGGGGCTAATCTCTTCTGTTACGAAGAAGAGACATTCCCAATTAACTCCTATAGATACTCACTGTCTTATCTCACTCAGATAGCATCCTTTGACTACTCAGATACTTGTACTACTTCTCTGTTTGCACTTGGCTGTCTGGCTCTAACATGTGTGTTGGTCCTTGTATTTTCTCATTACATTGCATTGATACCTAGGAAGCACTGCAGAAGGGAATGTGTGCTAAGTAAGGGATCTCTAGAATAACATGCTTTCCTCCGTGAACAGGGAGATTTAGCAAAGTGCTGAAGCAAGAAGACGACAAGACCATTCCCATTAACTTTTCTAGAACTGATTTGGGGTCCTATAAAAGGAATAATTTGACTTTTTAAAACATACTACCTTCAGGAAAGGGAGAGAAAGACGGAGGAAGGCAGGGAGACAGACTGACACCACATATGGAAATAAGGCCAGCTACATTTCCTAATGAATGGAAAGGAATCTCTGAATTAATATGCTTGATGGCATTGGCTTCCAGGCAGGAATTTAACATTGAGGGATGAACCTAAAATGAACAAATCACACTAATTTGCTAAACCTCAAAAAAACCCTAATTTTCTGTTTTTTTGTAAATTGTAAATGAAGTCATAAAAATACCTACTGAAACAGTTAAAACCAAAACCAAACATCTGCATTTTCTGTGACAACTGAGTTGTAAAGTAGGTAAAGATTTTAAAAAGTGAAATGCCAGGGGTTTGAGAGGTGTAAACTAGCACTATTCTTCTGAAGGTCAGTTTGGTAATACATATAAATTTAAATACATATGATATACACAAAAAACCCTAAAGTTTTGAAAAACCCTTTGGCCCATGAATTTCAGGAATTTATCTACAAAGATTTTACAACAAGAAAATTCACCGTGTATTACTATGTAAAACAGCAAACAACTGCAAACAATACAAATCTTTACACATAGGGGATTTGTTAAAGGTTGATAGATCCTTATGAAGGAATACTCTTAAGTATTTTTATACATATACTTATGAGTATTCTTTCATAAAGATTTATTATCTTTACGAGAAGCAAGTGGTTGTTAAAATTTTTTTTGGTTGCAGAACTCTTTTTATACCCCAAATGAAATCCAGTTATGACCTAAATTTAAAGAAAAACAATAGCAACAGCAACAATCAAAGGTGCTGGGTTTTTTTGGCCACGCTGTGCAGCCTGTGGGGCATGTGACATCTTAGTTCTCCTACCAGTGATCGAACCCCTACCCCCCTGTAGTGGGAGCGCAGAGTCTTAACCACTGGACAGCCAAGGAAGTCCCCAAAGGCGCTCTTTTTAAAGAAAGGGTGGGGAACTTGAAACACTGTCCACTCATCCCCAGAGGTTACTGCTAGGAACATTATGGCTTCAAGGAACACACTGTGTAATCCACTACTCTTCAAGAACATTTATTGTGGGAAAAAGAGCAAGATGATAAAATGACTGCATTTTTTGTAAAAAATATATATATATATATATTATCTTTGAATGGTAGGTTTATAGGTAATTTGTATTTTCTTATTGCTCGTATGCTTTTTTCCCTTAGATCTGCAGTATTATTTAGCATGTATTATTTTCATAAGGAAAATATTATTTTTAAATCTATATTTTAAAGTTGGATTCTTCTGTACAGTAAGCTTTCCATATCCCTTTATTTCAGCTGGTATTTTAAGGTATTAACAATTCTTTAGATGCTTGCTCAACTAGAGAAAGATGTCTTTTATCTGACAATCAAGGAGATATTAAAATTCAGGTAAATGGACCCTTACTGGCAAGTTTCTCTACATCCTTACTACAGATTTCCCTTATGCTAAGTTATGTATACCTCAGTAAAAAGTACTCTATGTTCTGATTTCTGTGTCTTTTCACATGCTGTTCAATTTCTGTGAAATGTTTCATACTCCCATTCAAATGGCCAAATCATTCTCAGTCTTCAGATCTCAGGAGAGACTTTCAGGGGTCTTCTCTAACTATACTAAGTATTCTCCATCATTGTACTGTTTCTCTCCTAGTACTTAACACAATTTATATATTTGTTTACTTATTACCTATATCACCAATAAAACTGAAGTCTGCAGAGACTGTGTATTATTTGCCAATATATTACACAACGCCTAGCATAATACCTGGCAATTGTTCATAAATATTTGTTGACTGATTTACTAAATGCTTGCTAAAATTTGAATTTAGAGACTTATGGAGACTCAAGTGGTTTAAAATAAGCTTTCCCACACTCTTGCCTAAGTGGGTTGGCAAGGTCCTGTTTTCAATACTGTTCACAATTTCTGATAATTTCAATAATAGCCCAGAGTCATATTAACTAGGCACATTTTATAATGCTTGTATAAAGTGATCCATGACTCACGAGAGTTCTGTTGAGATGCTGCTTCACGACTACTGATCCTTTATCATGTATCTTTTGGAAAATAAACATTCTATAATAAGAATAAGTATTTGCCACTTCAACATTTTCTAAAGCTTCTTCCAGCCCTGCTATAAATTATAATTGAAGCACACTAATTAGGGCTAATCTCAATATACTGATATTTATTACATATCATTCCATACATATGCTGATGTGTGGCCACTGAACTATAAACCCTTTCTGTCAGGAATCTGAAGAGCATAAGCTACTATTTGGGGCACAATTTAAATAACAGGGGCTCCAACAATGGCAAACCAACAGTCTCAGAAGAGCTCTTGCAACTAAATGGAGAACTTAAAAACACCAAAACAAACAGTGTAAGAAAAATAACCATAGAAGGTACCAAATAAGCATAGAGACATAACATTTTAAATACTTCCAAATATTTGGTTTCAAAGCATAAATGGAGCATGTGGGCTTTCCACATCTTTTTCTGCCAAGTCCCAGGAAAAACTGACCATACTACAGTCATCTAAAACAGCTGTTAGGACTGATCTTCAAATATTTGGTTTCAAAATATAGACCTATTTGCACTTTAAAACCCAGATGCCTGCATACTCCTACTATAGCACTGCACTGAGATAATCCTTTCAAAGTAGGCTGCTGGCAAAAACAGATCTTTATTCATGGTAAGAACTGCTTCAAATGGACACAGCAAAATGTTAGCCTAAGTCCTAAAGTCAATTGTCAGAAAAGATAATTTGCTCTGGCACCAAAATACTATTCTTTTCTTTCTTTTTTAAGGCAGAGACTAAATTTTATGAGTTATTTAAGGTTAAAGAGAGAGGGTAAATGTGAAATGTTAAGATTCTAGAAGCAAGGGAAAAAGTTTATGTCCAGTTTACTTAAAATTATTGACATCCTTAAACTAAGCTTCTTGTTTAGCATATTGTTCTTGTGGGTACTCAAATTTAAACTATCAAATCTGCCTCACTTTGGGTTGCTAGAAGGTCCAATCCACAGAGAAGGATCTTAGTCTAGCAATAAGTCAAGTGGTTTAAAATAAACTTTCCCATATTCTGGTATAATTATACTTGTTTTCTAGGACTCTGTTATAAGCATGGCTATCTAGTTGTCCTACACTTCTGATAGTTATGTAACACTACAGAGTAACGGGTTAGGAGACTAGGATGATAGGTGATAAACAGTGTCTTTTACTCTACTGAGCAGACATCAATTCTGATTGATCAATTTCAACTTGCCTGAATATCTTTATGTTTCTTTAAGACTGCAGGCAATGAAAATGCCTATACCTTTATGAATCACATTGTTTTGTTTCCCTTTAAATCCATCATTTAAACCTTGTTCCTGAAAGAGGCACTTAAAAAAAAAAAGACACATGATAGTACAACTCAGAAAAGGAACTGTATTTGGCATCTTACAAAACAGTAGTCAATCTTCACCCTATTCTTCTGATAAGTGTTACACAAATGGGAAGAATAAGAGTTATAATGGCTAAGAAATGTATCTTGAGTCATTTAACTGATTAATGAGGGAACTGGAAACTTTTTCCATTTCCCTACTTAGCATTCGTCTCTGGCAGGCAGCTCTAAGGACACCCCAAACCAATGAAATTCCAAGTAGATAAGAATATTCTTCTCAACCTTACCTCTTTATGCACCTTCCAACTGTCTACCGTCACATTGAAGAGTGCTTTGAGGGCCTCAATGGCACAGTCTGTCTCCTGAGGTGAGAGAGGAGGTCCATTACGGTCTATGGCCGATTCATATTCATCGGTCCACTTGATGCTAAAGGCACTTTCCAAGATCTGGGTTAGCAGCGGTAGTCCTTGGAGCTCATAGCGCAATTGTGACCTGATGTCGGTGTGCAAAAGTGACAGGACGAAGAGCAAGCGCAAGTCAAAGCACTTAATGTCATTGATAAACTTTCGGTCCTTGCACTTTCTCAGGAGGTTACAGAGCTTTGCAGCAAGGTTAAGTTCCAGGCTGAGCTGCTGTGCCATCTGACTGTTGAACACTATGTTACAAAGACATTTTAATGACTCCACAATAACTGGGAACTCTGACACCTTCTCCAAAGAATCATCCGACTCATTTAGCTTGGCTAGTCGCAGCAGTATCTGCATATTTTCCTTAGTTGTTACAGGAACTAAAACCTTTTTGTCTCTGGAGAGAATGCGGAGAACTTCAAGGCAGGACACTTGACATGTTGTTGGGATGTCCTTTAAAAGGACTTTAAATATGCCTTCACAGAGTTTCTGGAAAACAAGAATGAGTATGAAAAAATCATTATTTGGCTTAAGTGATTTAAAACAGAATGTTTCTCTATCAATGTATTTAACTGCAGTTCAAGATCTGGCTAGAAAAGGTTTTTACTTTTTTAAAGTCACAGAATGTTAGAACTGAAAGAGACCTTATATTTGGTGTACTTCTTTTACTTTACAGATATGAAAACTGAGGGCCAGAAAGGCTAAGTTACTTGTATGGGGCCAGAGTGAATTAGTGGGGCTGCAAAGGATAGAGTATAGGTTTCCTAATTTCCAGCCCAATATTCTTTCTATAAAATCACTTATTCTCTTTTAAACTGACTAGTTTCAAATGTCTTATATGGCTTTGTTCTCAATGAATTTTTAACATCAGACTACACATACTATCAGGATAGAAGGTAATCATCTGAATCATAGCTGTTTCCTTCCTGGAAATAAAGATTAGTGCCTTGAGAATTGGTTCACAATTGGCTACAAGTATAGGCTCTCATAAAAAGACTTAAAGAAGTCTGCATTTCTGCCCAGTTTCAGCTGTGCTATTTCTTCTGAGTAGTACTACTGCAGTAGTCCCATGTTTTATAAACCTTAGAACTCTCTTTAGCTAACGTGTAATAACATTTAATCATCAAATGACCCCAGAGATCTTTTGCTGACAACACTGATAAAAATTATTCCAAGTGTTGGGTTCCAAAGAGGGCTCAGCTAGCATATATGATGCCTTTGAGTCAACTGCAAAAAGGTGCCCCTCTCCAGGCTAACTGCAAAAAATGTTCCTACTGGGTGGACAAATTACAAAACAGCCCTCTTCCTCTGGGCAGCCCTGTGCCAGGACACATGGCTTGGGAAGCTCAGAGTGTGGGCAGGATCTTAAGCTTCCCTTTGTTCTCTTGGTGTAGGGCACAGATTACACAAATATATGCAGTAGTCCTGGTTCCAAATTTTGCTACCACTATCTCAGAAACAACTCTTTATTTGGACCCAAAGTGTGCTCTATCTTGAATTTTTTGAAAAATAGTTATTTCTGTCATTGCCAAATTTAAGAACCATTGATAATTCTCTCAAAATTCAATGTCCAGCTTTCTTCTCCATAAACTGCAGATCTGGGTCTCTGAAGCTCAAACCTTATATGTGCAGCAAGCAGATATAACCATTCCACTGCTGACCATTTCTATACCCGTTACATTTTATAAAAATAACAGCAACAACAACTATGACCAATACAAGGTTTTACAAAGTTTCTATTAACCTACCGTCAGACTTTAACTTTTTTAAAAAGAGGCTATCTGTGGGTCAAGCATTATGATCTTGGCAGGAATCCTAGGCCATGTGCATCTTCTCAGTACATCTGAGTCAAACAGCTATGGAAATGTCAATTTTATTTTTTTATAAATTTATTTATTTAGTTTTGGCTGCATTGGGTCTTCGTTGCTGTGCACGGGCTTTCTCTAGGTGCGGTGAGCAGGGGCTATTCTTCGTTGTGGTACACGGGCTTCTCATTGCGGTGGCTTCTCTTGTTGCAGAGCACAGGCTCTAGGCACACAGGCTTCAGTAGTTGTGGCATGCAGGCTCAGTAGTTGTGGCACGTGGGCTCTAGAGTACAGGCTCAGTAGTTGTGGTGCACGGACTTAGTTGCTCCACGGCATGTGGGATCTTCCTGAAACAGGGCTCGAACCCATGTCCCCTGCATTGGCAGGCGGATTCTTAACCACTGCGCCACCAGGGAAACCCAGAAATGTCCATTTTAAATGTACTATGCTCTCTAGATGGAGGTGGGAAGGAAATTAACCTAACAAGCTAAAAAAAACTATCCCTGGCACTTCACTGGTGGTCCAGTGGTTAAGACTCTGCGCTTCCAATGCAGGGGGCCTGGGTTCGATCCCTGGTCAGGGAACTAGATCTCGCAGGGCACAACTAAGGCTTGGGGCAGCCCAAAAAAAAAAAAAAAAAAAAGGCACTCTATCCTTTAACATACCTGATAACTGGAAGGGACTTCCATTTAATGTTTTAATATCATTGTTAAAGCATTTTTTTTCATGAATGCAGTTTTGTGGTGGAGGAAAGTATAATGTGCCTATTATTAAAAATATAAAAAATGGGAAATTTTCTCCAATTTCAGATCTTTCACACCCAAGACAAAAAAAAAGTACCTTCTACATACTATTTCCTATGTGGTATATTCCTGGGTGGTGGAGTTAAATAACCTTTGCTCCCATACAATTTTACCCAAGAGGGAAATTATCTACATTCCTAGTTAAGAAATACATAATAAATATGATATTATAAAATACTATATATGTGAATTTGGAGTTCTACATATCTAATAAAACACAGAAATCTTTTTTTTTTTTTTTTTTTTTTGCGGTACGCAGGCCTCTCACTGTTGTGGCCTCTCCAGTTGCGGAGCACAGGCTCCGGACACACAGGCTCAGCGGCCATGGCTCATGGGCCCAGCCGCTCCGCTGCATGTGGGATCTTCCCGGACCGGGGCACGAACCCATGTCCCCTGCATCGGCAGGCGGACTCTCAGCCACTGCACCACCAGGGAAGCCCCTAAAACACAGAAATCTTTAGCTCTTTTCTTTCTAAACCAAAAACAAGAGCAACAATAAAATCCAAAAACAAAAAAAATCTGTGGGTAATATGGCTTCTTTCTTCCTCCACCTTCAGACTCAAGAAAGAAAAAAAGCAAAATATGAATACAAACTGGCATAGCCAAGGCTATTAGCCAAATGGACTGTTAAACTCTGGGACATAAGAAGGCTACATAAAAGAAATTAGAGAGGCCTATAAAATTTATAGTTAAAAATTGCCTCATCTAAAGGCTTGTAGGAGATCAGCAACCGAGACTGTTTTAAGCACAGTTTTCAATCATAGTTGTTTTAAACTCATCATAGTTGATGTCATTTCTCATCACAGACTTGCCCCACATGACAACAGTTAGGTAGCTTTTTGCTGTAATGTCCCTTGAAAAGTAATGCCACTTCTTGGACAATGACCTCTCCCTTTTTCGTATTACAACTTAAAAAAAATCAGACATAAAAATATAACAAAGGAATAGTTAACAGACACACTCATCGCTATACTCCATACGATCATTTCTATTCAGAGAATATTACAAAGAACAAATAAACCATGTAACACATCTGGATGAATCAGAAAGTTTTGCTTTGCATATGAACACCAAGCAAGACGAGGTAGCATTCTTTACGATTACCCCATCTGTTGAGTGCATGCGCGACTTCTATGTTTCAAAGGTGCTCCTGTTTCACCTTTATTTTGCCCTAATGTTATTTTCCTGTGCTATAACTTTTTTTCAGTTGATTTTATTCTTCCTAAAACATGCTCTGTTCTCTTCAAACACTTTCCATAGCTCCCTGTTGCCTGCAGAATGCAGCTGAAATAAGCTCAGTGCCCCCTTTCCTACTGCTGTCTCTGTCACACACATACCCTCCTTCTCCTTTCTTTTCCAAGTGCTCCAAAGGGATTCCCAATCCCCTGACCATATGTCCTGAACCTTTCTCCTTCCATTCTCTCAGCATGGCCTACCCTGTCCCCATTTCCACCAGTCAGGACCCCACTCTTTTTCTAAGGTTTAATTTGAGGACTAAGGGGTCTAGAAGACTCCGCAGCCACTCCCTCCTTTGCTTTCTTTCTATATAGCACTTAGTTCCAACAAGCAGTTAGTTCCTTTTTACAGAGTCAGCTGTTGGGGCATCTCACTCCTTTTCCAGGCTCCTTGAGAACAGAGGCTATGTTTCATCTGTATCCCAGTGGCTGGCCCAGGTGTGCTACAGCTGTTTTTAAGTGCAAGATAACCACAAACTCCCAAAGATTACCAGCTTTAAAGTCTACCACCTGACTCTCCAGCCCCTTCCAAAGAATAACTCCTTTGTATTCCACCACCAGCCACCTCTATCAAGTCTTCTCTTCCTCATTTTGCAAGTACAATAACTCATCATTACATAACATTTTAAGTGCAAACTGTTTTTATTTACTTTCAAAGTATTTATTTATACAAACTTGTTATCATTGTTCAACTGATATATTTTTAAATCTGAAACTATTTTGGTATCTTAGATAACCATGGAACACATAATTTTTTTTTCCATTAGAATGGATGGAAATACCTTCTGAGTTAAAAACTTTTCCCTTAGAGGTAGGTTTTCAGGAATGAACTAAAGTCATAAAGCAAAGCTTAGGTGTGCTTACAAAGTATAATTACTTCAGAGAGGCTGAGGAAAAGCCCTTTTAAAATGCTCGTTAGCTTAGGAGCCATGGCTATTTCCAAAAAGTTAGACTGCAAGACCCAGCAGCAGAGACTCAAGATTGAGATTCTCAATGTTAATACCAGGTATTGTCAAAAATTTTTGGTAGTTTTGGGCTTCCCTGGTGGCGCAGTGGTTGAGAGTCCGCCTGCCGATGCAGGGGACACGGGTTCGTGCCCAGTTCCGGGAAGATCCCACGTGCCGCGGAGCGGCTGGGCCCGTGAGCCATGGCTGCTGGGCCTGAGCATCCAGAGCCTGTGCTCCGCAGCGGGAGAGGCCACAGCAGTGAAAGGCCCGCGTACCGCAAAAAAAAAAAAACTTTTTGGTAGTTTGCTCCGGAATGGAAACCCTAGAGTATACTACAGTAATGGTTCTCAAACTTCAGCACGCATGATAATCACCTAAAGGATTACTTGTTGTTGTTGTTAATTTTATTGAAGTACAGTTGATTTACAGTGTTAATTTCTGCTGTACAGCAAAGTGATTCCGTTTTATATATATATACATATATATATATGTATATATATATATTCTTTTTCATATTCTCTTCCATTACGGTTTATCACAGGATACTGAACATAGATCTCTGCGTCATACAACAGACCTTGTTGTTTATCCATCCTGTATATAATAGTTTGTCTGCTAATCTCAAGTTCTCAGTCCTTCCCTCCCCACCACCCTCCCCCTTGGCAACCACAGTCTGTCCTCTGTGTCTGTGAGTCTGTTTCTGTTTCGTAGATATGTTCTTTTGTGTCGTACTTTAGATTCCACATGTAAGTGATGTCATATGGTATTTGTCATTCTCTTTCTGACTTACTTCACTTAGTATGATAATCTTTAGGTGAGGATTGTTGAAACACAGATTGTTGTACTCACCTCCAGAGTTTCTGATTCAGTGGGTCTGGAGTGAGGCCAGAATTGGGACTTTTAACAAGTTCCCAGTTGATGCTGTCACTGCTGGTTCAGGAGCCACACTCTGAAAACCACTAAACTACAACCAACAATGGACTGACATAACTTGGATGTTCGGGGCCAGGGGTTAACTGACAGTAGCTGACCAGATAAGCAAAGAAAAGTAGGCAGAGCTGAAAGCCATTAACACAAATACCTTAACTTCTCCTCAACTGTCCTAAAGATGTATAAGGGTGGCAGGAATAGGAATGGGATGTCATTATCTGGTCACATTACCTTTCTTAAATGTTAAAAATCACTAGAGGTGTGAAGTGTATTACTTAAGATCAGTGGTCCTGGGCCTAAAACTTGTTCAACTTACCATGGATTCTAGAACCAGAACAGTGTTGTGATTAAGACCAGGTGTTCTGGATTTAAATTTCTTGTGTTCAAAGGCTGGCTCTTCTACCGTCTTCTAATGGTGTGACCTTGGCAAGTTACTGACTTCTCTAGGTCTCACCTACTTTAAGACTTAAACGACATCACACATGTATAGTATTTACAACAGTGCCCGGAATGTGTTAAGTGCTCAGTACTGGTTATCATTTATATATTATTATAAGGTAAAAATCTCAAAGTCCTCAGTTTAGCTTTTAAGATCCTCCACCCTGCTTTTTGAGTTTTCTTTTTCATATTATTCACCAATCAAACCCTCCTCTCTAGTTGTATTCCTTTCGAATTATCTCATATAGAGCTTTTTTGCTTTCTTACCATCTCCCCTCTACCTGCATGAGTCTTTCTCCCTCTTTGACTATTTAAGTTTTAACCATTCTCCAAAGCTAAGCTTAAAATTAACTTTTGATATAAAGTTCTTCCTAACCACTTCAGCCCCCAATGTTCTTCCCCTCCAAGGAACACCCAAACCAAAATTTGTAGCAATCATTGGTGCTTAGTACATTCTTCCTGTTTTCTTTTTATGAGTTTGCCTCAACTACTAAAAGCTCTCTGAAGGTGGAAAGCACATCTTTCTTTTATGAGAGAAGAAAATGTACTATAGTGGCTTCTGAATCAGAAAAACCTGGTTTTAATTCCCAGCTTCACCACTGTGTGATTCAGACATTATTTTACTTCTCTGAGTCTCACTTTCTCATTTGTAAAATGGGAATAATATCACTTACTTCTCAGAGGGCTGTCGTGAAATAGACTCTGGGATGTAATAAGCGCTCTTTGAATTGTGACTATTTTTGTTTTATTTCTTCATAATCCTTGTAGCCCTCAGCAGAGAAATTAGAACACAGTAAGCACCCAAAATATAAACTGACTGTACTAAGAAGTTCCCTGAATTTAAAGCATTAGTAGAAGTCTATTAATGTTGTCTTGACACTTCTCCTTTCTAAGAAGGAAAGAGAGAAGTAGTAAAGGCTATTCTTGTGATTGTACTGGTTGGATGGTTTGCCCCATGGCATAAAATAGTCTTTTCATACAAGCAGCAGAAATTATTTGTCTTCATATAAAGTTCTTTTTTCTGAAGAGTTTAAATTACTTAAATATATATGTTCTTTAAAATGTAAAATGCATCAAACTACTGAAGAAAATAGAAAAAACATTCATAATTATACTACCTAGTATATTTTATATGCAGCTGACAGAAGGATTTATCCTTAGTCAATCTATTTGAGTATCAGTAACATGCATATTACTTCAGCCTACACAGTCACAATCATCATGTGTATATAATCTTGTTTTCTGTCTTAAATTTAATTTTTAATGTAATTATAAGCATTTTTCACATTGCTATAGAGCCCTTATAAACATAATTTTAACTTGATGCAATATTAAATACGATTCCTGCTCTCAATAAGTCTTTAGCATGAAATACAGCAGAGTTCAGAAAAAGCAGTGGACTTAGCATCAGAAGGGATGACTTCCTAATTTTAATAATTATAGTAATATTATTTGCTTATGTGCTTTATAGTTTACAAAAAAACTTTCATATATGTTCCTCAATCTAAGGAATGCTTACTGAACATTTACTATATTATTCTTTAAATGACTGCCTAAGGACACAACTAAGAAGTAGAAGGCCAGGACTCAACTGAGATCATCTGACTCCAATATGATTTCCACTGTAAGTCCATGATCATAATATAGCTGTCTCTCATTTGTTAACTGTGACCTTCAGCATGTCACTTTATTAGGTTTTCTTCTTCCTCTATAACACGCATTAAAACTCTTTAAGGCAATCTTCTTCCAGCTCCAGAATGGTAGGCTTTTCACTATGAATCTGTAAAACTAGGATTAGCTTTTGCTTTAACTATGAAACAAGCAAAATATGCTATGATGTGTATGTGAGGATTCAAATGATCTATCATGATTTATATATTGTCCTAAAAGTATATAATTGATGTATAGAAATAATATTGATTTCTAAAAATATTTATAAAAAGAGAAAAGTCATTTTTGTTTTGTTTTGTTTTTTTCCCATATTTTATTGATTTGAGTCCTCTCCCTCTTTTTCTTGATGAGTCTGGCTAATGGTTTATCAATTTTGTTTATCTTCTCAAAGAACCAGCTTTTAGTTTTATTGATCTTTGCTATTGTTTTCTTTGTTTCTATTTCATTTATTTCTGCTCTGATCGTTATGATTTCTCTCCTTCTGCTAACTTTGGGTTTCGTTTGTTCTTCTTTCTATAGTTCCTTTAGGTGTAAGGTTAGATTATTTATTTGAGATTTTTCTTGTTTCTTGAGGTAGGCTTGTATAGCTATAAACTTCCCTCTTAGAACTGCTTTTGCTGCATCCCATAGGTTTTGGATTGTTGTGTTTTGTCATTTGTCTAGATATTTTGTGATTTCCTCTTTGATTTCTTCAGTGATCTCTTGCTTATTTAGTAACGTATTGTTTAGCCTCCATGAGTTCATGTTTTTTACGTTTTTTCCCCTGTAATTCATTTCTAAACTCATAGCTTTGTGGTCAGAAAAGATGCTTGATCTAATTTCAATTTTCTTAACTTTACCGAGGCTTGATTTGTGACCCAAGATGTGATCTATCCTGGAGAATGTTCCGTGTGCACTTCAGAAGAAAGTGTAATCTGCCGTTTTTGGATGGAATGTCCTATAAATATCAGTTAAATCTATCTGGTCTATTGTATCATTTAAAACTTGTTTCCTTATTTATTTTCATTTTGGATGATCTGTCCATTGGTGTAAGTGAGGTGTTAAAGTCCCCCACTATTACTGTGTTACTGTCGATTTCCTCTTTTACAGCTGTTAGCAGTTGCCTTTTGTATTGAGGTGCTACTATGTTGGGTGCATATATATTTATAATTGTTACATCTTTTTCTTGGATTGATCCCTTGATCATTATGTAGTGTCCTTCCTTGTCTCTTGTAACATTCTTTATTTTAAAGTCTATTTTATCTGATATGAGTATTGTGACTCCAGCTTTCTTTTGATTTCCATTTGTATGGAATATCTTTTACCATCCCCTCACTTTCAGTCTGTATGTGTCCCTAGGTCTGAAGTGGGTCTCTTGTAGACAGCATATATATATGGGTCTTGTTTTTGTATCCATTCAGCAAGCCTGTGTCTTTTGGTTGGAGCATTTAATCCATTCACATTTAAGGTAATTATTGATATGTATGTTCCTATTACCATTTTCTTTTTTCTTTTTTTTTTGCAGTACACGGGCCTCTCACTGTTGTGGCCTCTCCCGTTGCAGAGCACAGGCTCTGGACGCGCAGGCTTAGCAGCCATGGCTCACGGGCCTAGCTGCTCCGCGGCATGTGGGATCTTCCCGGACCGGGGCACAAACACGTGTCCCCTGCATCTGCAGGCGGACTCTCAACCACTGTGCCACCAGGGAAGGCCCCGATTACCATTTTCTTAATTGTTTAGGGTTTGTTTTTGTAGGTCCTTTTCTTCTCTTCTGTTTCCCACTTAGAAAAGTTCCTTTAGCATATGTTGTAGAGCTGGTTTGGTGGTGCTGAATTCTCTTAGCTTTTGCTTGTCTGTAAAGCTTTTGATTTCTCCATCGAATCTGAATGAGATCCTTGCTGGGTAGAGTAATCTTGCTTGTAGGTTGTTCCCTTTTATCACTTAAAGTATATCATGCCACTCCCTTCTGGCTTGTAGAGTTTCTGCTGAGAAATCAGCTGTTAACTTTATGGGAGTTCCCTTGTATGTTATTTGTCGTTTTTCCCTTGCTGCTTTCAATAATTTTTCTTTGTCTTTAATTTTTGTCAATTTGATTACTATGTGTCACGGTGTGTTTCTCCTTGGGTTTATCCTGTATGGGACTTGCTGTGCTTCCTGGACTTGGGTGGCTATTTCCTTTCCCATATTAGGGAAGTTTTCGACTATAATCTCTTCAAATATTTTCTCCGGTCCTTTCTCTGTCTCTTCTCCTTCTGGGACCCCTATAATGCGAATGTTGTTGCGTTTAATGTTGTCCCAGAGGTCTCTTAGGCTGTCTTCATTTCTTTTCATTCTTTTTTCTTTATTCTGTTCTGCAGCAGTGAATTCCACCATTCTGTCTTCCAGGTCACTTATCCATTCTTCTGCCTCAGTTTTTCTGATATTGATTCCTTCTAGTGTATTTTTCATTTCAGTTATTGTATTGTTCATCTCTGTTTGTTTGTTCTTTAATTCTTCTAGGTCTTTGTTAAACTTTTATTGCATCTTCTCGATCTCTGCCTCCATTGTTTTTCCGAGGTCCTGGATCATCTTCACTCTCATTATTCTGAATTCTTTTTCTGGAAGGTTGCCTACCCCCACTTCATTTAGTTGTTTTTCTGGGGTTTTCTCTTGTTCCTTCATCTGGTACATAGCCCTCTGCCTTTTCATCTTGTCTACCTTTCTGTGAATGTGATTTTTGTTCCACAGGCTGCAGGATTGTAGTTCTTCTTGCTTCTGCTGTCTGCCCTCTGGTGGATAAGGCTATCTAACAGGCTTGTGCAGGTTTCCTTGAAAGCCAAGTTTTACAAAGAAAATGTCTTTGCTTACAATACAGACATAGTTAGTCTACTGTACTCTGGCAACCAAAAGTTAATTAATTAACTTTTAATTAATTAATTAATTTTTTAATTAATTAATTAATTAATTAATTTTTGGCTGTGTTGGGTCTTCATTGCTGTGTGTGGGCTTTCTCTAGTTGTGGCCAGCAGGGGCTACTCTTCGTTGTGGTGTGTGGGCTTCTCATTGCGGTGGCTCCTCTTGTTGCGGAGCACAGGCTCTAGGTGCGCAGGCTTCAGTAGCTGTGGCGTACGGGCTTAGCTGCTCCGCAGCCTGTGGGATCTTCCAGGACCAGGGCTTAAACCTGTGTCCCATGCATTGGCAGGCAGATTCTTAACCACTGTGCCACCAGGGAAGTTCCCAGAAAACACTTTTGAGATGAGTACTACTGAAAAGTATCTGCAGATTGGTACCAGTTCACATACTGTTTGTTCCCAGACCATGCTGAGATAGGTTCGTAAGTTGAGATAGGTGTAAAAAGTTGAAAGTATGTATTCAGAAACCTTTATAGTGATTTGACTTTGCTATGACATCCAAGGATGTGATTATTTCTTTAATGATTCATTTTCATTGTATTTTTAAAAGTACTGGTCTACCACAAATTAGGGAAAAATTAACAAACAAACAAAAAACTTGGTCCTTCATCACAAATAATGTGAGAAGCACTGTTCTAGCGAATGCATTTTATCCTGTATAAGTTTTCTTCTAGTATATAATAAAGGCAGAAAAACTAACTAAGATCCCAGACTAATGAGGAAATAATATAAAGCCTCATAAATATACTTCCTAAGAGTTTGTTTAATTGTTAGGCATTGTGGTGAAAAGTGATAGATGTTCATCAAAATCCATTCTCCCTTTCTTAAATAGTAACAAAACTGTGGCAAGTCTCACGGCTGCCTAGCTACAGCACGCTCCTCAGCTCTTCTTCATGACCATATGACTGAGCTCTTGCCAGAATGTGTGTGGACACATTGTATGCCTTTTTCAGGTTTGTGTCATTAAGACAGCAGGCATGCCTTCTCCCTTTTCTTGTCCCCTTCTGCGCCCAGAATCTGGAAGTGGCAGCCCCAATATAGGCTAGAACAACGCTGAATGGCAAAGAATGACTTGACAAACTTGTAAAGAAACTGGGTCACTGAATAAACTCATGGAGCAGAGCTACTCATCTGCATGGTTGATCACCTCAGGACTGTTACTTGGAAAGGTAATAAACACCTACAGTCCTTAAATCACTTCTTTCTTGGGGTCCCTTTGTTGCAACAACTTAGCTTTAAATTTAAATAAGAATGCACTTTTGAAATATGCCCCATCGATGCCCCATCCAGAACCTCTTATACCATCATTCCATAAGTAACAGAAATTATATTTTGCCTCAATGATTAAGCAACTACTCTCTATATCTAATACCAAGAGTTAGACCAACTTGGCCTGGTCATGCCAAGTTGTTCATTTGCTCATTGTTCAGTTGTTCATCTATTCGCTCATTAAGAACTCACCAAGTGTCTATTTAATAAAGCCAAGATAAAATGGGTATGATAGTATCTACTTCATAGGATTGTTGGGGGAATTAAATGAGATAATGTGTTGTGCTACCTTAGAATAAAATAAATACTAAATAAATTTATGTGCACATACATTGTAACTACAATGTAGGTGCTATATATATAGTATTACCATACACTTTAGTAAGATGCTATGTGGTATAATAGAGAATATGAGTTGCCAAGTGAGACAGACTTCACTTTGCTATTTATTACCTGTGAGATCTGGGCAAGTTACTTGTTTTTTCTGAGCATAAGGTTTGTTACGTGTGAAATGGGATAATACCCTATGTGTTACAGTGTTGTTTATTAAATGAGAGGATGGTACACAGTAACAGGCAAAATTGTACATTTCTAAGAACAAGACCTCTAATTAAACATCTCAGCCAATAGCAGTGTCTTGAAAGAGGCTTGTTTTCTGATTGAAATAATAAGCCTACATGTACATCTGACATCTAGTTCTCTCTCCAACAACAGTGCTTACCAAAAGGATTTAATGTACAGAGGTTTTCAAAAATCTTTATTATTAGTTGGTGAAATTCAGGTAAAGATTCATAATTTAACTTAGAATAAAAATGGGCCAATGACTAGGGACTTCCCTGGTGGACCAATGGTAAAGAATCCACCTTCCAGTGTAAGGGACGCAGGTTCGATCCCTGGTCAGGGAACTAAGATCCCACATGCCACGGGGCAACTAAGCCTGCGTGCCACAACTACTGAGCTCATGTGCCTCAATGAAGAGAGCCCATGTGCCTCAAACTACAGAGCCCATGCGCTCTGGACCCTGTGTGCCACAACTACAGAGCACACGCGCCCTGGAGCCCACGCACCACAACTAGAGAGAAGCTCGCACGCTTCAATGAAGACCCTGCGTGCCGCAAGTAAGACCTGAGCCGCAACTAAGACCTGATGCAGCCAAAAAAACAAACAAACAAAAAAAAGGGCCAATGACTGAACAACCAAATAAAAAATGAAACAACAGTGCACAGAGAAAGTGAACACTGCAAAAGACAAGGACTAAACTAGTGTCTGTTTTATTTATAAGAAACAGGAAAATGCAATAACTTTCTAGTTCAAGTTGGAAAGAGGGGCAGAGTACACACATAGCACAGGCAGTGAGTTCAACTTGGCAGTAACCCTACCATAACTACAGGCCAGAAAAGAGTCAAAGAGCCAAGAAAAAAAATGAGTGTAATTTCCAGAATCAGAATATTAAGAGTTATAAAGGGATGTAATGACTACTTAATATCAACAAACACTAGCAGTGCAAAAGGTTCTACTAAAAAAAATGGGTTTTGTGAGAGAATAAGTCTGGGAAACTTATTAAAATATTAAAGATTCTCAGATGAACTATGAAAAAGAAACCTGTTTAACTTTTAAAAGCTGATATTTCCTTTATTTATTTGAATCCTTTCAGAAAACAATACCTAATAACACACACAGCATTAGGGGATATTTATTTTATAGATATGAAAACTAACTACCATGGAGGCTAAATGATTTGCTTAAGGTAGCACAGAAAGCTACAATTGGAAAGGGGACTAAGATTATTATTTGACTCCCAGTCCTACTCTCTTTTCATTGTACTGATATCTGGTGATGAAATAAATAAAAAACGAGTGTTCCAACATTCAAAGCAATTCTGGATAAGCTAGGTCTGTGAAAGGAATTACTGAGGACTGATTTTTTTTCTCCTTAAATAAACAGACTTAAGTCCTTAAACATGGTTCTGCTTCTTCTTATTATGATTTAATGTTTCTGTTCTTCTACTGTAGAGGGAGTGAAATACCTATCCTTAGAGTCTACCACTTTCTCTTTAGTAAGAATGGATTCCCCATCCCACCCCCACTTTGTTGTCCATTATGTCTACAAGGTTAGCCACATGCTTGATTTATGCTCTCACTGCAATCAACCAGTGCTCCTATAGTGATGGGATAAGGACCCTGCTCTTAAAATAGGCACATCCGGGAGATATGGCACAGTGCCAGGTATACTTAAAGTCACAGGACAATCCTATGCATCCTCTTTAACCACTGTTTTATGGAAAGATTTATCAAAGGTGGGGGTGGGGAAGTTTCTACATAAAAATAAACAAATGTGTTAAAACTCACAATACAAAAAGTCACATGAATTTTTAAGATAAAAATTCAAATGTGAAAGCAATTTTACAGTTAAGGCAGGATCCCTTGAATGATGCCTCCCTGGCTTCTCAAGGTTATGCCTACATTCTTCTCTGATGGATGTCACTGGATATATAGTCCACATGGATCTAATTTTAGTTCTTAACTGGAGCTGAAGGTCAACCACCTAAATCTGATAGTTCTAAACTTTTGCCCTCTGCGTACAGCAATATTGAGTGTGTGTGCTCGCGTGTGCACACTCGCACAAGACAGAAAAAGACAGAGGTATTAAATTCTAAAATAAGCTTACTATAATCAACAGTTAGAACAATGCTATGAGTTCCAGAAGAAAGATCTATCAAAAAAATTGTATTTTACAAAAATGTTAAACAATTAATGACTTACTGCCAGGATCTACAATGCGCTTTTATGAAAGGTTAGAGAGGATTCTGGAGGTCAAATTTAGAATTTCTTTATAAAAATCTAATGATGAGATTTTCTAAATGAATATTCATGCAGCTGGTTTCATTTATATTTAGTTTAATATTATATCTATACACTTTGGGGGTTTTATTCCTACTTGTAGTATGGGAGGCAACAGTAATTGTCCCTTTTTATTTAATGAATACTGTCCTTGTGAATGGGGTTTTTATCTCACTTCCTAAATTTCACCTTTAGCTCCCCTTCTTGCACATGTACATTTTTTTCAGTAATACAATCCTTCTGGCTACGTTCTATATCATGGTGATCCTGCCAAAAGACTGAAGGGAGAGTTCAGAGTAACAACAATTATGTAAGTCTGGCTCAAGTTTCTTTGCTAATTAGCAATCCTGAGAAAGACATGATGCATCATCAAGAGTTCATTAACAGATGGAAAAGACAGCTTAGGTGTAAATGAAAACTTAAAAACCAATCAGCTACCCTTCCTTTCTTGACTGAGGGCAAAAATGGGCATGTCAAAACTTTTAATTTCTCTTCAAACATAGTACCAGCCAAATCTGCTTCTCTTACTACTTAAGCAGGAGCCTTTATTTTCAGAAAGCCCTCTTCTCCACTACCTATGCAAAACATATATTAAGTTAATACTGACAAATACTTAAGTATTACCATTTCTTGCATTTTAATTAGCCAAATGAGGGAAATTATCTCATTTAATTTTACTGAGTTCTTAGTCAAGTTATAGTTTTTTCTTAGTTCTATTAATTTTACTTTACATATATATATATTTTTTAACATCTTTATTGGAGTATAATTGCTTTACAATGATGTGTTAGTTTCTGATCAATCACAAAAGTGAATCAGCTATACGTATACATATATCCTCATATCCCCTCCCTCTTGCATCTCCCACCCACCCTCCCTAACCCACCACTCTAAGGGATCACAAAGCACTGAGCTGATCTCCCTGTGCTATGCAGCTGCTTCCCACTAGCTATCTACTTTACATTTGGTAGTGTATATGTGTCCACGCCACTCTCTCACTTCGTCCCAGCTTACCCTTCCCCCTCACCGTGTCCTCAGGTCCATTCTCTACATCTGTATCATTATTCCTGTCCTGCCCCTAGGTTCTTCAGAAACTTTTGTTTTTTAGATTCTATATATATGTGTTAGCATACAGTATTTGTTTTTCTCATTCTGACTAACTTCACTCTGTATGACAGTCTCTAGGTCCACCCACCTCACTACAAGTAACTCAATTTCGTTTCTTTTTATGGCTGAGTAACATTCCATTGTATATATGTGCCACACCTTCTTTATCCATTCATCTGTCAGTGGACACTTAGGTTGCTTCCATGTCCTGGCTATTGTAAACAGAGCTGCAATGAACACTGTGATACATGACTCTTTTTGAATTATGGTTTTCTCAGGGTATATGCCCAGCAGTGGGATTGCTGGGTCATATGGTAGTTCTATTTTCAGTTTTTTAGGGAACCTCCATACTGTTCTCTATAGTGGCTGTATCAATTTACATTCCCACCAACAGCGCAAGAGGGTTCCCTTTTCTCCACACCCTCTCCAGCATTTGTTTGTAGACTTTTTGATGATGGCCATTCTGACTGGTTTGAGATGAAACCTCATTATAGTTTTGCATTTCTCTAATGATTAGTGATGCTGAGCATCCTTTCATGTGTTTGTTGTCAATCTGTATATCTTCTTTGGAGAAATGTCTATTTAGGTCTTCTGCCCATTTTTGGATTGGGTTGTTTGTTTTTTTTTTATATTGAGCTGCATGAGCTGCTTGTATATTTTGGAGATTAATCCTTTGTCAGTTGCTTCGTTTGCAAATATTTTCTCCCATTCTGAGGGTTGTCTTTTCATCTTGTCTATGGTTTCCTTTGCTGTGCAAAAGCTTTTACATTTCATTAGGTCCCATTTGTTTATTTTTGTTTTTATTTCCATTTCTCTAGGAGGTGGGTCAAAAAAGATCTTGCTGTGATTTATGACATAGAGTGTTCTGCGTATGTTTTCCTCTAAGAGTTTTATAGTGTCTGGCCTTACATTTAGGTCTTTAATCCATTTGGAGTTTATTTTTGTGTATGGTGTTAGGGAGTGTTCTAATTTCATTCTTTTACATGTAGCTGTCCAGTTTTCCCAGCACCACTTACTGAGAGGCTGTCTTTTCTCCACTGTATATTCTTGCCTCCTTTATCAAAGATAAAGTGACCATATGTGCGTGGGTTTATCTCTGGGCTTTCTATCCTGTTCCATTGATCTATATTTGTTTTTCTGCCAGTACCACAACTGTCTTGATAACTGTAGCTTTGCCATATAGTCTGAAGTCAGGGAGCCTGATTCCTCCAGCTCCATTTTTCCTTTTCAAGATTGCTATTTGGGGTCTTTCATGTTTCCATACAAATTGTGAAATTTTCTGTTCTAGTTCTCTGAAAAGTGCCATTGGTATTTTGATAGGGATTGCACTGAATCTGTAGATTGTTGGGTAGTACAGTCATTTTCACAATGTTGATTCTTCCAATCCAAGAACATGGTATATCTCTCCATCTGTTTGATCATCATCTTTAATTTCTTTCATCAGTGTCTTACAGTATCCTGCATACAGGTCTTTTGTCTCCTTAGGTAGGTTTATTCCTAGGTATTTTATTCTTTTTGTTGCAATGGTAAATGGGAATGTTTCCTTAATTTCTCTTTCAGATTTTTCACCATTAGTGTATAGGAATGCAAGAGATTTCTGTGCATTAATTTTGTATCCTGCTACTTTACCAGATTCATTGATTAGCTCTAGTAGTTTTCTGCTGGCATCTTTAGGATTCTCTATGTATAGTATCATGTCCTTTGCAAACAGTGACAGCTTTACTTCTTCTTTTCCGATTTGGATACCTTTTATTCCTTTTTATTCTCTGATTGCTGTGGATAAAACTTCCAAAACTATGTTGAATAATAGTGGTGAGAGTGGGCAACCTTGTCTTTTTCCTGATCTTAGTGGAAATGGTTTCAGTTTTTCACCACTGAAAACTATGTGGGCTGTGGTTTGTCATATATGGCCTTTCTTATGTAGAGGTAAGTTCCCTCTATGCCTACTTTCTGGAGGGTTTTTATCATAAATGGGTGTTGAATTTTGTCAAAAGCTTTTTTTGCATCTATTGCGATGATCATATGGTTTTTCTCCTTCAATTTGTTAATATGGTTTATCACACTGACTGATTTGTGTATAATGAAGAATACTTGCATTCCTGGGATAAATCCCACTTGATCATGGTGTATGATCCTTTTAATGTGCTGTTGGATTCTGTTTGCTAGTATTTTGTTGAGGATTTTTGCATCTATGTTCATCAGTGATATTGGCCTGTAGTTTTCTTTCTTTGTGACATCTTTGTCTGGTATTGGTATACCAATACCAATACCAAATGGTGGTATTGGTATGGTGATGGTGGCCTCGTAGAATGAGTTTGGGAGTGTTCCTCCCTCTGCAATATTTTGGAAGAGTTTGAGAAGGATAGCTGTTAGCCCTTCTCTAAATGTTTGATAGAATTCACCTGTGAAGCCATCTGGTCCTGAGCTTTTGTTTGTTTGGAAGATTTTTAATCAGTTTCAATTTCAGTACTTGTGATTATTGGTCTGTTTATATTTTCTATTTCTTCCTGGTTCAGTCTTGGAAGGTTGTGCTTTTCTAAGAATGTGTCCATTTCTTCCAGGTTGTCCATTTTATTGGCATATAATTGCTTGTAGTAATCTCTCATGATCCTTTGTATTTCTGCATTGTCAGTTGTTACTTCTTTTTCATTTCTAATTCTGTTGATTTGAGTCTTCTCCCTTTTTTTCTTGATGAATCTGGCTAATGGTTTATCAATTTCGGTTATCTTCTCAAAGAACTAGCTTTTAGTTTTATTGATCTTTGCTATCGTTTCCTTCATTTCTTTTTCATTTACTTCTGATCTGATCTGTATGATTTCTTTCCTTTTGCTAACTTTGGGGGTTTTTTGTTCTTCTTTTTCTAATTGCTTTAGGTGTAAGGTTAGGTTGTTTATTTGAGATGTTTCTTGTTTATTTATTTATTTATTTATTTTTGGCTGTGTTGGGTCCTCATTGCTCCATGCGGGCTTTTTCTAGTTGTGGAGAGCGGGAGCTACTCTTTGTTGTGGTGCACGAGCTTCTAATTGCGGTGGCTTCTCTTGTTGTGAAGTACAGACTCTAGGTGCATGGGCTTCAGTACTTGTGGCTTTCGGGCTCTAGACAGCAGGCTCAGTAGTTGTGGCGCACAGGCTTATTAGTTGCTCCGCAGCTTGTGGGGTCTTCCCGGACCATGCTCGAATCCACGTCCCCTGAATTGGCAGGCAGATTCTCAACCACTGCGCCACCAGGGCAGTCCCGTTTCTTGTCTCTTGAGGTAGGAGTGTATTGCTATAAACTTCCCTCTTAGAACTGCTTTTGCTGCATCCCATAGGATTTGGGTCGTCATGTATTCACTGTCATTTGTTTCTAGGTATTTTTTGATTTCCTCTGATTTCTTCAGTGATCTCTTCATTATTTAGCAGTGTACTGTTTACTCTCCATGTGTTTGTATTTTTTACAGATCTTTTTTTCCTATAATTGATATCTAGTCTCATAGCGCTGTGGTCGGAAAAGATATGATCTATCCGGAGAATGTTCCATGAGCACTTGAGAAGAAAGTGTATTCTGTTGTCTTTGGATGGAATGTCCTATAAATATAATTAAGTCCATTTTGTTTAATGTATCATTTTAAGCTTGTGTTTCCTTATTTATTTTCATTTTGGATGATCTGTCCATTGGTGAAAGTGGGGTGCTAAAGTCCCATACTGTTATTGAGTTACTGTCGATTTCCCCTTTTATGGCTGTTAGCATTTGCCTTATGTATTGAGGTGCTCCTATGTTGGGTGCATAAGTATTTACAATTGTTATATCTTCTTCTTGGATTGATCCCTTGATCATTATGTAGTGTCCTTCTTTGTCTCTTGTAATAGTCTTTATTTTAAAGTCTATTTTTTCTGATGTGAGAATTGCTCCTCCAGCTTTCTTTTGATTTCCATTTGCATGGAATATCTTTTTCCATCCTCTCACTTTCAGTCTGTATGTGTCCCTAAGTCTGAAGTGGGTCTCTTGTAGACAGCATATAGATGGGTCTTGTTTTTGTATCCATTCCACCAGTCTATGTCTTTTGGTTGGAACATTTAATCCATTTACATTTAAGGTAGTTATCAATATGTATGTTCCTATTACCATTTTCTTAATTGTTTTGGGTTTGTTATTGTAGGTCTTTTTCTTCTCTTGTGTTTCCTGCCAAGAGAAGTTCCTTAAGCATTTGTTGTAGAGCTGGTTGGTGGTGCTGAATTCTCTTAGCTTTTGCTTGTCTGTAAAGGTTTTAATTTCTCTGTCAAATCTGAATAAGATCCTTGCTGGGTAGAGTCATCTTGGTTGTAGGTTTTCCCCTTTCAGCACTTAAAATATATCCTGCCATTCCCTTCTGGCTTGCAGAGTTTCTGCTGAAAGATCAGCCATTAACCTTATGGGGATTCCCTGATATGTTATTTGTTGCTTTTCCCTCACTGCTCTTAATATTTTTTCTTTGTATTTAATTTTTGATAGCTTGATTAACATGTGTCTTGGCATGTTTCTCCTTGGATTTATCCTGTATGGAACTCTCTGCACTTCCTGGACTTGATTGACTATTTCCTTTCCCATATTAGAGAAGGTTTCAACTATAATCTCTTCAAATATTTTCTCAGACCCTTTCTTTTCTCTTCTTCTTCCGGGACACCTATAATTCGAATGTTGGTGCATTTAATGTTGTCCCACAGGTCTCTGAGACTTTCCTCAATTCTTTTCAGTCTTTTTTCTTTATTCTGCTCTGTGGTAGTTATTTCCAATATTTTATCTTCCAGGTCACTTATCCGTTCTGCTGCCTCAGTTATTCTGCTATTGATTCCTTCTAGAGAATTTTAAATTTTATTATGCTGTTCATCATTGTTTGTTTGCTCTTTAGTTCTTCTAGGTCCTTGTTAAGCATTCCTTGTATTTTCTCCATTCTACTTCCAAGATTTTGTACCATCTTTGCTATCATTACTCTGAATTCTTTTTCAGGTAGACTGCCTCTTTTCTCTTCATTTGTTTGGTCTGGTGGGTTTTTACCTTGATTCTTCATCTGCTGTGTGTTACTCTGTCTTCCATTTTGCTTAACTTACTGTGTTTGGGGTCTCCTTTTTGTAGGCTGCAGGTTCGTAGTTCCCATTGTTTTTGGTGTCTGCCCCCAGTGGGTAAGGTTGGTTCAGTGGGTTGTGCAGGCTTCCTGGTGGAGGGGACTGGTGCCTGCATTCTGGTGGATGAGGCTGGATCTTGTCTTTCTGGTGGGTAGGACTGCATCCAGTGGTGTGTTTTCGGGTGTCTGTGATCTTATTATGTTTTTAGGCAGCCTCTCTGCTAATGAGTGGGGTTGTGTTCATGTCTTGCTAGTTGTTTGGCATAGGGTATCCAGCACTGTAGCTTGCTGGTCACTAAGTGGAGCTGGGTCTTAGCGTTGAGATGGAGACCTCTGGTAGAGCTTTTGCAGTTTGATATTACATGGGACCCAGAGGTCTCTGGTGGACCAATGTCTTGAACTCGGCTCTCCCACCTCAGAGGCTCAGGCCTAACACCTGGCCGGAGCACCAAGACTCAGTCAGCCACACTGCTCTAGTTTCTTCCTAAAGCAGACGCAGTCTTGTAAATATTTCAAGCTATCCAGAAGAAAGTGCTAGTCTTGTATTGACTAAGCCCTTTTTTTCTTTCCTGATTAAGTCCAGAACTTTCACCTTTTCACTCAAATGAAGCACTTTACGTCCTGTCTCTGGTGTGTCCGAACTGCCAGCTTCACTTCTCTTGCTTTGGAGTAGTTATTAAGTAAAATAAGGGTCATTTGAGCTCAAGTCCTGCGACACCCGAGTCAGTCTGATAACCCAGACAGCCACCAAGTGACTCACGAGCAGGCAGAATGCGCTGGACCAAGGGTGATTCACGTCCCTTCGGGTGGGATGACATGCCAAATTATAGTTTGACTACACAGTACACTAACAAGGCTGGATGATGTATATTCTGTCACAACGTATATGCCCAATTTTGGTGGTTGATATAGATCCTGGTCCCATGGATTTCCACAGCTTTTTGCCTTTTTCAGTGTATCAAAGTCTTTGCGATATACAGTCTCTTTGGAATTTCCTTACTTTGTCTCCAGTGCCGTCTACTCCACAACACTCAACTCTTCACTCTGAACTAGTTACTCTATCTCTAAATCCCTAGTTCTCAGCTCTAGTAGCCCAGGCATGTATAGCAGATAGTCAAGGGCTCTGATGGTAAGCTGAAGTTATGGACTAACTGTTTGTATTCCCATTAAATTCATGTGTTGAAGCTCTAAGCCCAATGTGATGGTATTTGGAGATGGGGCCATGATGGAGAGGCCCTTGTCCTATGGGATTAGTACCCTTTTAACAAGAGACACCAGAGAGCTAGCTCACTCATTCTCCACCCCCTTCCCTTCTCTGCACAAAGAGGTCAATGAGTACACAGTGAGATGGTAGTTGACAACAAGCCAAGAGAAGAGGTCTCAGAAGGAAATCTACCTTGCCAATACCTTGATTTTGGACTTCCCAGCCTCCAAAACTGTCAGACGTAAGTTTCTTTTGTTTATGCAACCTAGTTTTTGGTATTTTGTCACGGTAGCATGAGCAGACTAAGGCAGCCAAGAACACGGACAAGAGTGAAGTCTCAATGAGACAGTTGTGATGTTAGAGGTCTTCAAAGGCACAAGAACACTAGTGGTGTAGCAGAAAAAACAAAAAAGCACAGAAACAGTTTGGGTTCTTTCTAATTCCCAGTTCTATTATTTTCTGAACTTGGATCTGGAGCAATTTACTTATTCTAGCTGAAGCTAAATTTCCTCATGTGTAAGATAGAAAAATATCTATTTCACATGGTTATTGTGAAAGATCTATCTATATTATTAATATTATTATATTATTTAATATGGATAGCATCTGAGACAACATACTGTAAGGTGTAAGGCATCTACAAGTTATTTATTGGGAAACAGTACAACTGAAGTAAAGAAAGCACCTGGATTCAAACACTAGTTTGTAGCTATGTGATCCTGGCAAATTTTTGGAAATCAATGTCCCTCATTTCCTCACCTCTAAAAATAGGGATAACATCTAAGGCTTATAAATATTAAATGAGATGATACAGTTAAAAATCTTTAGCATAGTGCTTGGGGTAGAATGGAGGCCCATGCACATTACATCATAAAGATGGCCAGGTGGACAAACAGATCAAGTAACATTAACAAGCACACTCTGCACAAGCACAATAGGGCTAGGAAATTTTTATCTATATTTTCCATTTAATGACAAAGCCCCTTGAAAAGGAAAGTGCTGATGTTATAACATTGCAATTTTGTATTAATTTTATAGATTCTATAGTGTTCATTTAGAATCTATAGAGTTCATTACTGAGCACTTATGTGCATAGCCCTGTTACAGGCACATAACTTAAAATGCTCCCAATTTAAAATTCAAGTACATGCAAACTATTTAAGAGAAATAAATTCTAAACTAGTGACAAAAAGTTTATTTTGGGTTGGGGAGCTATAAAAACATGACTCAAGTTATTTATAATATTAGAGAGATTAAACATATGTAAAATGAATGAATAAGGAATGTAAATGTATTTCAATGCATAGCAGTTTAAGCTGTGTATTCAAAGATTAAAGGAATAAACTACACATAGAGAATTTAGCCAGAGAAAGCTTCTTGATAAATGCAAGTGCTGGGCAATACTTTAGTAGGGAGAAAAAAATGAAAGAAATGGAGCAGGAAAAAGAAGATAGAAGACAAGCTAAATGGTGGACAAAGGCAGAAGCAGAGAGGTATAAAGTAGGAGGATCAACTAAAGCAGATTTAGAGTTCATACAAGTAAAAGCTTTCTAACAAGTAAAGTTATCTAACAGCAGAGTGGCTGCTGTGCGGTTCCCATTACTGAAAGTATTCAGTCAGAGTGTGATTACCCTCAGTGCAAGATACCTTAGAAGGAATCACTGCACTGGAAGATATTCTGGGTCCCTTACTATACTGTAAGTTCCCTGAGGAGCCGCCTTACAACAATGATCACTGAAGGGAGAAAAGGAGGCAGAGGACCTAGTTTGAGTCCCAGATTTTCCACTCATTAACTGTAACCTTAGGTAAGTCAACCTCTCAATTTTTCATTTATAAATGGGGAAGTTAGGAACACTGGAAATGTCTGTTCAGCCAAGAACTCTTTCAGGTCCTAAGAGTTTTTAATTAGCCAAAGATGTACACGCTCTCCACTTTCCTTAGTACATGGTCAAACTTTGTAAGGAAGAGCTAATTGCTGAGGAAAAAACCCCTACATTTTAGGCAGGAAAAATAATAATAATAGTAAAAAAAAAATCTGCAGCATGCCTAACTCCTATAGGTCAATTTCTGTACTACTAATGGGGAGGGCTGACACTAGATATCCTTACTAGTTATCATATCCAGTCATACTGCAAATCATGTGCTTCTGTTTCCTGTCAATGGTCTTAATTAGTTCAATGTCAAAGCTTTGTTTATGCTCTGCATCGTGTCTCAAATTTTGGATGCCTACAATCAGAAAATAGAATCAATTCATAAACTAAAAACAGGTCAATTCAATTATTAATGAGTGGCAGTATGGTGCAGCACAAGGGCTGTGGAGCCAGACTGCATAGGCTTAAATAATGTCCTCCTAATTCACTAGTTTAGGCATGTAATTTACTTCACTAGATAGGCAAATAATTTCTTTGTGTGCCTTAGTTTCCTCATCTGTAAAACAAGTAAGATAACAGTACCTACTTTATAGCTTTGTTGTTAAGTATTAAATGTGTTAATATTCATACAGTGCTTGGAATGATGGGCATGTAGTATTTAATAACAGCTTTATCAATATATAATTTACATATCATAAAGTTTACCCTATTAAAGTACATAGTTCATTGGTTTTCAGTATATTCACACTTGTGCAACCATCGTCACTGTTTAATTTTAGAATATTTTCATTACCCTAAAAGGAAACCCAATACCCATTACCAGTAAATCCCCATTCCCCTGTCCCTAGATCCTGGGAAACCAATGATCTACTTTCTGTCACTACAGATCTGCCTATTATAGACATTTCATATGAATGGAATCATACATTATGTGGCCTTTTGTGTCTTGCTTCTTTCACTTAGCATAATGTGTTCAAGGTTCATCCATGTTGTAAGTACTTATCAGTTACTTTGTTCTTTTTTATGGCTAAATAATATTCCATTGTATAGATATAACACATTTCATTTATCTATTCACAACTGATGGACATTTGGGTTATTTCCATCTTTTGGCTGTTATGAATAATACTGCTATGAACATTCAAGGACATGGTTTTGTGTGGACATATATCTTCATTTCTTTGGGGTAGATACCTAGGAGTACAATTGTTGAGTCATACAGTAACTCTGTTTAATCCTTTGAGGAATTCCCAGACTGTTTTCCAAAGTGGCTGCACCACTGTACATGCAGTAACCTATCAGTAATGTATGAGGGTTCTATTTTCTCCACATCCCTGTCAATACTTGTTATTATCTGACTTTTTGATTTTAGCCATACTAGTGAATGTAAACTGGTATCTCATTGTGGTTTTGATTTGTATTTCCCTGATGATTAATGATGTTATCTTTTCATCTGTTTATTGGCTATTTGTATTATCTTCTTTGGAAAAATGTCTATTCAGATCCTTTGCCCATTTTTAAATTTGGTTGTTTTTTTATCATTGAGTTCTTTATATATTCTAGATACAAGTCTCTTATCAGATATATGATTTGCAAATAGTGTCTTCCATTCTGTGGGCTGTCTTTTCACTTTCTTGATAGCGTCCTTTGAAACACAAACGTTAACTTTGATGAAGTCCAATTTATTTATTTTCCTTTGGTTGCTTGTGCTTTTGGTGTCCTATCTAAGAATCCACTGCCAAATCCAGGTCATGAAGGCTTATCCTATGCTCCTGCTAAGAGTTTTATGGTTCTAGATCTTACATTTGGGTCTGATCCATTTTGAGTTAATTTTTGCAAATTTCTGCATACAGTGTAAGGTAAAGTTTCAATACATTCTGTTATACGTGGCTAAGTGTCTCAGTGCCATTTGTTAAAAGCCTATTCTTTCCCCACTGAATGGTCTTGGCACCCCTGTCAAAAATTAGTTGACCACAGACACGTTGGTTTATTTCTGGACTCTCAGTACTATTCCACTGATCTACATCTATAACTATATGCAGGTTTTTTCCAGTAAACACGTATTACAAGATCCACAGTTAGTTGAGTCTGCGGATACAGAACCATGGATATGGAGGGCCAACTATAAAGTTATACCTGGGTTTTTGACTACTCAGGGAATCAGCGCCCCTAACCCCTGAGTTGCTCAAGGATCAGCCGTATTTATGTTTACCTATCCTCATGTCAACACCACACTGTCTTGATTATTGTTGCTTTGTAATAAGTTTTGATGTTGGGAATTATGAGTCTTCCAAGTTTGTTCTTTTCAAGATTGTTTTGGCTCTTCTGCATCCCTTGCAATTCCATATGAATCTTAGAACTGGCTTGTCAATTTCTACAAAGAAGCTACCCAGGATTCTAAAAGGTATCTCATTAAATCTGTAGATCAAGTGGGAAGTGGTGCCATCTAAGCAATAATGTCTTCCAATCTATGAACATGGGATGTTTTCCCATTTCTTTAGATCTTCTTTAATTTCTTTCAACAATATTTTGTAATTTTCCACAAAACAGAGTTACTTTCTGAGTTATTTCCTTAGTTGTTGCTCTAGGGCTTAATTAGTGTATGTATGTGTACACACACACACACATATCTCTTAACTTACCAGAATTAGCTCCAGATTTAGATTAATTTAATTCCAGTGAGATATAGAAACATTACTTCTATATGATGTTATTCCTTTCCCCTCTTTTTGTGGCATTATTGTTATTCATAGTATAACAACAATTATTACTTGATATATAATTTGAAGACACGAAGGAGAAAGGACAGCAAGTATATGTATAACTTTTGTTATATTAGCCTTCTTATTTATAATTTCTGGTTCTCTTGATTTGTTCTTGAGGATTAGAGTTACTATCTAGAGTAACGTCTTTAGTCCAGTACAGCTTTGCTCTCATCAACCTTTGTGCTATTTTTGGCAAATATATCACATTTCTATATGTTATTGGCTGAACAATATATCATACACATGTTGTTTTACACAGATGCTTTTAAAATCAATTAAGAGAATAAAGGAGAAGAAACATGCATTTATATTATATTTTATAATTACATAATTACCTTTACTAGTTCTCTTTTGGGTTTTTTTGTGCGTTCAAATTGCTGTTTGGGGTGATGTGCTTTCTGTCTGAAGAACTTTTAGTATTTCTTGTAAGGTGAATCTAGAACAAATTCATTTTTTCATTTACCTAAAAATGTCTTTATCTCCCCTGTAATGTTGAAAGATAGCTCTGCTGGATATAAGATTCTTGGCTGAATTTTTTCTTTGAGCTCTTTGAATATATTATTCCACTGCCTCTGGCCTACATTTCTGATGAGAAGTAAGCTGTGTATATCACTGAGCTTCCCTTGTAAGTGGTGAGTCATTTTTCTTTCCCAGCTTTTAAGATTTTCTCATTGTCTTTGAGTTTCAGCATTTTTACTCTAGTGTGGCTGTGGATCTCTTGAGGTTATTCTACTCAGTCATTATTGAGTTCTCTGGATATGTAGGTGTTTTCCAATAAATTTGGAAAGACTTTAGACTTGTTTTTTTTAAAAGAATGGGTGCACTTATAAATTTATTTATTTATTTTTGGCTGTGTTGGGTCTTTGTTGCTACGCATGGACTTTCTCTAGTTGCGGTAAGCAGGGGCTACTCTTCATTGTGGTGCACAGGCTTCTTATTGCAGTGGCTTCTTTTGCTGCAGAGCACGGGCTCTAGGCTCGCAGGCTTTAGCAGTTGCAGCACACATGCTCAGTAGTTGTGGCTCACGGGCTCTAGAGCACAGGCTCAGTAGTTGTGGCGCACTGACTTAAGTTGCTCCACAGCATGTGGGATCTTCCCGGACCAGGGCTCAAACCTGTGTCCCCTGCATTGGCAGGCAAATTCTTAACCACTGCACCACCAGGGAAGTCCCTAGACAACATTTCTTCAAATATTTTTTCTTCTCTTTTCTCTCTCCGTTCCTTCTGGTACTCCAGTTATGTGTATGTTGGTATATTAATGTTGTCTCATATTTCTCTGAGGTGTTCATTTTCTTTATTCTTTTTCCTCAGTTCTTTACCTTGTTTACACTATTGATTTATCTTCAAGTTTGCTTATTCCTTCTTCTGCCAGTGTGAACCCAGTGTTGGGCCTCTTTAGTGATTTTTTTTTTCAGTTACTGTACTTTTCACTTCCAAAATTTCCATTTGGTTCTTTTTAATAATTTCTATCTTTGTATTGATACTCTTCATTTGATGTGACATTGTCACCAAACCTTGCATTACTTCTTTAAATATGGTTTCCTTCAGTTTTCTGAATATATTTATAATGACTACTTTGAAGTCTGTCTGTTAAATCCAACATCTAGTCATTCTCACAGGCAGTTTCCATTGCCTGCTTTTTCCCCAGTGCACAGCTCATTCTTTCCTGTTTCTCTGCATGGCTTTTTTTTTTTTTTTTTGAAACTGGACATTTTAGATAATATATTATATCAACATTGGGTAATGCTTATACCCTCCAAGATTTGCTATTGTTATTTTTTTATTTGCTCAGTGACTGGCTGAATTATTTTAGTTAAGTATATTTTCCTCCTCCTCCCTGCAGATGTATAGGGCTCCTCCTCATAGGGCTCACCCTTTTGTATGCCACAGTCATCCTGGGATAACAGTGGCTTTGGCAGGCCTCTCTTTGACTTTCTTTCCCTGACCACACCCAGCTGTTAAGCTCCACTAACTGCAGGCTGATTGATCTATTGTCTTCAACAATGTCTTGGGGCATAAACTGCTCTACAAACTGAGCCAATTTATTAGGGCTCCTTTGAAGAGATAGTTCCTGAGATAAGTATTTAAGATTTGTTCTAACTACAGGAGGGTTCCTCCCAGCTGTCTTTCCTACTTTCTTTCTAGCAAACTACCTAGCCGTCTGGTTAGCCTTATATTTCCAATGAATCTGTCAATCTCCTCCCAATTTCCTTTCACCACAACCTGTACTTTCAGGCAGGAACTTCACACTGTTGCAAATTAAGTTGGTTCCTTTGGGGAGAGATTCAGAGCTCACTGTTATAAGCTCTGCATGTTCCTCTGGGCAAAATTCCTGAGCCTGGTTCTGATGCTGAGGGCGGAGACAACAGCATGCTTCTTTCTGAGTGACACCTCCTTGAGAGCTCAACTGGAGAGGACAGGGGAGCAGCAGACCCAGAACTCCTCAGCTGGCCTCTTCCAGGGTGGAACCTGTGTCCCACCAGCCAGGGCGAGTGCAACTGGGGCCCTAATATTCTCAATGGTGCCCTACCCAAGGTAGAGCCTCTGTCCCATGAGTGGGGATTGGGTGAAAGGAGGGAGACCCCACCTCTCGGCTATATTCACCCAGAATTTTGTCCCAGCGACATGTAGCTCAGGCAGGATGAGAAATGCTGACCTTACCCCTGTCTCTACTGGATAGACAGCCTTCCAACTGAGAGCTGAGGGAAGTGGGAGCTCCGTGTTCTTGGCTCCATCAGTTTGGAGGAGAGTTTCCATCTCTCTCCACTGAGAGTGGGAAGACAGGGAGCAGGTCTCGGTTCAAATCCCACAGACTTTCACTCTTCTGACTGAGTTTTAGTAGATTGTCCTGAATAAGTGTTCCTTTATTGACTGCATGCTCTTAGGACTATTTCCAGAGACTTTAAATGACTGTTTTTTAAAAATAACCAGTTTCATTGAGGAGCAGGTCCCTAAAGCTCTCACACTGTCATGGCTGGAAGCAGAACTTCTTGATGAGTTTTTTATATGAGAAAAAGGATCTGAAACTCTAAAGTGTAAATCAGAGATACTACTCTTAACATTCCCAGGCAGAAATCCTAAAAAGTGATCCATACAGAGATCATGTATGGACTGCCACATCTATGGCTTACTAAATCAGAAGAGCTGTTCTGTTTTCTTCCCACATTTAGTCCTTCAATACCTTGGCAAAACATCTAAAATAAAAAATGGAGTCTGAAATGAAGTTTAAATTGTTTCATTTTTGAACTACTGTGAGGCATTCATCCTGGCCTATGATATAATTCAGCCTTCTAGTCAAGTTTTATGCCAGATCCAGCTGGACAGAAACTTTAAAAAGTAAAAGTTTTAGAACGCTTTTGGTAGTGTGTGTGTTTGTGTGTTTTAAAGAAATCAAGATGTTAAAAAGGATTATCTTTTAAAGTTATTGGTTTCTAAATGAGAATTGTACTTGCATCATATATCAAAGTATTCCCTAAGGTGAAGACATCAAATAAAATTTGAGTCAAATTTGCAAGACACACAAAGCTCATTTTGTTTTAGTGAAAACTGGAGTTTAACAATTTCAAATAACTAAACTAAGTGTAAAAGGCTTTCAGAACAAGCATCCATGCCTCAAGCTATTCCTAAGCATGGATTCACAGTATAGGATTGATGGTTCTATCTTGGCACATTTTCCTTGGGGGACTCTAATATGGAAAATTACCCGTTCATTTTCTATAGTCCACAATGGCAACCCTCAGCATGCATCCATAGCTGAGAAAGCACCAAACCAAACACCATAGGAAAATAGCCAACTTAGGAACTAAGGCCTAACGCAGGACCTGGCACACAGGAATTACTGAAAAAATATTTGTGGACTACAGAGATCTCTACTAATATGCCAAGTACATCCAACTTTGGGGAAAAAAAGTAAAAAGAAGAAATATTTCAAATGGTAGAATGGACTTTTGTGTTCAAATAAATTTATTTCACTCCATAAACTGGCTCCACAAGTGATACTACCTCCAAACCTAGTAACATTTTTATGTTCCCCCAAAAGGAATGTGTAAGATAATCACAAAGGCCCAATTTTAAAGAAAATAAATGATTAAAAAGTATATTGGTCTTTGCTTATGCCCCCAATCACACTACTATAAAAGAATATAGTATCACATATAATATATAATTAGCATATTCTTATAACATTATCATTTACTATAACAGAAAAGTTCAAAATACAGAAAAGAGAAATTAAAATATCATCCACAGTAATAATACTAAGCCACTGTTTTAGTGAATTTCCTTGTAGACATTCTTCTTTGCATAGTTTTTATTAGTTTTACATGGTTGTGATCATTCTGTATGAATACTTTTGTATTCTGCTTTTTCAGTAAATAACATTATGAAATGTGCTTGAGATTCTGCTCTCTAGTTAAGAGAATATCAAACTCAAAACCAAACCGTATGTACAAGTTATAGGAATTCTGGCCTCCACTCAAGCTCCAAGTCCCCTTTATTCATTTAACAGGTGCCTATTTTGTGCCACATGCAGTGCTGGGGACTGAAAATACAAAGAAAAGTAAGCCAGAATTTTTGTCCTCAAAGAGTTCTCAACTCAGTAATTACTCTCTGCCTTCACAGAAGTATGAGCTTACCTATGTGAGTTTGAAGTTAATGAAATAAACGCTTGAAATTTATTTTTAACTTCACTCTTTTGAGGAAAATTACTAAATACATAAAGATTTATCTCAGACAACAAGTGAAGTTTTCTGCATTTAATATGGTTGTATTCTTATCTTACAGGTGAAAGAGCTGCAATTCTTTTAATCATTTTATGACAGTATTTTTCAACATTTATTGCAATTAGTTCTCTTTATTGGCCTTGAGATCAGTTGTATTTTAGAAACCAATATAAGAGCTTTCATTTCCTCAAGCTGTAAATTTTCAGATTATTCATCATACCTCCCTCCATCCTACATATTTGCATGGTATATGTGTTTATGTGCTGGTAGATAATCACAGCCACCAACTGAGGTAGAGAAGATGTAAAGCAAATGCTTCAATAAGCACAGGTGCTTATACCCAAATATATCATGAGTCACATGCACCTGGAACTATTTGCATTCTATGCACAAACATTAGCAATTGTATCTGACTTTACTTCTCTGGAAAAATTTAAGCATTCCTAGTTGGTAATTTCCTTTGATATTTTCCAGTTTAAGTCTAGTTGCCTAAATGGTGTCTCAAGGTATGAAATAAGAGATAAAACAAGGTACTGAGTCATAATTTCAAACCTTCTGAGATATACCTCAAGTGGTAATGAGTGGGAGCCATGGAGCACTGAGCAGTGAAGGAGCTGCACACAATAGCCAGAAAACCTGTTCTCTATTCGAGGCTCCACCACTTACGAGTGATATGAGTGTTAACAAGTTGTCATTAACATAAGCCTCAGTTTTCTTATCCATAAAACTGGGATGGTGATATTCTCACCATACTTACAACATTACTGTATTACTAATGAAAAGCAAATCTTTCTAAAAATGCAAAATGCTACGTGTTAGGACTTAGGTCTAAGGATCATTACTTTATAACCAATTCCTACAAAGTTCGTATAATCAAGTTTTATTTTTTGAAAAGCTCTATTTCCTTACATTTACTTATAGGTTGCCACAAGGTTTTACATAAGAGAGGTGTGTTTTTCAGAGCAACAGCACCTGTAGTTTATTGAAAGGGGCGCTGCTGTTACCGAGGAGCTGCTGGTAGAAGGCTCCAGAGACATGTTTAGGAAAGAGAAAAAGAGAACTAGGGCAGCAAAACAAACTGGATGGTAATTTGAGTTCCTCTTATTTTAAGATTGGGTTTAATGTTGGAGACATGCCTACTATTCCATGCCTCTCTACACTGAGAACTTAAAAGGCTGTTAGGATGTAGAGCCTTTAGAGAAGTCCAATAATTTTGATTTCAAAGTCTTTTTAGGGACTTAGGCATGAAGAGTCTCTAATGGTTTTAACCCTTGGAGACTGAAATAGTTTTGTTTGCCAATGTTTTTCCATTAATGAAGATTACCTAGCTAGGTCCCTAATGACATTTGTTTATATCAGACCTCCCAGGAAGCAGCAATCTACAGGTAATACTGAAAGTAACACTAGTACAGTAGTTACTGTCACCAAAGATTTAAAAGGCAGTAAAATACTTGGAAAATGTTAGGTTTTGCTACTATCCTACAGGAAACAAACATGCTTTATTAATAACTGTGTGGGAAATTTTTTCCCCTTAACTGAAAGTCATATGGCGTGGGGGGGATCTCTGTCTTCATGCACTTATTTTGACCAGTAAAAGCACTACCAAAGATTCTAGTGTCAGATTTACAAGGCACCACAGAATCTATATAGTACGGATCCTCCCAACTAAACCTAATAGCAGCTGCCTTCCTAGCCTGAATACCTATCATGAGTATATTAAAAACATGTTCTTTTTAACACCCTGTTTCTTTTTTCTTTTCATGTAACTATCTCTCCCATTAGCACATAACAGTCTTTCTCCTTCTCCCTCTTCCTCCCTCTTTACCACAGCACAGTATTCCATTATGCAAATGTATACAAGTTTCTGCAAATATTCCCTAATTGCTGGAGGCTTTATTGTTTCCAATCGTCTGCTACTATGTACAATGCTCCAGTGAATAACTTTGTTTACTTTATTTCAATCTGTCCACAGAATAGATCTAAAAGTGACACTGCCTGGTCAAAGGGCAAAACACATCTGTAATTTTGGTACATACCGCCAGTATATGCAAAGGTAGGAAGTAGGAAACAGAAGGGATGTGTATGTGTATGTAACTGGAAATATTTCATATTGCTAGAGCATAAATTACAAGGGAGAGAATCAACCAATAGGCTGCAAAAAGTAGGCAAACTTCAGATCACTGAGCATCTAGGTCATGTTAAGAAGCTTGAACTTTATCCTATAGACAAAGAAAGTTACTCAAGGGTTTTAAGGCTGGGCTTCACACAGTCAGATTGTTGTTACAGAATTATGGACAATAGACTGAAAGGGCATATAACTGGAAAAAGCAGGGATAGTTAGGAAACTGGTACAGTAATCCAGATGAAGGACTGAACTAGAGCCGGGGTTAAGGAGAGAATGTACTGAGAAATCTTAAGAGGCAAAGTGAGCAGGATGTAGACAGTAAATATGGGGGTGGAGGTGAATAGAGGGATGATTTCAAGGTATGATCAAACCACTACCAGCAAAGCACCGGATTCAAGCTATTTCTCTAGCAGCAACAATACGTTTACACAGATTCAGTCATGCTCTTACCTGGTCTTAGCATTTGTGAGGCCAGGGATAGCAGTATAGGGCCCAGCAAACAGACAGGCAGAACTGGTGAGCTTCTCCTTGAGCATCATGCTCTAATCAACTAAGTAAAGCAACCACAGGCGACCCCAACAGGCCAACATGACATTTCATAGCTCTATCTCTGATGCACCCTCTCATAATAACTCCTCTATTCCTAAGCCTCTTGACCCCATTTTCCTCTTTGCCCATGAAGTCAGTGACCAAGACAACTGCTGACAACATAAATAACTGCCAGTGCAGGGAACAGTATGTGGTTGAGGGGCAGCTGCATGAATAGCTGTTTTTCCAAAACTTAACCCAAAGCCAAGCTTTACTATAAACCCAATATTACAATATTAGCAATGCATTTTTGGCAGCCTGCAGTCCTGCCACCAAACAAAGTTAATCGCTGGAGATGAGAAGATATGGATGAGAGTCCCCTCTGAACCCTTCCCATTCCCCTGATTTATGCAAATGTAATGGTCCTATGGGGATGGAGCAGGAGGGTGTTATGTGTAATCCATACTAAACCTGGCACTTGTCTTTATTCTCAGAGTTTCTAAAAACCAAACTGAAGGGGAACTGAAAAGTAAACTATCAGATGAAATCAAGTCCACTGTTTATCAAGTCCATGAATGAAATACATACACATACAGACACACACACACACACACACACACACACACACACACACAGTAACACCAAGGCTTACCTTTCTTTTATCTTCATCTGTTGATTCAAATTTGAAAGTAGCCCTATGCTGAAGAGGGAAAAAAGGGAAACAGTGTCATTTTAAATACACAGATTTTTGATTTTGCTATGTTTAAAAATACCTGATGTCTATAAAAAAGTTGTCTTCCCATATCATGTCTCAAAGTTCTTATTAAAGTAAGAGAGGCATGTAAGCAAATAATTGTAAAGCAGTACAAAAGACTAAAGCAAAAATATATACAGAAGAGACACAGTACTGAGCCACTAACTACCGAGGGAAATCTGGAATTCTTTGCATATAGTACAGAACATTTGAGCTGGACCTTGAGGGATGAATAGGAGTTTGCCAGGCAAATGGAAAGCATTCTAGGGATGGAAACAAAGGCTCATCTGTGAAGTGGTATGATGTATTTGTAAAATAAGCAGCTCTGTCAGAGAGAAACACAGGACACATGTTAGGGGATGAGAGGAGTGGAGAAAGATGAGAATGGGAAAGTAGACTGGACAGAGATTTGGAAGGATCTTCCAATGTTGCTGAGGAGTTTGTACTTTCTTTATCATATGCAATAAGAAATCACCAGAGAATTGTAGATAGGGAAGAAATTGATAGACTGGCATTTCATAAAAGTAATTCTGTAAGAATGAGGGTTTAAATCATGGCTCCACCACTTATTAGTTAAGCAAGTAACAAATTATAACTGTATTTCCCATGTGAAAAGAGGGGGTACCTAGTTCACAAAGCTGCCATGAGGGTTAAAACAGCTACGACATATAATGTACCATCTCAGTGCCTGGAAGATAGTAAACACTCAGTAACTATTAGGATGATAATAATGATGATGCCAATGATATTGAGGAAAAATATTTGAAAGAAAAGAATGTCATGACTCTCCTAAAATGACTGGCAACACTATATTTTCCACTCTGTAGCTGAAATAGAGAATGGAGTAAGTTGAGCTGTCCACTGCCAGAGAGTGATGGTACCCAAAAAATAGAGCATAAAGTTCCTCAATCTCTTCTCAAGTTTTATTCAAGAGAACCAAGTGCTCTTACGGATCCTAAGTTTTCATTTAAAAAAAATCTTTACTGAACATCTCTCTGCCTTTCCTTTGTATTTCTCATTGGCAACATGGCAACCCACCAGGAGTTAAACACGGTAAGTACTAAAGATATCATCATTACAGGTGGCTCTGCATTGACAGCTTCGCAGAAGAAGCAATTTTTGAAATTAAATGAGATGGAGAAATGTTGACAGAGAACCAGTTCTGAAAGTAAGAAATGGTCAGAGGGAAGACTTAGAGGTAATGGAGAAGGGCCATTTGAGGAAACCTAAGAGAAGCTGCCTCACATACCATTTGCAAAACAATTAAAATGGATGTCAGGTGGTAAGGCCTTGGATTTAAAAATTTATACCTGAATTGGCATATAGGTGACAGGCAACCAGGGGAAGACTCTGAAGGAGGTGTGAACTCATTCTGGAAGAATATTTTGGGTGGTAGTTTACAGGCCAGATCAAAGAAGAGCAAGACTGAGGACATAAAGCCCTCTGAGAAATGGGCATCAATAATCCAGGAGTGATATTGCTGGAGGCAGTACAAATTGACACCAACTTCAAAAATGAAAGTGATTTCGCAGCACCTAATAGAAACCATAAAAATATTCACAGCCTTTAACCCAGAACTTTTACTGCTAGAAATTTATCCTAATGAGATCATCCAGGGGAGAGAAAAATTATATATGTAATCATATTTACTGCAGTGCTATCGAGTATTATGGAAGAAAAAAAAGAGACAACCTGAATATCCAACAACAGGAGACTGATGAAATAAATCACTGTGCATTCATCTGAGAGAGTATTATACTGCCATTTTTTTAAAAATATGGCTAGGGCTTCCCTGGTGGCGCAGTGGTTGAGAGTCCGCCTGCCAATGCAGGGGACACGGGTTCGTGCCCTGGTCTGGGAAGATCCCACATGCCGCGGAGCGGCTGGGCCCGTGAGCCATGGCCGCTGAGCCTGCGCGTCCGGAGCCTGTGCTCCGCAACGGGAGAAGCCACAACAGTGAGAGGCCCACATACCGCAAAAAAAAAAAAAAAATGGTTAAAAAGTTCTATAACAACATGAAAAATTATTTATGATGGCAGTAAGTGGAAAAATAGTAAAACATCAAACTGTATGTCTATGATGACAGTACCTACATAAATGTATGGATGATTTCAAACAAAGGCTTGAGTGTTAAATGCAAAAATAAAAACAACTATATAGGGTTGGTGGAATTGCTGGTGATTCCTTTGACAAAACTCATTGTTGGTATATTATTTTTATAATTAAAAGAAAAATTTTATATAAAAGGTAAATAGACTAATGAATGAGCAAGGAAAGAAAGAAAAGAAGAAAAGGAAGGAAGAAACAACAAAGACTATAACTTAGGAATCTACAGACCCAAGGTTTAGTAAAAACTAACATTGAATAAAAGATCAAGAATTATTAGATTGTATGGTTATAAACTGAAGCTTAGTAAAGGTTCACTACAAATGAAAACACATAATTGCACTTAGAAACAAGAAACTTAATTTTTGCCATTATATGTGAAATATTAATTCCACACATTATCTGGAGTAAATGTACCTAGTTGCCAATGTAATAGTTTTCCTAAACTTTTTTTTTTTTTTTGCATTTATGGTAAGGGAACAGAAAAAGAAATCGTCTTTTGGAAAGCCCCTTGTTAAGTTATAAAAATATCTTTTAAAAGGTTTCTACATAAAATTATATCTCTCAAGGTGATAATTTAGAATAGTATCAAGGACTAATTTTTATTTTTCTTTTTAAATGCAAGGCTGATCCTGTTACAAAACCGCAACGTTTAAAAAAAAAAGAAATAAAGGAAGGAAGGAAAGCAAGCTTTCAAAAGCCCTAACTAACATGAGGGCTTAATTTAATTAGAAATATACTGGCATTGTGAGGCAGTACAAATTGAATTTAGAATATGCCAATCCATTCAGAAGCAACCTCAAAGTGTAAAACAAAAAGTCCTCTTACATAGTCCAGGATATTTATATATCCTATTCAAATGTGGAGGCTGTACTTCTAGAACTGTCCCAATATTAGGTCCCTATCAATCAGGTTCTTCTAGCACATAAATAAAGACCTCACTGCTATCAGTGTTGTTTTCGTCTCTTATGAGGACTACTCTCAGAGACCTACATGTCTGTCTGTATCTTAAATAACTTTTACCTTTCATTTGGCCATAAACTTGCCACACTTCCATAATGGAATCCTACTGGAGCTTGCTAAGGGGTAATCATATGTCTAGGTGGCCTCTATGGCCACCAAGCCACCTCTCTGGTTAACAACATTGATGATGATGCTAGGCCTCAGTTTCTTCTCCTATTAATTGAGAGTGTTGGACCCAATTATCTTTGAGGTTCCTTCTTGTCTAAATACCCTGGATTCAAGGAACTAAGATACTACTATGCACCCTCAAGGCTCTTGATCACTGTTTGTTGTTGATAATCATAATGATGCCAACCAATCTCTCTACTAAATCTGTTAGCAGAACAAGCCCTAGGAGAGGAGAAGAAGCTTGGACAGCCTAGACTAGAGCAATATGTACTTCCCACATTAATTGCTCATTCTATTACTGGAGTGGGGTGACTGGGACCCAACAGTAGCCAAAGGAAATAGTCCTGAAAACCCTTTCTCTTCTGTGCTCAATAACACAGAATAGACAGTGGAAAGCCAACAGGGCCTTGCAAAAAGAGCCCTGGATATTGAATCGAAGACTAGGTCTGCCACTTCTAGCTATGTGCCCTAAGGCCTGTAGACAGTTACTTTGTCTTTCTGAACCTCAATTTCCTAGTCCCGAAAAAAAGGGAGAATACTTCAGTCACCCTCATAAGTTTTAATATGTGATGACATGTGAAAGCACGTAGGATAATACATAGTACATAGCAGGCACTCAATAAATGCTGTTAGATGAATTGAAAGTGAAAAAGGACAACCACTCTTCCTATTTTTAAAAAATACTTTCCTATGCTGAGTCAACTTGCATTATGCCCTTGAGAAACAGACAAGTTTCATTTTTTTCTAGGATAGATAGATCTTCCTTCTCCCCAAGAAAAGAAGGGTCAGTAAATGAAGGAAGAAATCTTGAAAATTAGAATCTCCTTAACACAGTAGAAATTAGATGTTACCTGGAGCCAGACGGGTAAATGTTACTTTAAACACGGTACAAGGTATTTTGCTAACCATTAAAAAGTGCACGGGTCAAGGAAAAAGAGAAAGAATGGAGTATATTCTCTAATTTTTTTTTTTATCAGGCTATGTCAACTCCATGCCACATGCTTAATTCCTGACTTTTTTTGTTCAAAACTAACAGTTATGGGTTTTTCTTCAGTGCCAGGCACTGTTCTAAATGATTTACACATATAAGTGATTTAATCCTGACAACAAACCTATGATGTGGGTACTATTATTATCTCTGTTTGGCAGATGGGGAAACTGAGACACAGCAAAGTTAAGTACCTTGCTCTATGCCACGCGGATGGTAAGCCGGGGATCAGAGTTCAGGCAGTCTGGCTCCAGAACCCGTGCTCTTGCCGCAGGACCTCTTGAGCACCTTGACCATTAGTGAATGCCTCCTACATGCATTATGCACAGCGTTCAGCATTATACTTCACTTAATTCAGGTCTCATAATAACTTAGGTGATAGAACCCTATGTTACAGATAAGGAAACTGGGACTCAGCCTTAAAATAACTTGTCCATAGTCATGACACTAATAAATGGCAGATCTGAACCAAGATTTATCTGACTCCAAATTCCACCTTCTTTCCATTATACTTGCTGCCTTCTTTTGAGAACGACAAACCAATCATTCTCTCTCTACATCATTCATTTCCCTTCTTGGTTAGACTCCTCAATGCCCCATAATCACTTCACTCTAAACATTTCCCAAATCCATGCTTCCAGATAAGGAAAATGAGGCACATGGTAATAACCAGGTGCTTTTTCAGGGTTTCAGACTCCATTTCCCATAGAGCAGGGCAATTTAATTCCACCTCCCCATTCTTACTGCCAGACCACTGCAATCATGCTTCCCCTTCTTCTTCATCTGCCTCTAGTGTCTCCTGCCTTGAGGGGCAAAGCCCCACTGCCAACATAAAACTCAGCTATTTTCTTTGTACTCTGGACCTACTATAATCAGCATTAAACATGAGAGCTCTTCTCTGAAGGAGCTGGCCGCGCCGGTCCACGTCAAGACACAGCATTCTCAAGCGTGGTCCCCAAAATACCACCCCAGATGATACACACTGGGCATTACAACTTTAAAGCCATTCCCAATGTGAAAGGAGAGCTGGGGATGTCCAGAACTTAAGCTCTGACAGCACTTGGCCAGGAATGGTAAATGGAAACCAACCTGGAGGGAGATCAAGGAGAGGAAGAGATAAACTGGAGGAAGCAAATCTGGACTTCTAATTAGTTTAGCCATGAAGGGAAGGAGAAAATATTGAAGGAGGAGATAAGATCCAGTTCGAGGTTTTTTCCTCCTCCCTTCTGCATAGAAGAAAGTTCCTATTTATTGCTGGATACCTGGGATATAATAAGTGCTAAATAAACACTACTTGATTCAACACAATGGCCAAGTTTTCTTTTGTATTTCCTTCTTTTGAAAATCAGTTTGTAGCTGCCTCAAATCTTTTTTGGAAGGCAATTATAAATCAAGTTGAATGAATATACAGTCGGGCCTCCATATCTGCAGGTTTCACAACCGTGAATTCAACCAACCATGGATCAAAAATATTTCGAGAAAAAATTGGAGAAAGTTCCAAAAAGCAAAACTTGAATTAACTGGCAACTAGCTACAAAGCATTTGCATTGTATTTACAACTATTTACATAGCATTTACATTGTATTATTAGTAATCTAGAGATGATTTAAACTATAAGGGAGGATGTGGGTAGGTTATATGCAAATATTATGCCATTTTATATAAGGGACTTAAGCATCCATGGATTTTGGTATCCATGGGAGAGGTATAGGATCCTGGAACCAATCCCCTGCAGATACCAAGGGATGACTGTAATCTCCACAATATGTACATCTGTGCATTAAATTAATTTCTCCTAAATTACGCAGATATGCAACAGTAAAGCGTATCAGAAAGTGAGGAAGCTAAGATATGAATAGAACTGAATCCATGCATCCTCCCAAAGAAAGCAGCATGGTACTGTAAAAGAGCAGTCAGAAAACCCAGATTCAAATCTCAGCCCCATCTCTCAATGACTGTGTGGACTTGAGGTGACATCATCCTAAATTTTATCGTTTGTGAAATGGGAATACCACCACTTTGCTCATAGGATTGTTGGGAAGATTAAATGGGAGTGAAGGTGCCTTATTTTTTTTATCTTCTCCACATGGAGCAGAAATGGCATACTGGCAGCTCAACAATACAAAGTGTATGGAAGTGCAGTGGTGGGCACACAGCAAACACAGAAACACAGAAAGGGAAATTATGAATGGAGGCAAATGAAAGGAAGAAAGATGTTATATCTAGGGTGTGACATGGTGTTGGGTGTGTTTTCACAGAAGTCAGTTATTTCTATAAAGTGGTCTTCTAAATGGAAGAATAAAGGTGTGGTATGTTACCTTCAAGAGTGAGCATATAAAACTCCTGGAAGGTAAAGTAATGGAGAGCTAACGGGTCTTGCTTGAAGAGACATTCAGAGAAGTGACTGGGATATACAAGATACCTTTTTCATGCAGAGTTGTAAAGTGGAAAGAATAATACCTAGGTTGGAATCCCAGCTCAGAAGTATGACCTTGGGCAAGTTACTTAACCGATCTAGAATCTCAATTGCAAAATGCAGATAAAACCTCACAGGATTGCTGTCAAGATTAAAGGAGATAATGGATGGGAAAGCTGTTAATGTGATACAAACAACAGGTATTATTAGGAGTTAGTCTGCCCCCAGTTACAACATAGTATGTCCATGACCTTGGCGTGATTTCAGTTCCTAGTGCCTCGGTTTTCTCATCTATAAAATGGGGAGGATGATGCTATCTACCCTGTAAACTCTCTGAGAATCAAGTTGGACCATATATATGAGACATCACGCATTGAAAACTGTACAGTCCTGTACGTATATAAGGAACTGCCATCGTGGCTGATACGTTTTATGCATGTCAAGGCCCGTGTTTATACACAGAAACACGTTATTTTTAAGCTATGCAGGTGAGGAGGACTCGCGTGCATTTATGCATCCATGAGAGGGGCACAGACGCACGCTCACGGATTCCGGGGGTGTGACTTGCACGCTTGGGAAGAGGACCGTGGGACACACTGCTGGGCCGGAATCAGAGGGGTGGGCGCGAGGGTGGGGGCAGGGGGTGGGGATACAGGATGCACGGATGGAAAAGGCTGGGGGCACAAACACGCATGCCCAAGCCGGAAACGTTTTCAGGGGAGAGCAATGCGCATCCCCGGAATGAGGGGGGTTGGGAGGGATGCGATGTGCAAGCCCGGGGGGCGGCCCGAGGGTGCTATACCGCACGCCCGGGGCCAGGGCTCTTTACCTTATCGCTGTAATCCCTCAGGACCCGCTCGATAGCCCCCGCCTCGCCGGCCCGGACGATGTAGAGGGCGCGCTCCTCATCCATGGCCGCAGGTGCGGGAGAGCCGCGGCCGCTCTGCGCGCCCAAGCCGCTGCCTCCAGGTAAACGCCTCGCGCCCCCACTCGCTCGCTCGCTTCTTCCCAGCTTCCTTCCTTCCCTCCTTCCCTCCCTCCCTCTGCCTCCAACCCGCCAGCCTCCGCCCGGGCAGGCCCGACGTCACCGCCCCTCAACTTTCACCCCGCGACGTCACTGGTCCCCCAGCAACCGGCGCCCCGCGGCCACCCCCGACAAGGCCCAGGACTCGGTAGAGGCCTGGCGAACGGCCTGAGGGGGCAGTCAGGCCCGAGGCCCTGCTAGCTCTCCTGCCTCTCCCTCCCTCGGAGAAGAGTCCAGCCTTTTAAATGTGCTTTCACAGACAGAACTGTTCTCTCCTGACCCTCTTCTATGAATCATTCTCCTCAGCTGACGAGAGCAACCCGGTTCTTCCCCGCCCCTCTAAGAGCCAGCAGCTAAATGGACTACAATTCCCTGCGTGCAATGGGGTCATTCCACTCTTCCATCTAACTTACCGGAGTGCCGAATGGCATGTCGGGATTAGTAGTCATCCAGCGGGAAAGACTTCCCTCCAAAGGCATGCTGGGAAGTGTGGTCCTGCGAAGGCCGGAAACTGGAGTCCGGCGGCCGCCTGAGGCCAGCGGCCCAGAGACCGTTAGGGGGAGGGCCTAAGCGTCGGCTCTGCCTCCTTTTTGTTCCTTATGGAGCTGACCGTCCTGCTCGAGCCTTTGCTGGTTGGACTGGTTGACAGCCGCGGAGACTGGCACCCCTTGGTGGGAACTGTCATGCACCGGTTTAATTCCCTCTTTTCTCGTTCAGCGGTTTCGGTCTCTTTGAAATTCTTTCCTTCCTTCCTTGTTTGCGGTCATGCTATGTATTCAGCTACAATAATGTGGGAAATTGCAGGCAGTTCTCGGATAAAAAGGGGACTGGGCGGTTTTTTGCCTTAATAATAATAGCCGCCTTGTATCGCGTGCCGCCGGGACTGCAGACTCGGAGTTAGGTGATTTCTCACGACACTTGAGATTTTTGTGGAACCGTAGGAACCCGAATAGATTAAGTAATTTGTCCTAAGTCACATAGCCAGTAAATGGGGAATTCGAGATTTGTATCAGCGTCTTTCCCCAAAGGCAGCTGCTCTACAACCGCCGGTAAATGTGATAATACGGATATACTAGTAATGATAGTGATGGTGATGATGATGGAGGCTCACATTTGCTCAGTGTTCGCTACATGCAGACATTCTGTTAAATACTTTACCTGTGTTATCTCAGTCAATTTCTCACAAATTAAGTCAACAAATATTTGAGCATCTATGCTGTGCCAGGCACTGTTCAATGCCGTTCAAAACTGTTCAGTATGTTTACAGTGGACTCAAAATGAAGCCCCTGCTGTTGTGGAGCTTCCATTTTAGTGCTTAACCCTATGAGGGAGGTACTATTCTCATTTTAATATGAGGAAACTGAGTATTGGAGAGGTTAATAGATTGATTTACCGAGGTTGCAGAATTTGGAAACTGAATTTGAACTTGGAACCTATCTATGCTCTTTCTGCTCTCCCAAGCTAGTTGCTAGAGAGTGGATGAATTCTCCAAGTAACTTTCAGTTTTCCATTCCCAGCAGCCTTTACCAGAATCATCTTTCATGCCAGCCCTGCTTGCCTCTCCCTCTTGAGCTGTGCTAAAGAGGAATTAGAGGGTTTTTTTTTCTATGTGTCAGACATTGTGCTAGGCTCTGAGAACTTAGAAATAAAAACAAGTATGCAATCTGAGCTCATGGAGCTTTTGGTCTTTCTGTGGATTAGACTTTTCACACAGCAAACCTTTATTGAGCATATTTGTTGAGCCAGGTATTGGGGTAAGTGCTGTGTCCATAATAAAGTCAGAAAGATTTTAATCTATCTCTTTACAAAGCACGTTCATGGAAAGGTCACGGTATAGTAAGCTGTATTCCTTAGGTAATAGTAATATCTTCCAGTTATTTTTTTAATCATTTACAAAACATTTTAATATACACCGTCTCAGTGGATCATTGAGGAAGGTATTGTTCCCATTTACATATAGGAAATCAGGCTCAGATTAGTTAGATTACACCAACTGGGACTCACACTGAGAGCTGTAACATAAAATATTCGGGTGCTTACTCTCTGTCCAGTACTGTACTACGTGCATTTTGGGTAACCATATATTTATTTTTGGAGCAAGGGCTCCTGTGCAGGATACTAACAAGCATAAAGTATCTGAGTAGAGGTTTCTTTTAAAGAGGGTCTTATACACATGTGTTTGAAATGCCTGTTTACCAGAAATAGGCCATGTTTTTAGACTCCAACCCTGTACTTCCAAAAAGAGATTTAAAAAATGTGAAACCACATGAATTAATGGCTTGGGAAATTGTACTTTAGTAAATCTTAATTAAGCACCAATATTCTGATTTTATAAATCAAAAGGATCTTTGACTCTAATTCAAGTCATCCTTTGACCACTGACGAGACTCTGGTCCCAGAAAAATTAAATGACTTGTCCAAAATCAATAGTTAAAAGCAGACTCCGGGACTAGAGCCTAGACTAGCTAAATCCTGGGTCACTACATCACTTTACCTCCCTGAATATTTAGTTATGTGATACTTTCAGTGACTAGAGTCTCTGGTCCAGCGGTAACTCCAGTTCCTGTTGATTCTTGCATGGCTTGGTGCCAAGGAATTAGGATTTAGAGCCTGGGTAATCAAAGCAACAAATATTTATTCACAAGTCACTGCTCTGAGATGTAGCAATATAATTCTGTACATATATATGAATAGTGCTTTACTGTTCTCAAAATATCTCCACGTAGATCATCTGATTTAATCCTTGTAATAGCTGAAAAATGCAAGGTCAGTAGGACAGGCACTATCTTCCTTTTTATAAAGAAAAGGGAAGTTCAGTGTGTTGATTAGCTTGCTCATAAGCAATAAGTGTGCTAGTAAGTGGTATAGTTAAGGGCTAGAAACACTGGGCTCTGATAGCATAAAATGTTATGAACTTATAGGTCAGGGCCAATGAAAAAACCCTGCAAATAGTTACTAGTCATTTATTTTCGACTTTGATATATCCTGCGGTGGCATTTCCTCTGCCGTGACAATGGACTAGTTGGAATGTGCCAAATTGAGGGTCTTAAAGGAGCACCTGGTGCTAACAGCTTTTAGAATCCAAATCTTTCACATGTAATACTTTTTATACATTTTCTTTAGAAGAAAGCAGAAATTAAAAAACTAAACAGCTTGGTCTAGTCGCTACAGCTCCAGAACTGGAGTTCAGAGAATTTTGCTAATTCAAGATACAAACTGTCACTCAACAACCACTGTGCCACTATGTGAGGCTACTCTCTCAATCTCTCTTAAGCCATGGTGTCCTCAGCTGTAAAATAAAGGGACTGATCCAGATAGAATCTTGGTTTTCTCTCAGTTCTAAAATTTTGTGATTCTAAGGACAACAACAAAACCACATTTGAACACGCTCATTCTTTAGACAAATCTGTTAATGAGAGTGAGGTTGTACATATCAATGTGTGCAAATCAAAATATCAATATGATACATGCAAATCATTGCTTGGGCATACCTGCAAGGATTCTGATTCAGTTGATCTGTGGTGAGGCCTGGGTATTGGTAGTTTTAAAAGCTTCCCGGTTGATTCAAATGAACAGCCAGGGTTGAGAACCACTGGACTAATATTCTGGTAGAATATCCACCACTAAACTAATTTTTTGCTAGACTACCAAACTTAGGTGCACGTGACTCACTAATTAGTCTTTGAGAAATCAGAAAAATATAGCAAGGTAAAAGTTATCTTAATTTCATTTTCTATCAAGAATGAAGTCTCCCTTTTGTAGCAAAGTTAATTAACATGATTTGTACCTTTAACAAATATTTGGTGCTCATTGGAGCACAGCATTGTCTTAGGTACCATAAAAAAGAAAAACAGTAAAATCAATTGATCCTGTTCTTTGGGGATACAAAAAACATCCAGGCAATCAGCAAATCGTTTCTACTGATAAGTAGGAACAAATTAAATGTAAATATTATGCAAATCAAAGTAAGATAAACATTGATGGAAGAAGAGTAATCAGAGAAGCCTTCTTGGAGGAGGAGAACTATATAGAGAATAGTACAGAGAGCTTCGAGGGTTAGCAGATAGGGAGAAATGCCAGGAGAGAAGTTCAGGAGGCCAAAACTAATGAAACACTTGTTGAGAAATAATAATCAACTTGGTTGAATTTGAAAGCCAGCAAGGGAGATTTCCTTAGAGGTCAGTTGGTCAGCAGGATAAGGAAAAATTAAATCTGAGAGACATTTTATTATCACTTTTGACTCTATAACCAGCCAATCCAACTTGAGCTTACAACGTGTTACATTCCTAAAAACTATCTCACAATACCATACGACACAAATAGAACTGGGAGACAGAAAAGGGTCTGTTGCCGACTAGTGTCAAACCCTTGTGCACGTTATTTTAATTTCTCAGGATCTTATTTATAAAATTAGAGTTTAATTAGATGACTTAAGAGCTTTTTTTTTTAACTCTTAGAAATTTATGACTACTTGATCCAGGCTTTCAGCACCTTTATGAGGTTCCTCCACAGTATTCCCAGTATTCTAATTGCTAAAATTGAGCCCATGCTGTTAGTCCTTGGCAAATTACCTATAGTTGTTCAATACTGATTGACTATCCACAGTGGGGCTCTCAAATTAAGCACACAAAATGGGCGCTGCCCTTTAGGAGTTTTTATTTATCCAAGAGCTGGAATGTGGGTCAGACCTATTTGCATCTCGCTGGCTTGGAATCCCATCCAAACACCTCTTGGGAAAACCCAGCGCTTTGGGTGGCAATGCTGTAATGTGGCGAAAGAAGTTGGACTGGGAATTGGAAAACCTGGTTTTTAGTCCAAACTCACTGTGTGAGTCTCAGAAGCCCATCATTTGTCAAATTCCTTAAAACTCTTCTGGCAACCAGTTTTTTGTATCTCAGAGGAAGACTTGAAAGCCAAAGGACTCTACTTGCCCTCTTTGAGCATTGATTTTCTCAACTGTGATGAACATAATAATATCTACTTTGCAGGATGTCTTTAGGGTTAAAGGAGATGGCTGTCAGAGTGGCCAGCACAGCAGACCTGGCATGGAATAGCCACTCAAATGTTAGCTGAACTGGAATACAAAATGCAACCTCCCTCACAATGATGTTGGAAGATGTGGGGACAAAGGTCATGTTATTCCTATCGATGCACAAATGCTTGAGTTTTGTTGTTGCTGATGTTGTTTTTAAGAACACAAAAGTAATTCCAACACACTGCTTTGATCTTTAAACCTTGTAGTTAATGTCTTTAACACTGACACGCTTTGACATAAGACAGTTTGGGGATAGTGACTGTCATATATGTGTGTAGGTAAGTAAGGAGCCTAAAACACCACACACACACACACACACACACACACACACACACACACACACACACACACACACACACACACACACACACACACACACACACCCCCCCCCCCCCCCATATCAATGTCTTTGCAATTAAGCTTTTGAGATTCACATGTCAGAGGAAATATATTCTCACAGCCCTTCTTCCAGTCACTTCCTTTTTAGCTCTGTATGCAGTAAAGCGTTAATTTACTTACCAACATTTGACTAAACTCTTAAGGTTCAACCCTAGGAGGAGGTGGCAGTGGACAAAGGATTATTGTCATTCATCATCAACACACTTTAGTCTTCCCCTCCAGTTGCCTATGAAGGATTAGCATTTCCCTGAAAGGAGGAGGACAGAATAAATTGCATCTCCCGCCAAAGAACTGCCGGCTCCTTTCAGCTGGGGGCACATACCGGGAGCTTTTCCCATATTAGTCAGCTCTATCGCAACTTTTGGGCAGTGCCTGCATCTGACTTTCATGGGTTTCAGGGTCAGTCAAAACAGAATTGTAGGGTTGTCGAGGTCAGAGGCCACTGCTGTCAAAGGGTAGTGACCTGAACAGCAAGAGGGAGCCAGCGCCCCCCTCCACCCCCTCCAGTGACTTCATTCTAGTGAATACTTGGCTCATTGCACCTCCCCTGCAGAGCTTTTTTTTGACCTAGTAATAAAAATCCTCCTGTGACCTGGTATTTTTTTTTACATTATTATTTTCTTTTGTTCCTGTTTCTCTATAGAATGACCAAGTCTTGGTCCTTGATAACGTATTGGTTTGTATGTACCCTGGGAAGTGATGGAGGGAAAACTGGTCTGCTGTTAACTTACAGTGAGTGGATGCCACCTCAGGTGCAGCTTACAATCTGCCTTCATTTAACACACAAAACTTTCCCAGAACTTCTGAAACTCTTGTCAACCCAGCAGATTCTCTTACCACGGTCAAGGTTGATTTAAAAACTGCAAAGCCGCTTAGGAGAGAGGAATGGGGGTGGGGTGGGGCGGGAACAAAAGTAGGAAGGAGGAAGAAGGCAGGGCGCTATAGCAGAAAGAGCACAGGCTCTGGGAGTGGGGCAACGTAGTTTCCACATCCCAGCTCTGCCATTTACTGTGTATGGCTCTGGCAGGGCACTAAACTGCTCAGAGCCTCTGTCTCTCCACCTGTAAAGAGAAATGATTATACCACTGACACTTCTCAAGGAGGTTTTGAGAAGCGGAGATGATGCCTCTGACGGGCCTGGCACGCAGCAGACCCCCAGAAACGGAAACCTCTATGGAGTGAGGCAGAGCTGTTTCAGGAATGGACCATATGTCACTCAGTGTGAGATGAGGAAAGCGTGTCTCATTTAAAGCTTGTCCTTCTGTCTTGATTACATTTCAGTTCTTAAGAAGACATCTTGCAGTTTGTTTCCGAGAGGTGTAGCCCGGGCCAAGACATTTCGGATTCCATCTCTGGTGGGGGCATCGTTTGGCAGTTCTTTGAGAATTCACTCTTCTGAACTTCTTTCAGTGGCTTTCCCTTCTATCAGCAGACTATTTTAAATATCAAGGATCAGCACTGCAGCTGCTTCTGAGGCTGATGCTCTCACCCCTGCTGTCTCGGTCAGACCTCGTTATTTTTCGTAATAGCTCTTAAAACAACTGGTTTTAGCTCTGGAGGCATTTATGATGACAAACGGAGGAATAAAACTGGGGAGCCCTATTTCTCCCACCCACCCTCTCTCTTCACCCACACTCTTTTCCTAGCAACAGCTCTTTTCTCAACTCTTGGGCCTACGTCTTCCGTCCCACCTACACCAGTAGCAGCAAAATATGGGGGTGAGAAGGCTGGAGTGGGGGGTGGTCGAGGTGCAGGAGGAGGAATGGGGGAAGAGCTTCAGGGAGGAGGCTGATGAAGCACAAAAGGTTCTGACCTCCTTGGAAGAAGAGGAAACCACAAGGGCTGGCTTAGCTTGGGAGGCTGCCAAGGAACTGAAGCAGAGAAGGGCCAGGTTAGGAGGGCAGGCGGCAGAGTGGTAGGGAGGTGGGCTGGGCTGAAGGACAAACAAAACAGTACAGTCAGGGAAAGGTTTGTCAGCTGTGGGGACACTGTGAACAGTGTGGATGACTGGCATCTGCCAGTCTGTAAAAAAGAAACTTGGGGTGCCTATTCGGGGAAGAGCAGTCCCTGGATCTTAGAACTTCAAGGTGGAAGTGGTGGTGTTTCTCAACCCTGGCTGCATATTAGAATCATCTGGGGAGCTTAAAAGGCTACTGATTCCTCATCACATTCCAGGTCAAGTATTGACTGTGGGTGGGTCCTACCTATCAGTATTTTTATAAAGTTGACAGAATAACTCTGACGGGCAGCCAGTGTTGAGAACTGCTGAAGTCCAGTCCTACTTAGAGCAGGAATGTCCCTTCTGTAACATCTCTGGTGGAACCAAGATTTAATCTCAGTTCTACCTCACTTTGAAGCCAGTAAGTACATCCACCTTTTTTCTTTTAAGCTTCCTATGATGATGATGTGCATACTTCAGACTCTTGACTAAGTCTGAACTCTGAGCTTCAAGAGATCTACAGCTGCCCCTCCCCACACTCTTTCCCCTGTAATAAAGGGAGACTAGCCCCTTCCCATGATTTTTTTAAAAATCTTTCGATTCTGCCTTTAAGGGGTATGAGAAGCTGGGACAAATAGCCTGTTTGTTTTTGCTCTTTCCTTCTCCAGATTCACTTCAGACATTTTGATTGATGTCACTTTAAAGCAAATATTCAGGACAAGTCTGGAGGGAGGGGGAAATAGCAGGAGACTGCCATCCCCAGTGGAGTCGTGTAAGAGAGGCTGGGGTTGGATACGAGGAAGAGGTGTTGCTTGGTGATGGTGGTGCAGGTATATGGGACTCAGCTCCTGGGCATGAACCGCAGTCCGTTTCTTTAGCACCAGCTGGTGGAGCCGTCGCCTTCTCTCTCATTGCTGCCTTCCTGAATCACTGCCCAGCTGCCAGTCTGTTCTTTGTTTTCCCTAAGCTGTCCACCCTCCTCACCCAGATCTGCCCGCCCTGGTCCATCAGCACACAGACTATAATTCAGGATGTCACAGTCATAGAGGAGGTCCGCTCGAGGTCCAGTGGGGAGGTGACCCCTCCAAGGTCACATGGTGGCAAAGCCACGGCTCCCTTTCAGTTCTCTTTCCATGATTTCGGCCCCTCTCCTCAGTGAGGTTGGGCTCACTCGATGGCAGACAGTTTTGATTGGTCTGTAACTGGGTTGCTGTCTCCGAGGGGCCACAGATCCCCTTTCTTTCCAGACCTGGGCTATACTAGAGGCCTGACAAGGACACAGCAGGATGGGTGCCTAGGACGCCACAGGCCTGTGACGTGGGCGAGCCATCCTGGCTGCTGTTCATGACTTCAGCCAGCTTCAAGCTGGCCAAGTCCTTTTCAGAGAGAGTCCTGAAGAGGGCAGGGTCCCTTTATTGCCAAGACTCCTCTGTGCACCCTCTGACAAGCGGCTGGCCCTGCTCCCAGCTGCCGGCCTTGCCCATTCCCTTCCTGGTGGCTGGCTAGGGGCCACCAGAGGGAGAGAAGATGCAGCTGAGTCATGAGCTCACAGCAGCTGTTGTCTTCTTCTAATCAGATCCCTCTGTGTTCTGAAGTGGAAGCTTTAGAACAATTGGGAACATAAGCAGTATGCTAAACTCCCAAGACATGGGGACCTTGTGCTCTGGAGAGAGCGTCCAGTGGCCACTCGCCTCATCTGAAGCTGCCTCCTTCCTCCTACGGCGCCGATGACTCCCGGTTCTCCGCTGTGCTGTGACGAGGAGGCCCTTGTTCTCTCCTCTGCAGAGTTCCTCGAGCAACCGCTCTATTTTCTGGGATTCAGGCTCTTGTTGATCGTGACTATTTTTGCCTAAACATCTGCGCATTTAAAGAGCTTGTGGTTGTTACTTGTACATGGGTGTTGTTTATTCTGCGCTGCTGCTACCTGGCTAGAGAATCTGGCAATTGCTTAGTTTTTTTGTGCTTAGTAGGTCGAAAGTCAGACTTACTACACCCATTCGTTTGTGGAGCACGAGCTTTGGATTGCAGGAGAGCAATAGGTCTGGTTATTCTCAGGCTTATTTTCAGTGACTAAATATGAAATTTTATTCGTCCTCTCCCTTATTTGCCTCATATAAAACCAACTAATGGACCTTGGCTGAAAGAGCAAACTCATTTACCATCAGAGAGTGAAATCCAACATCTGCTTCCTTTTGGTAGAACAACATAGCTAATTTTTTTTAAAGGGGATGCTATGTAAAATGTATAATTTTAATCCTAAAATTAAAATTTCAGGTATAAGTATGTTATGTAATAGCAAGTAAGAGCTTGGCTTTAAAAATAAATCTTTCAAAATGCAAATTGAGTTGTCAAATTCTCATGCCTTTTAGTTAAAATAGTCACTACTGCCATTTCTGGAAATCTGTGGCTCTGAATTTCTCATAGATCCTAGACTCTTAACATTTGGGCAAAACATTTAATCATTTTCCCTCTTGTGTCCTCACTTCCCAACCCTAGAATCAAAATGCAGTTTTGGAGAAGAATTTGTTGGTACTTACTAAGTATTTAGTACTGTTACTGTTCTTTTCCACAAGTTTATTGGCATTTAAAGCACTGTGCTTGAAATATCTTTACAACCAGTGATCATTAAAGCATAATGAACTAAGTACCAGGGGACCTCTTAATGATGCTGGTATTGAAGAATAATATTCCCTGCAAGAGCTGAAAGGCTCCTGCCCTTTGCTGACACTAGCCATCATGAAAACTTCAGGTAAATCCTTGTATGTAGAACTGGTTCCCTACATCAGGCTGTGGGTGCTAAATCGTCGTTTAAGGACTGCATGTGTGGCCTATCCACATTTTAATGATGACAAGATCACAGGGAGCTGGATAAGCACAACCACAGAAGACCACTTAGTTTTGCTTCGCCTACTTATACCCTAAGTATTCAGAATGTCATTTATATTACACACACACACAGGTCATTATCAAATACAAAATGAAAATGAAGAAAGCAGGTCATTCCAATACTTTTTATTTGAGTGTGAAACCATTCATATCTTGCACAACTGTACAGATAAAACTATGTCCATTTTAGCTGTAGACATGATTATCACACTGAGTGGTGTGATCAAATGTTTTATTTACAGAACAACTGCTAAAACATCCGATGTCATGTTTCCATTTATTTCTTACCCATAGGGTAATAGGCCCACCATAATTTCTTGGTGTTTTTTATAATACAGAAAGAAAACCTATGTTAATCTCTAACAAACCTCACAAATTGCTACAAATCTAACAGAAAAATGCCTACGAAAAGATTTTCCAAAAGTACAATACATTTTTATTTCCACACATACACAGTATAGTATAGGTTCAAAGGCACAGCTTTGATTTTTTTCTATCAAAGTGTCGGAAATTATTATAGTCTTATGAAGGAACCATGAAAGTCATTTTCACACTTGGTGCTTGGTAAGTTAAAAGTTTGGTCCATTCAGTTTCACAGAGTTACTATAGCAGAGCTGAGTGTGATACTCAATGCCATAAATCCACATTCTCTCAGAACTTTAAAAACCCCTTTCCTGCCTTTTGCTGACACTAGCCATTGTGCAAACTTAGGACAAATACTTGCATGTAGAAGAACCGGTCCCCTACAAACCTCACTCAACTTAAGGCATACAGAACAGGCCTCTTCCTTCCCCCTAAACAGTGCTTACATTCCAAGGCAATGCAGGTACTGTGACAGACATAAGTGTAACAGGGAATCTAGAGTTTCCAGATACCTCCACTTAGCCCTGGTGCTCCAGGAAGCAGTGACGACACCACCAGGAAGAAGGGATGCTTAGGACATATCTGAGGGGGCTGTCTGTTGTACAGTAAGATGACAGCCAGATGGAAAGGTGAATGCTCTTGGTTAAATTATGTGCCCATCCAAAAGCACAAACCAGATTCCGTCTCTAGTATCCACCCTTCAAGACTAAAGAGCTTCTGTCAACAGGAAAATAGGTAATTTACTGGCAATGGTTGCCAACATAAAGTGAAGGCATGGAACAGAGGGAAAAGGGACAGGTCGGCCTGCCCGAGATAGTGCTCTATACAAACAGTCAAGTCTGGCTTGGCTACAGGAACCCAACCTCACTGACTTTTAGTGAGTCCCATTTCTGAACTAAAGTTTATCATCCCACACTGAATCCCAGCCTCATATTCATTAGGAAGATGGACGCCTAGGAATAGTCCAGGAGTTATGATGTATTGAGATAAAATTCTTCTGGGGGGTGGGTGTTGAGTTTATTATTATTATTATTAATTATTATTAATATTAAATATGGATTTCTATGAAAGCAGTCACTTAGCCCATCCTGTGGAGGCCTCTCCGTTGATGTAAGCAAAGCCAGGAAAGTGTTGCATGTGCTCATACTCAGAATTCCTGCGCGTGGTCAGGGGTGTGTACATGTCACTAGAGTTTCCATACCTCGTGGAATGCACAGACGGGCTTGTGTAGCACGTGTTGGCTGTGGGCACCTCTGGCCATCGGGGGGTGACTGGGGTAGGATGCAGTCTGGGAGTACTGCTCATCAAACAAGGTTCCATCCGGGAAGTGGGGCTATTAAACGGGTACTTGTTGAGGGGAAAGAAATTCCACAAAGTTAAAATTAGCTTGAAGTTGCACATACACAATATCAGTCATGTTCACAGTTTAAGTTAAATTTCTTAAGACGCTGTTAATGAAAGTTGATGGGAAGTAATCAGTGAAATTCTGAAAGACTGACTCTTGGTCTAGGAAGTATATAACAGGAGAAATGCAAAGGATTTCACAGCCAGAGCTAGGCTGATAGCCACTCAACCAAAAATACTGACTTTTTGTGCTCTTAATCTGCAATATTTGGGGAAGTCAAACCCAAAAGAAGGAATAACCCCACTGTGAATACAGGAGACAGGGGGAGAGGGAGAGGGAGAGAGAAAGAAAGAGAGAGAGAGAGAGAGAGAGAGAGAGAGAGTGTGTGTGTGTGTGTGTGTGTACAGGAGGAACAGCATGTCCAAATAGATACGGATATATGGATGGATGGTTTTGAGCTTTATCATTTTAGGAGATGTGATAGGTCCCACTCCATCAACCCAAGAGAACAATACTGCCAAGAAAAACACAATGACATCATTAAAAATAGCATTTTACAGTTGAATTCAATTATGAACTGCAACCTAAAAGCAGGCTTTTGAAGAGGAAGCAAGTCAACAGCTTCAAAGGTTATTATTAGTGCCTATCATTCAGAGAACATCTCTCTTTTTGGTTCACATTCACTGAAGTCCTAGAAGATATACAAGCAGGAAATGGTAAATTATTGGGCTTGGTGTGAATGTGGAAGAAGGAGTCAAGATAAGCCAAATGGGAGGGGAGGTGCTTTTGTGCAGGCCAGGAAAACAGGTGTTAATAGCTACAAGAAGAGGGGAAGCTGTTCTGGAAAGAATCGGGAATAAGAGGAGGGCCCCTGAAGTGCTGCTTCTTTTACATTCTTTTCAGTTACCGAGACAGCTATGCAAATAAGCCGCTTTTAGTACAATCAGAGGGGAGGAAGGGGAGGAGCTCTGGGCTCCCTTTGCGAGCTCCGGGGTCTGCAGGCCAGGCAGCACAAAGATTTCCTTGCTGTGCTAAGGGCCACCCCAACAAGAGCAGGAGCCAGTCAACAAGGGTGGCAAGGGCAACGAGTAGGGAGAACGCCTATATGTGCTAATGTCGGAATTCTTCTGCTCCCCATCTGTCTTCCCTGACAGTTGGAGAGTGGAGCCCCGAGGGATTCGGTGGGAAGCTGCCCCCTGTGAGGGAGACAGACAGGCTGAAGCCTAGACAGCCAGGAGAAGGGGTTATGACAACAGTGGTGCCCCCTGTAGTCGAGCGGGCCAGAGGGGAACTGTTCTGCCTCTTTGAGTGGCAGCCCGAGGGGCAGCAGGGGAAGGCTGTTAGGCCCAAAGCATGCAAAGAGAACCAGCCATTCACAGGTCAAGGAGGAGGGCGCCAAGTTCTAGTAGTGAGGGTTTTGTCCTACCTAGGACAGACAACGCGCCTTCCGCAGTCAGAAGAACAGGTAGGCGAGAGGGAGAAGGGCGTAGCTGGTGTCTGGGATCTGGGGGGACAAGGCACCAAGGGGTGTTGCCAAGGAGACCAGGGAGAGCGCACGGAGCCTTTCATAATCCCCAAATCAGCTGCGTGTACGGCAGCCACGGTGGACCCTCAGGCCTGGGCAGTGGGATTCTAGCCTAGGACCCATTCTAAACCCCAAAGAGACCGTACTGAGATTGGGCCCTGCCCAAGATATCAAGATCCCGGGTGTTAAACAGGTAATATTAAGAAGTATTATTACAAAATGGTCTCTAATTTTTTCCAAAAGGTGGCTTCCCCCTCCTGACAGTCTCTCAGGTAAGCTCCCCAGATGCATGTCCCTTCCCTGGCACAGAGGCCTCCTCTCTGGTCCTCTGGCCTGCCCAGCTGGTTCCCACCTCAGAGAATTTTGTCCCACCTGTTGCCTCTGCCTAGAACACTTCTTCCCCACCGCTACCCCCAAGCTCCTTCCATGCTTGCCTTTTCATCATTCTTCAGACCTCAGCTCAAATGTCACCTCTTCAGAGAGACGTTTCTGGACATCCTCTCTCTCCAAGCTAAGTGCCTCACCCCCCATCTCTCAGGTCGGGATCTTAGCATCCTGCTTGTCAGCTGTCTCCTTCCACTGGCTTATATTCCTAAGCTCCTGGTGGGGCTTTGTCATGTTCTCTACCATATGCCCAACATCTGAAATGATGCCTGGCACCTAGCAGGTGCTACATAACTTATCTGGTGAATGAACACCAGGACGTTACCGCTAGAAAGAACGTTAGGGCTCATATAATCCAACCCCACGTTGTACAGATGTTGTACAGAAAAGTAGGATCCATAAAGTGGGGCGCCACATGGCAAGCTAGTGGGAGAGCTGGCAGAAAGGCCCGGTCCTGAGCTGGTGACTTTCCTCCACATCAATCTGACTGGCCCAAACGAGGCATGACCCACCACAACTGAACTGCAGAGAATTCAGAGAGGAAGACACTCCTTTCCTGGAACACAGCCCATTAAACTTGAATCTGTCTGTCACTCTTCCTTTAAGCCCCCCCCTCCCCTACAGACCACAGGGTCTTACAACCCTGACCAGGCCTCAGCTTGATGCTTCTGACAGAGTCCTACTTGCCTGGCTTGTGTAGGTACCATGTCACCGTGTGGACTTGGAGGCTCCTCCCCACAGAACCCAAGAGAGCGTGTCTTTTGTGCCGAAGCAAGGACCCTAGATGCAGCTGTGCCCAGGGGTTGTGTCACAGGCTCAAAAGAGTAATTGCCTGGAAATGAGACTGGCTCAAAATATCTCCAATGTGACAATAAAATTCTGTTACCACAGAATCCGGCCTGGAAAATTCTGTCCCGTTAGGTCAGCTAATTGCAAATGAGTCAGTGACTCGTCTTCCCCGTGGTGAAGAGACCATTGAGAGCTGAGAGGCTGGAGTGCCGCTGCCCGGCCTGGCCATTAAAGCCGCCAGTGAGGCCTCTCTTTAGTCTGGCGGGAGCACCCGCCTCACCTTTCACACTTCACATCCGGGTTCACGCGGGCTCCTCGGGCCCACTGGGCACAAACCCTGAGGTCCCGAGAGCTCTGCTCAGGATAAAGGCACTTTTTGTTGAGGGCCCCTAACCAGAAGTTAGCCTTTTCTAGGTCAAATCCCACACTGTTGCTACTGATGTGAAAATGGAGATGAGTCACCAGTCCCCACCCCGTGAGAGGTGTGTGAGGGGTGTCTGTGGGCACGTGTAGGTGCACGTGTGTGTGCACAAGTGGGCAAAGGTTCCCTCAAGGGGCCGTGACATGAGTCCATCTCAGCTGAGACTGACCCCGGGCCTCTCTGGAACCATTTTAGGAAGTGCTATTTTGAGAAGTGACTACTCACACCGAGGGCTGACTTTCCTGCACTTGGAGAGGGAAGAATGAGCCCTTTATCCCTGACCCTCGCCAAATGGACTGCTACTTGAGCACGGGTGAAAGGTGGCCCCCGTCGGGCACACAAACTGTTTTCCTATGAAAGGAGGCTCTCACTGACCAAAGTTCTGCCAACAGGCACCCCCCACCCAGGACATAGCTCCCCCAAGACTGTGCCAGACGGTCCACATCTGCTGAGCTCTTCGGGTCAGGATTAATTGAGTTAATACATGTGAAACACTTCGAGCTTCCACACAGTAAGTTTTCAAAACGTGGTAACTATTATGGATATTCGTGGTCCACTAATGAAAGGAAGAGCCTTAGTGACTGACCACCTGGTCCTACCTCTCACTTTACAGATGAGGGAACTGAGGGCAAGAGAGGGGAAATGATCTACGTGAGGTCACACAGCAACTTACTACCAGAGTAAGGATCCATTCATCCCTTCATTCATTGATGAGTATGTCCTGAGGACCCAGCAAGGGCCAGGTCTGTTCTGGGTCTTGGGAATAAAATGGTCAGAAAAAAAGGACCTGGTCCCTGCCTTCACAGAGCTAGTAGAGTTGAGGAAGATAGAAATTAATTCTATAATTATGAAAATATAGTAACAGTGGTGTTACAAAGGATAATGATGAAAATATCCACACAGAGTGTTAACTATGAGCTAGGCCCTGTTCTAACCTTTATTAACTCACTCAAACCTCACAACAACCCTATGAAATAGGTACTAGAATTATCTCCATTTTTCAGATGAGGAGACTGAGGCACAGAGCTAATCAGAGGCAGAGCTGAGATTTGAACTCAGGAAGCCTGGCTCTACAGTCAGAGATTTTATACCGCTATGGTGGGCTTCTTTTATTCCCTTCGGCCCAAGATGCTATCCCAAAGTGGAGCACGCTAAGCAAACTTTGTAGCAGTCACTGGGCCACTGAGATCGAGGACCCACTGGCCCTGGGCTGGTCCACTGGAGTTGCCGTGAGAGCTGTGTGACCGGCTGGCAAGGCTGGGCCTTGGCCATACAGACGAGAAATGTGCAACAACTTTCTGGTTCACCTTAAGTGTCTTTCTAGCCAGTTTGCTTCAGGTTGATCAAATGGCTTTTAAGCTCAAGGGCCCACTTCACATTCATGGCTGCTGACAGGGTAGAGGTTCCATGAATGTGTGTTGAATGAGGCTCAGAAATACTTTGTGGCCATGTGTTTGGTTTGTTTTCTCTTTCTGGTTGGGCATGAGAATGGGGAACCTGGGAAAGGGCAGCTGATACCATCCCTTGTTCACTTATTTTGGTGTGGACAAGTGCAGTATAGCTGAAAGAAGGGTGTTTTTCTGAAATAATTCAAACCTTACCCTGTGCAACCTGATTCATCTGGACTCACTAACTGAGAAATTACGAGGATTCAAACAGGACTGGGGGTTTACCTTTGTAGTACCATGAAGAAAGCATGTCTTGTATAAATGAGTAGTATAAACAAGGGCACACAATGCCCTATTTCAAAAAACAAATGACTTCACGTTATTTTGTGTATATAAATGCTGGGATGTCTGCGATTACTGAACTTCACAGAGGTGTTGTATCCATTCTTTAAGGCAAACCTGGTAGGCATTTACTTGCAGAAGTTAGTTTCTTGTGCTAATGACCAACTGCATTCTTTAACCATATTCTATGGTTGTGATTCTTCTTCCATTCAGACTAATCTTTTCCCCACGGAGTCTGATGTAATGAAGTGTGATATTCAGTATTCAGGAGTAGAACGGCTTGACCTCTGCTCTGGAAAGCTAAAACTAATTAGCCCTGCAGTGGATTTTCCCCTATGTGCTCAACCTTAAACCAAAGTACCAGGAAAGGAAAGAAACACAGTATCTTGAGTGTGTGATTCTTCTCTTTGGGAACTTGAAACTTATTAAGAACAGCTGCAGTAACCTCTCCAATTTACCTCCCACCCTCCAAAACACACACCATGTAGTGTTCAGTGCCACCGGCCTGGGGTTGAGATTTGGAGAATTTGCCTTTGAGTCCGCTTTGTCACTTACTGGATGCATGACCTGGGGCAAATTACATTCTGAGGTTTTCCTCGTCTTTAACACCTGGAGAAAATGCCTTCTTCCTGAGGTTGCTCTGAGAATTAAGTGAGCCTCTGTATTTGAAAGTGCCTAAAACAGTGCTTGACCCATAAATGTTAATGAAAAACAAAACGAAGGATTCTTTGTCTTTAGACAGTACCCTCCCCAGGAGAAGTGCTGATCTCACCCTTCTAACCCTAACCCTAACCCATCGACCTGGGCAGAGATGTTTTATAACTAACGGCTCCCCACCCCACTTTACAAATGGAGACAAAGGCATTAAGCACCAAGTGGAGGGCATGAGCGGGTGGTGGGGGTCAGAGGTCGTGAAAGGACCTTGCCTGAGAGCCACAGGACACAGTGGTGACGACGCTGCAGGACCCTTTCACCTCCCACGCCTAGTCTGGGTTCAGCGGGCTCCTCCACAGGCGTTCGTTTAGTCCTCAGCCCTTGGATTAGGACCAGCGATTAAATGATGATGCTCCAGCTGGGGACCGTTGTGGTTTCCGGGGTGGATGCTTCGACCTGTCTTTGATCACCAGGGACCGCACGGGCCTTTAGGAGCCTTTGGCTTCTTTCTGTAGCTAAAGGCTTTAAAAATAACAGCCCAGAAAAACCAGCTCCAGAAATTTCATGAGGAGGAATGAGGGAGTGAAGAAAGAGGGAAGGTAATGCCAGGAGCTGTGGCTGGGATTTTCGCTTGATCTTGCCAGTGTCTCCTTACTGGAGCCGAAGCTCTCCCAAAGCAGGCACGCTTCCGTCTCATTCTCCCCGTATTCTCAGAGGCTAAGCAGTGCTTGCCGCAGAGTGGGCACTCGACAGTCGTGGGAGAGCGACTGAATGAATGAATGAGTGGGCTGCTTAGACTGTGTGTGACCCAGTCTATGGCAGCAGCTCTAAGTCCCTTAGGGGATCAGCGTGGGGGAGCACAGACTCTGCTCCCAAGAGAAGCAGTCCCTAGGGAAAAGGCCTCTCTGTGTGACACAGTTGGGACCTATACTGAATGCCCCAGGTGATGATTTCGAGGAATCCACTTCTTGGCTTGTCCGGGGATTATACCAGGGCTCCCCCTGGTACTGCCGATGGAAATCAAAACAGACGCCTGTTTGCCCCGAGGGCCCGTGGACCGTGGGTACACTCTGCTCGGTGCCCGCCCCCGGAGGCAGGTCTGTGCTGACAGCTGATGTAACTGCAGCCTGCATCCCAGCTCACGTCCTGCCACGTCTGTTCTGGACTCCTGCAAGTGCTTCCTGGCAGCGCTCCCTGTTCTGCCAGGCCCCTTCCTCTCTGCTTCATCGTCCTTTGGCCCTTGCTGCAGGAGCTCTTTCCTAAGCATAGCTCTCATCTTGCCTCCCAAGCCTGCCGCCCTGCCTGCCGCACACCACAGTTGTTTATACTGCCCCACCTCCTGTTCACTCCTCTGTTCAATAAACAGTGGATGCCCTCTATGAGAGGTGACGGAGGCTGCTGCTTAAGAGCCTGGGCAGCCAGGGTCACACTGCCTGGGTTCAAGTCCTCGGGCAAGTTATCCTCGCTTCCTTTCTGCAAGGGTTACCATGGAGGTGTGGAAAGGGCTCGGCACTATGCTTGGCACGGGACAGCATTCAGTAAAAGCTAGCTGTTCTTTTTGATGGGTGCTGTGACCCGGAGATCCTAGACTTAATTTCTGCCTTCAAGGAGCTCTGGGGTCTCCTGTGGGTGTCAGGAAAGTCAGTGATGAGAAGTATGCCAACAGAAGGAAGCCCAACGCACCATGTGAGTACAGAGGAGTGGCACCGAATACGGTCCTGGAGGAAGGACGAGGGCGGTGTCAGCAAGTGCCGCACAGACAGTAGGATGCTTGTCCTGAACAACAAGCAGAAGAGGTTGAGGAAGAGAATCCCAGCCCGAGGCAACAGTATCTGCGAAGACCTGGGGGAACTGCACGTGGGCTGGCATGGCTGGGGCAAAGGTGGGGTATGGCTGGTAGGCCAGAAAGGCAGGCAGAGCCCAGATGATCATGAGTCTTGAGAGACGTGCTAAGGAGTTGAACTTGACTTTGAAAGCGATGACATGCAAAAGAGGGAGGGTGTTATGGCCAGTTGGCTTTTTTTCCCCAAAAGATTCCTCCAGCTGCAGTATTGGGGATGGACCAGAGATGGGGCAAGTTCAGTGGCATGGCAACAGATGGGAAGGCTTTTGTCATCATCCAGGTTGGATAAAGACCTGATCTGAGACAAGGACAGGGAGTGTGCAGAGACAACGAGGATGCAGAATAGGATGGAACTGGTGACCAGTTGTGTTTGGGGCACAGTGCACAGGAACAAGTCTGAGACAAGTGGAGCACCCAACACTGGTGCGACAGGTGCAGCCACTATCCCCACTCACCAAGGCCACAGAGGAGCAATGTGGTTTGTTAGACAGTGAAGGGCCAAAGGCCTGAGAATGATCGGATAAGGGTCCATTTCAGGAGGACTCTTCTGGTAAGGTTGTGTGTGTGGGTTGGACTGAAAAGGAACAGATGTGAAACCAAGAGACCAGTCAGGATGATGCTGGCATGACAGTCCTGACAGGACTCCATAAGGGTCTGACTGCACCAGGAGTGGGTGGTGGGAGAGGACACAAAAGATTCAGTCTGAGAGTGGCTGCCCGAAAAAAAGGACAACAGACATTGCGGCTGCTTGGCTCCTGGGAGAGAGGTCAAAGGGAGGACAGAACTAAAGACATGTGGTCGGCACCCATGTACGTGAAAGCAAGTAGGGGTGAACTCTGGCTGAGCACCCACTGTGGGCAGCCACTGGAGGGAAGAGATGACACTGAGGAAAAGACTGTCCTTTCCTTGGAGACACACAGTATGCAGAAAGTGCTTATTAATTGTGTTGAATTGACTAGACCTGGCACCACGCACACCAAGGCCTGGACAACAAGTGGGGCCACCGACTCACCTGTGCAGAGCTCCTGTGGTACGGGGAGTAGTGGAGCGGTCCCGAGATGGCTGTGTCGTGCGGGAGGGCCGGGTACTGGCTCTGCATTGGGGGAGGATGCTGGTTGCCATAGCTCCCGTAGTTATAGCTTCCCGTGTATCTAAAACGCATTAGGCACGTTGAATATTGTGAGTAACAGCAGGGAGAACAAATCAGTTTGACACCTTTAAAAATCAACCTCATCTACTTTTGTTCCTTTTTGTTCTTTTCTTCCTTTTTGTTTTCCATTTTTCTTCTTTCTGTTTCCTACCATCTCCACTCTGCGGCTTTGCTGTGATAGTTTTAAACTCCCAGGTGGGTTTTCCTCCTCCCCTCAGCATACCTCCCTCACCACCCTGCGGATGCGCAGGGAATGAAAACTAGCCCTGAGCAAAACATCATTAGTGATGGAAACCTCTTCTTCTGTTGTGGTAAAAAGCCCCATATTATAGCCTGAAGTCAAATAGGAAAAAAAGAAGAAATTACTTTGGGACTTCTGTTTTTGTATTGTTCAGGCCTTTGCTTTCCCATGTCTCTGGTGCAGGGGGGAAACACCACGGCCAACCAGGCGTCAGCCTCCGGTTCTAAGCCTGGCTCCACCACTTCCCAGCTGTGGGACCTTGGGCTACTCGCACCCTTGTTTCTCACATCTGTACTAAAAATGCTGCACATGACCCCGAGGGTCACTTTCTATTATAAAATAGTCTTGTGGAAACATAGGATACTATTACCACTATTCTTAATAACATCTTTACAGCAAAGACGCTGACATATGACCATGCGGGTGTCTGTTGTGCCATTTCTGCAGAGTCGGAAGCTCTCTGAAACAATGTCGAAGTCGATTTTAAATGTGTGGGGAACTACTCTAGGAGGCCCCGTGAGGAAATGGTGGCTGCCCCACTGATGGGTCAGGGGCACCTGAGCCTATGGAATTAACCTCAAGTATGCCCACAGCCAGGCCTCAGGCTACCACGTGGAAGGGACCTGAGCGGTCCTCCTCCGTCCCCTCCTGTGTCCCCCAGAGCTGGTCTGTTGGAACCTGGCTTGGGAGGCTTACTGTGCCTACATGGCAGAGTCTCGTGACAAGAAGGGCCCTTTTTAACATCATAAGTGTTTTTCAGATAACTGCACATTAGACACTGTGTGAGGAATGTCTTTTAATAAAGAATGCAAAGTGGCAAAAAGCTGTTACCCTTTTAAATGGATCTGTAGCTTATTCATCACAGTAACATCACTACAGATTAGGGGAAAAAATATGGGCAAAATCAATGATTTATTTATTCAGGGTCCAAAGCACCACTGGAACCCAGGGGGATTCTCTGAACCCCATGAATGACTGCTGCCCTCCAGGGACCTCCAGCCTCGGGTGAGGAAGCCCTCCTCCTATCGAGTCATAAAGGACTTGGACCCACCATGAAGCTGTGTTATAAGGCTACAAAGTGCACGAGGACCATCCAGGGGAGCTGCGGGGAGGGAGTATTCAGTTTTCCTTCCTAAAGGAGGCAGACACAGGCTGTCAGCCTGACCCTCGCCAGCTGTGTGGCCTTGGGGAACTGGACTCGGTGCAGCCTCAACTTCCTCATCTGTCAGGCGGGGGTGACCCGCCTACCTCCCCTGGTCATTGTGGGGACTGCATGAGACAGTTGTACAGGGGCAAGAGCACGCTGAGAACTCAACAGAGGGCGCAACCTTCCCGTCCTCAGAAAACCACTACCGAGTAAACCCTCCCCTTTCAAATCAAACGTAAAAGCAAGGCAACATCCCGGGAAAGTCACCTACCCGTGCTCGTCTCTGTGGGGATAAACTGGGATCCTGTGTGTGACCGAGGAGGAAGGTACGTGTGTACTCCTCATACAGGGCAGCTGTTGGGAGTTTTCAGCTGGAGATCCTGCCGCCGTTGTCACTGTGTATGTTAGAGACCACGTGTATGACTGCATCGCTCCTGCAGAGACAAACGAAGGTGCATCAGTCATTAACAGTTCTCACACCTCCAGTTCTTCCTTAGAATGCTAGTGGCTTCCCATTGCTCTTCAGCTGAAAGCCAAAATCTTTATAAAGCATGTGTCTTGGTCCTTGCTGATCTCACAAGAAGCATCCCCTACCCTCTGCCTTTGTGCTATCTGATCCAGCCACAATAGCTTTCTTTCATGTTTTCCAGCGTACCATGATTCCCGGCAACACAGGGCCTTGGCACATGCTGTTTCTGCTGCCTGGAATCCTCAGTTTTCCCTTAGTACGCACTCGTTCTTCATATCTCAATGCAAAGAAGCTGTCTCCTAACCCCAGACTAAGTCAGATCCCTTACTGCATGGTGGTGCCCACCACAGTTTGTAATCTTACACCCATTCATGAATGTGATAGATAGAATTAATGCCTAATTCCCCACACCAGACGGTAAGTTCCATGAGGGTAGGAGTCTTGTCTATTTTGCCCACCATGAGGTCCCTGGTGCTTAGTGCAGAGACTGGTGGCCAAAAGATTTTCAATCAAAATTTTAAAAGGAAGAAAAGGGAAAGGGAAGACAGGAAGAAAGAAAAAGAGGGAGGGAAGGAGAGAGGACAAAAGAAAGCTCAGGGCGATGTAGCTCAGACGGGCTCCCCAAATAACTTCTCAGCACTCAACTAAACAGGTGTTAAGCATCCAACAAATTGCTTTAAGCAAAGATAAGTAGATTATTGGACTCTGCCTGCCCAGGTCTTTTTGAAGATTATTAGACAGTGACCTTAACGGTGACCTATTCCATACATATTATTAATTCCATTAATTTGCTTTTTAATTGGATACCTTGAAAGTGCTAGGGACTGGGAAAAGAAACTGACAAAATTTAAAACCTTCAAGAGACTTAGGAGCTTTCTGAGATAGAATAAAAAATGGTGATTTAAGAAATCACTAATAGTGATCATAAAGTCCTCAACTTAATTTCTGATAAATTTAGAATGTTGATATAATGGAAAGGATTAAACCTATTTTAAAAGGTAGCGGGAATAGGATTCAGCACCTCCTTGTAGGCACATGGAAGACTGAAGAACTGGTCAAGGGAGGTCATTTTTAAGGTGAACTAAAAGAGAAAACTTTGGTCCTCCAATCCTATACCTTCTACGCAGACCATGTTTAATCTTGAAATTCTTGTGGGAAGATAAAGGAAAGGTTTTCATTTAAAAGTGGAACTCTACCATAGTGTCTCTTTGCTCTGGGTCCTAATTCTGCCATGCACTGGCTGTAAGATCTTGAGCCAGCCTCTTAAATTTTATCTGCCTTTCTTTCATAATCTGTAAAATAGGGATAATTACGCCTATTATATCATGTAAGTCATATAAGTCATGTAAGTCATACCTTGTATGACTGTTGTGAGGATTAACTGAGATAATATATGTCAAAAAGCCTGGCACGTGGTAGGCTTTTAATGATGTTCAAGCACTCTTCATTATGAATTCAGGTATTCTTACATCAGACTTTCTTAAAGTAGAAATTTCTTTATTTCCCATTTCAGATTCCAAGGAAGAAAAGACAAGTTTCTTGGGTCAGATTCTGTCACCAGGGGTGAAACGTCTGAATAGCAACAGTGATTTAACTAATTACAGCAAACTTCTAAACCCATGTTCTTCTGCAAAATCACAAATATCCTTATCCAGCAGTATGGCTAAAAGCACCCCTTCTTGGTTTGGATATCCACACCATTATTTTCCCCCCAAAGATAATGACTTTAGCAGGCTGTGTGCTAGGTGTCATTTATAATAAATGCAAGAAGACTAGAAGGAAAAAAAAAAAAACCCCAAATGATCATGTCTCAGAGGACTGGATTATGCCTGACTGCTCTCCTCTATATTTTGAACTTCATATGAAATTACATAACTGTTGTAATTTTTTAAAATACCCTTTTTTATTAAAACAGGTTATTGCTGAGGATGGTTTTAACATTTTTTTCATTTTGCTTATCTGTATTTTTATGTAAAGAATGTGTATTGCCTCTGTGAAAAGAAAAACATTATTAAAATGTATTAAAACAAATTTCACAATTAGAAATGGAATTGGAGGGGGTGGGAAGTTTGGGAAAACAATGAACCAGCCACAGCAAGCAAGTAATTAACCCTTCAAGGCCCTGGGACCTCAGGAGAGCACAGCGAGGTCAGTGGGTATTTTAAAAGGGGCAGTCGGGGAAGCCAAAGGATTTTCTTCCCCCAGCTCCGCAAGCAGTAGGAAGACACAGTGAGAATAGCCATCACCTGAGAGAATGCAGCACAAGTTACTTTTGTGTGAGTTCCTGGAGCACAGCAACGGTTCCTTATTCATCTCTGTATCCCCAACAGAGGGTTTGCCAAATAGTAGGTGTTCAGTAAATTTTTGTTCCATTGAATTTGTTGTTGAAGGAGTAAATGCTGCTAGAAATAGACGTTATCAAACAAAAAGCTAGTGGAACTCTCGGAAAAATGGGCTCCTGTGGTCTGGGAAACAAAACCCCTAAATGGCCATGTGCCAGCAACCTAACAGATCCACTCAGGCAGGCTTAAGCAGATTAACACCTACTGGCTTGGGTGAGAAACGCTCTCTCCCTGGGGAGCAGAAAAGAACACCCCTTGCATTCCCTTTCCTACCGGTGGGACCTCCAGTGAGGACTGCTGCTTCTTCGTTTTTAAGGAAACTAATAAAAGAAAATCTGTGCAGTTAATAGTTTGTGCTTAATTTTTAGGACAGCTCTAATGCTTTTTATTTGTTGGTAAAACAATAACAAACCTTCCATGTTTGTCTAATTCCCATCTTTCTCTTATTCTCCCCTCCCCGTTCCCCCACGTCTAATTAAAAGTCTGAGAATAGTGGTGAGAGTCCCTGATCTCTGAGAATCCTCTAAAGATCCTATAGGATTTGAGAATCCTATAAAGTTGTTGTCCATGTTATAGTATTGAAACTGCTAGAGAGGAATATTTTCTTTCCTTCCCATCCCCACTAAAACATTCTTCTTCCCTGAGTTTTTGTTGTTGGTGGTGTTTACTTTTCTTCTTTTCTTGAAAGGGGTGCCTCAGGACAGGGAGGATGCTTAGAATATAAGAGGCAATCAATAATGTTTTGTTAAACAAGTGAATGAACGAATGATCATCCAACATAAACCAGTTCTCATACTAGTTTCTTTTTATATATTGACACATTGGATCTTCACAATAATCCTTTTGAGGTAAGTAGTATTACCTCCTTTTTCAGGTGAGAAAATTGAGGCCCAAAACTTGGTCAGGTAAGTGGCAGAGTTGGGATTTGAACCCAGATCTGCCCAACTCCATAACCTTTCCACAATAACAGTTGCTTCTCACACTTGCATGTGCATTTGCATCGCTGGGGATTTTGTTAAAATGCAGATCTGATTCAGTGGGAGATTGGGAGTTGAGCCAGCGATTCTGCATGTATAACAAGCTTCTAAATGATGACGATGCTGTTGGTCCATGGAGTACGCTTTGAGTAGCAAGCCTCTAGGAAACACTGCCTCCTGTCGTGCATCGTGTATGTTCAGGGCCATTACAGATCACAAGCTGTGAGACTCTGGTACAGACTTGTGAACATTTAAACTGCTTCCTAGCCTACCTGGCCATACCCTTCTGTCAGATTTTGGACCAAATCATTTGAACCTTTTCCCCACTAGGATTCTATGGACCATCACAGATGTTGCTCAGGTTTTGGGCCAGCCTAAGCCTTTCTTAGTACCTTCCTGAGAAATAAGCTCCTTTAAGTACGTCTAGATTCTAGAGCTGTCTTTCCCTATACATTAGCCAGTATAAATTTAAATTAACTAAAGTTAAATACAATTAAAAATTCAGCTCCTTAGTCACACTAACCCCATTTCAAGTACTCAGTAGCCTCAAGTGGCTGGTATCTACTGTTTTGGACAGCTCAGATTCACAAAAAAGCAAAAAAACGTTTCCATCGTCACAGAAAGTTCCATTTGAACAGCTTTGTTTCGGAGTATTTGTTACTAAACAGACATTTCCTGTGACCTTCAAAACTGAGAAGAGAAAGAAGATTTTATATCTATCTCCACTCCCACTGGCTATCATCTATCCTAAAGGTGGCTGTGCTTAAGGAGAATATTTGCTGAAGCTGAAAACCTCATCTGTTTGAGTTACACTTTACCAACAGTTCCCTGGCCAAAATCTGACTGACAAAACTGACCAGGGGCAGCAAATGCATCAGTTCCCAGAGAGGTAAGCTGATATGGCATGACCTGGCCCCTGTCCACCTCTGCAGCTTCCTCTCCTGCACCCTCTCCCTTGTTTATATACATCAGTCAAGTCCTCACTATGCCAGGCTCTTTTCTGCCTCAAGCCTGTACACATGCTGATCCCCACTACCTAAAATGATCTTTTCTTCTCCCCAGCCTTTATGTGGCTGGCCCCTTGTCATACTCCAGGTCTCAGATAAATGTCACGTCCTCAGAGAGGCCTCCTCTGACCACCATCTATGATGGGTCCCCATAGCACTTATGACCATTCAAAATTATATATTTACCTGGTGCTTTACTTCTGTATTGACTCTCTTACCCACTAGAATGTAAGGATCATGAGGACAGCAGCTGCGCCTGTTTTTCTCGCTTGTGTACCCCAGGGCACGGCACAGATTAGACGTGGAATTATTTTTTGCGGAATGAATGAACAGATGAATGAATGAGCAAATCCAGAGGTTCCAACATGAAGCCAAGCCCCTGGTGGTGTGAAGTCAGGGGCAGATTAAACAATCTATTTTCAACCCCAGCTTTTATTGCCTAATTTCATTCCTTTGGAGAAAAGGAGGCAGCAGGGATGGACGAGGAGGAATTCACTGGCAGGGACAACTCTGGGGCTCTGTGAGTGAGTCACTGCGGCTCTGTGGCGGGGCCGCAGTGTCCACCAACTCCCACTCACTTCAGCTGCCCTCAGAATAACTGAGCTTTTGTTACTTGGAAAGACTAGCCACCAGTTATCTTTGTTACATCCTCAACTGATGCAGAGAAAACGCAGCTGGGCAGGCCAGATGTTCTACAGTTAGGGCTATTTATGAGGAATTTGCCTTTATATTTCTTTAGGCATCCTAGCATCTCAATGATTTAATTTGCTGGTTTTGTGTTGCAGGGAACCCATGGTGGGAAGTTGAAAACAAGTTTAATAGTTAACTTTTATTGTCATTGCTGAAGGAGGGAATACTTAAAATGACATCATAAACGAGGTCTTAGAACCCTTCGGGGGCCTGACTTGCACAGAGCGGGATCTTAACGTTTTGCTTTAAAAGACATTAAAGAATTGCAGCCCAGTGTCCTGTGAAGTGGGTTGCTCCGTTTGGAACCACCTGCCATGCTCCTGAAGAGGAGGAGCACCAGTTTTCCTTAAAGAAAGCTAAGGGGCTTCCCTGGTGGCGCAGTGATTGAGAGTCCGCCTGCCGATGCAGGGAACACGGGTCCGTGCCCCGGTCCGGGAAGATCCCACAAGCCGCGGAGCGGCAGGGCCCGTGAGCCGTGGCCGCTGAGCCTGCGTGTCCGGAGCCTGTGCTCCGCAACGGGAGAGGTCATGGCAGTGAGAGGCCCGTGTACAGCAAAAAAATGAAAATAAAAACAATTTTAAAAAAGAAAACTAAGGTTTCTGAACTTGCTGGGCCAGGAGGAAGGTGGCAAGCCCACAACATTAGGAAAAAAAAGGATCAATGGGCCAGATTCTACCTTGTGGAAATCTGTTGAAATGGAACCTTTTACCCAGTCTCTTCTCATGGCATTGCCACAGACTCTGACATACCCAACCAAAACTGGCCATGCATCAGGTGGTTTGGGGTGCTTGATATGCCTTTCCTTTTCCCTCTGACTTTTCAAAACAATTAATAAATACCATCCTAAAACATATTTAGAAATACATACAGGTATGGACAGAGAACTAGATACAGATATAGATGGGCGGCTGTTTTCCTAGTGAGTCATAACTCATTCTCACACTACTTTGTATTCACTAGTCCTTGTGTCAAAGGTTCCCAAAAGGTTATGTGCAATGAATTAATTTTCTCTTTGTGCTCACCAGACAGACATAATACTGTTCTCTTTTTCACAGCTGAAAAATGGGGAAGTGTCCATCAAGAGTGAGACACTGCTATGTGGAAGAGCTGCAGATACCTGATTGGCCCTGACTCTCAATGAGCTAGACTTGATGACACGTACATCATCTGAGCAATGATATTCAGAGTCCTAGAAGCCCAACAAAGTCACTAGATCACATAAAATTTCATTTAAGGCGTTAATAAGCTGTTTCAGCCAAGAGTTGTTTTGTTTTGTTTAATTTTCTCTACTACTTCTTCATTTCTTGCTTCCTGGCTTGGGTCCTTTTAAAAAAATTGGTTTTGCTTTTTTTTTTTTTTAATTGTTAACCACTTTAGATACTTCTTGGAAAGTAATGGTATACAAATCAAGCAGTAATTTAAAGATGGAAATAAAAATTAGCTGGTCATGAAAACCGTATGCTGAGTTAACTTAAAAAAAACACGGCAAATGCATTTTATAAAATTTATAATAATTGTTCTCCAATTTACAACATTGTTCAATAAAAAACTGCACAAATTCCCAAACTTAAGAAGCCTACTATAATAGATTTCCTAAGATTTAGGTGTATATCATGGATAATTTGTGCTTTGTATTGTAATAGCTATAAAACCATACATGTTGTTAGGAAATTATGTTTATGTTCCCTCCAAGACCATGACCCAAAATGCATGCCAAGGTCCAGTCCAATTTAGCAATGGAGTATTTCAAAAGTGGTACTTGAGAAAAATATTACAGATAGTTTTATACAGGATAACATTTTTAATGCCCCCTGGAGATATCTGAGAACAAAGCTGGAATGTGCCAAAATCTTCAAAGGCTACACTCATCTGAAGAGAACCTGTTTCACATTTGTATTTCTAAGAAGCTACTTTTACGACTCCTGAACACATTGCACAGAAATCTCTGTACACATTCATGATATTCCTGTGCCTCTGACTATCACACCTGCCATAGCGTGAGGCCTCCAAATTGCTACAAAGAAAGCCAGGAGCAGACTCACTAGCTGGCTGAGAATGATCATGAGATCCTAGAAATCTTTCCTTTGCACTCCTCCGTCCCCTTATTTCCTTATTGTCCTCTTGTTTGATCTGTTGCTACATTGGAAGAAAGGTTCCACTCAAATTGTTTCTGCTTCATAATGCAGAACTGTTTCATTTGCATATTTTCCCTGTTTATTTTAGAAGTAAGGATGTTATCACTGACTGACTGACATGTGTGTCTGCTGGGCGGTGGTGGGAGTACGTGGGCAGGATTATTCAGGTAAGTGGCTCCTAGATGCTCTCACTGCCCTTCCTTCCTTAGTGAGGCAGGAGACCCCCAACTCCAGTCTCCGATGGACCCCTGAGCAGCTGCGGAGCTGTGAACAGTGCTTAAGTTCTTTTCCCTTTTTATTTTCAGCGAATAACGTCGTTCTGTACTTTTCTTCTGGAGCCTTCTAAACAGGAACTACAACAACCCACTAGGGAGAGAACATGGGAGGGAGGTGGGAGGCGGTCAAGTTCTTTCTGCTCCAAGTAGGAAACTAAATGCGACTTGAAGTGCATCTATGTAAACAAATGCAGGGATGCTCACATCTGAATTTCCACAGAAGAGGAAGACTCTCCAGCTGTGGACCCAAAGTGAAATCATCACTCCATCTAATGCCAGTTGTTGACAACCCTGCTTTTTTTCATCACTGCTCTGAAGAACCCAGTCTCCTGAGCTGTCTCTGACAAAGGGCCACTGGGTTTGTTGGCACGTTTCTGCCCCTGGCAACATGCAAAAGAGGGCAGGCACCTTAAAGGCTCTTAAGCATCTGTTCATTCCCTCTCTGAGTAGCTCTGGTTCTGGAAACTTTAGTGAAAGAATTAATCAAATGACTCCTGGAAAATGACATGCTCTCTTGCCTCCAGGCCTCTGTACTACTTACTTCCTCTGCTTGGAATACCTTTTCTCTATTATTTGGCCCCCGACCAGACCATCCAAATAGAGGCTGGAAGCCCTGCTTTGTGCTCCCTAACACTCTGACCTTTCTCCCAACTCAGCACTCGTGACATTATATTGTTAACTGCTGTCTTGCTCATCAGAACCCTAACCTCTCACAATAAACTCCCAGGGGCAGGGACCACGACTCACTTGTTTGTATCACCAGCTTTTGAAGTGTTTAGCTCACAGAAACCACTTGAGAAATATTTATTAGATAAATGAATAAACGGATGGACGTGTGAGTGAACGAGCAGATAAAAGATAGCACCTAAATACGACAATCTCATCCTATTTGATCTTCAAAAATACATAATTTAGTTCCCAGCGTATTCTAGTTAGAACTGGGATATAACTAAGCCCACGCTATGAGGGGCTGGAGGAAGATTCTAACCGGGAGGATACCCAGCTTGAGAGTCACTGTGGATGTCCATGAGAGGTGGGGAAGGCCTGAACCAGATGGCAGCAGTGGGCTGGGAAGGAAAGGGTGGGTCAAGATTTGTGTTAGAACAACTGGCCTTGGGAGGTGTGGAGGAGAATGCCAGCTGTCTCTCCCATATCTGTTTCCCCTTCCCTGCCTGGGAACCCTATCCTACACTTCCCCGCCTCTCTTTACAGTTACTTGAGGCCATGTGACTAAGTCCTCGCTGATGGAATCTAAGTGGAAGTGACATCCGCCAGCTTCAGGCCAGGGCTTTTCCGAGTCGGTCTTCCTCCTCCAGACCCACTCTCCATTTCCATTAGCTGGTTGCAGACTTGACAAAGCCCTAAGTCAGTGGTCCTCAAACTAGTCAGCCTCAGAATCACCTGGAGGCTTCTTGAGCAAATGGCTGGGCCCCACCCTACAGTTTCTGATTCAGTAGGCCTGCAGTGGGCTCTGGTAATGAGCATTTCCAACAAGTTCTCAGGTGATGCTGATACTTCTGGTCCATGGACCACACTTTGAGAACCACTGCCCTGGGGTACGGTGGAGCCTCATATTGAAGGAACACGTGTCTCTAAATGGTTACATTAAAGAGAGCCTCCTCTCTGACTGAAACACCCTGCATGAAATAGATGTCCACTGTGTTAACGCCATCCATGTTTGGGTCTATCTGTTACAGTAACTTAGCCTATCCTAGCTAATACAGGAAGAGCTGAGGGAGAGGAGAGCTGATTTCCGGATTTGGTACTTGGGTAAATGAGGGAGTAGAAGATAATGAATTTAATTAGCACAGTCTTAACCAAGCTCTCCACTCCACTCTGGTCTGTTCACCTGCCCCACTCTCACCCAGGGCCATCTAGCAGAAGGTTGTTTCTGCCTTTGGTTCCTGTGTGCTCACTCCTCTGTTAGCTGAGTCCTTCTCGTCTTTTAAGGCTGCCTTTGAGACTCACCTCTCTCCTGAAGACTCTCCTCCGCCTGCCCAGGTTCCGGTGGGATGGACAGGGTCTGCTCCTCCCTGAACTCCTATACCCCTCTTGGCTGCAGCCCTCATCTTGTAGGCACTCCTAACAGTAACCCCTGCTATCTGGATAGCAGTGCACTGTTAACAAAGCACTTTGGCTTTTCTTACCTCATCTAATCCCCACAGCAACCATGTGTAAAAACGTGGAGGTGCACACAAACACACACGTGCGTGCACACACACACACGTGTGCACACACGCACTCTATTTATTATATTAGCTAACACTTACTGCAGATTCCACATCCAGTGTATCATTTCCACAAGTCTTGAGAGCAAGGACATTTGCTGAATGACTGAATGAATCAGTTTGTTTATGGTAACTGCTGACTGTGGTGCCTGGGACCAGGAGTTTAACCCTTCTCCACCCTTTACTTTTCCTCCTCCATAAAATGGAACAATAATTACCTTGCAGTGTTACTGTGAATATCAAGTGAGACAATTATGCAAGGGCCCTTTGTGCATGGTAAAGCAACATTTAGACACTAGTAACTAGCTATTATTACCCTTGTAACATTTCTTCCATTTTCAAACCTTGTCTTGGCATGAAAGATCCTGCAGGATGTGACTCCGACTTACCTTTCCAGGCTTGTAACACTTCTTCATGACCACCTACATTTTAACCACTTTACCATTCCCCGAAAAGGCCCCATACTTCCTGCCCTGTGCGTTTGCACACACTGTCCTCTCCCCCAGAGGCCCTTCTGTAATACCTTTGTCAGTTAAAATCAAGTTTCAGCTCAAATCCCCTCTTTTGTGAGGTCTCCAACCAGATGGACTCTCCCCTTCCTTGGGGACCCTGCAGCATTAGCTTGAACCTCCATTATTGCCCCTGCCTTGATTCTGGCTACCATGGCTTAGCATATGACTTCCTGTCTCCCCACTTTCCAGAGACGCCTCTCAGTTTCTGGCTCATGGAGGGCTCCCTTTCTTGTTTTCAAGAATGGCTGTGTTTTATATCATTTTAGTGACTTATCTTTTTGGGGGGGGGCAGTGGGTGGAGATTTTATCATGGACTTGATCTGCCAACTTGAAAACAGAAGCATAAGGAATACATACAAACTAATAAATGGATAACTGCAAGTCATCCATAAATCCAGGAGGATACTCAGATTTTGGCATTGTTTTGGGAGGGGGCTGGAGGGAGAATGTTTTTCCAGATAGCTCTGGCTTTAAACATCAACTCCCCACTCGGAGCCTTTGAGGGGCTGTTCATTACCTGTAGTGCTGAGGCCAGTGTACTCAGGGGATGGGTTGCTGACAGGGGAGGAGGGAGGTGGCACTTCCACGGACGTGGCAGATTTTGCTGGAGAAAACGATGGCACTGGTGAAGGGGTTGGTGGGGCAGCCTCCGTCAAGATAATCTCCTCTCGGACTTCTGCTATGGGTAGAGAAAGGGTGGGTTCTTAGAGCCAAAGGTCAAGGCAAGTTGTCTTTCAGGGACTTTTAAAAAGCAAATATTCTTTCTAATCTGTGTCATGTCACTCCTCTGCTTAAAACCTCTGATGGTTTCCCATCACCGTGGTGGCATGCAAGGGAATTCCCACGTACACACATGCCCGCTCTCAAGAAGAAGAAGACATTATTGGTTTCCCACCATTTGACTTGTTCACCATAACTAAATTCTTTGGGATGCGGAGCTAAAGAAACACAGAGCACAGAAGTAAAGATACAAATCAGATTGACAAGGAGGACGATTCCCAGTGAAATGCTGGCTTACCGGTGCTTCCTTCTCCCTTCATGGCTCGCATGAGCTCACTGGCGCGCTCCTGGCAGTGCAGGGATTCTAACAGGTAGAGCACATAGTCATCAAACATCAAGTGAATTAGGTGAAAAGACCCTGGTGAGAGAAGATCCAAACAGAAAGGTAAGTCATGTCGGCTCGGGTGTGCCCCTCAGCCTGGTCGATAACACGTCACACGGTGCTCTGACCCTCTGTCCTGGACCCTCATTCCCTCTCAGTTACGGATCACCTTGCGGTCAGAGGATGCTCTCCTTTGTCGTCTCCTCACCTAGCCTGGTGTTTAGCATAAGGTAAGTGTCATTAACACTGCGGCAAGCGAGTCTTTTCCTTGCTCGATTTATTAATAGGACAGCATCAAAAATGACACCTATTGAGCCACCTGTCAAAACGCGCCTGAGCTCTCACATTCGCACTGGCGTCATCCTCGTCTGGGCACCCCTCACTTTGTTCAGCATTGCTTGACATAGTGCCTTGCATTTTTCTCTCTTCCACAAGTTTATCTTATTTCCCCGACTGGACTTAAGGATATTCACGGCAGGGACTTTGCCTTCTAACTCACTGGTGTCTACCAATGTACACAACATAATTCCAGGAGCATAACTGACACTTTACATTAGCAACAACGGAATTATTTCCTTAAATGTTTCTGAGACTTCCGTTTAGCACATGGTTGTTACAAAAGGTATTATAATGGAAAAGATTTGGTATCCTCAAGCAGTATTCTTCATTTTAAATTTAGAGTAGATTACTTCATAAAAAGGGATGTGAACAATCATTTTAAAAGATTTTTCCCATGTGCCAGCCTTTGTGCTCAAAGTATTATATTCTCTAATTTAATATCTACCACCACCTTGTGAGGCAGGTGCTCTTACTCCTGTTTTGCAAAGTCAAGTACTTGTGCAAGATAACACAGTACATTACTTCACAACCATCTTTTTTAAAAATATTTATTTATTTATTTGGCTGTTCCGGGTCTTAGATGCAGCCTGCGGGATCTTCGTTGTGGCATGCGGGATCTTTAGTTGTGGCAGGCAAACTCTTAAGGCATGTGGGATCTAGTTGCCTGACCAGGGATCGAACCCGGGCCCCCTGCATTGGGAGTGCAGTCTTAGCCACTGGACCACCAGGGAAGTCCCCCAAACCATCTTTTCTTGCACGTCATGCTGCATGGACAGTGGAAGATCCACATACGGAAGGGGCCTTCATGTCTGCTGTCATGAAGACCTCACGGATGCCAGCGTCAGAGAGGCCAAGCCTTCATCTCTAGTCCCATGTTTCCACCTCTCAAGGGACATCTCCACATGGACATCCTGCTGTCCCATGAAGTGTCCAAAACGTCTCACCGACTATTTACAAGCTGCCCTCCTCTTCCTATTTCCCTTGAGTTTGCTTTTTTTAGAAGCCTTATGAGACTCTGGCATTATTTATTATCTTGTGATCCTAGCATCATCATCAACACCACTATTACTGTCATCATCATCATTGTCATCGCACCTCCCATTTATTGAATGCTTACTATGTGCCAAGAACTCTGCTGAGCACTTAACACAGGTCTCATCCTTTCACCAAACTGTGAGATAGGTGGTATTATCCTCTTACACACAAAGAAATGAGTCTCTTCATTGGAATTAAGTAGGGATTGGCCTCAGTTTGCTCTGGCTCCGAAAATCCGTTCCCATTTCCCCTACAGATCATCTGGTCCAGTCTCCTCATAGCACAGATGGGGAAAATAAAGAACATGGTCCCCAGAAGGGCCATTTGAGTTGGGCTCTATGCCTTTTCAGGTCTCAGAAATAAGGTGATGAGGGCCAGTTGGGGGCTTTTGGATGACTCCTCTTTGGTGGAATTTATTTTCTCCTTTTTAGTTGCACCTGGCTTCTTTGTACACGTGCGCGCGCGCGCGCGCGCGCGCGCACACACACACACACACACACACACACACACACACACACACACACATTCATTTCAGATAGATTGATTCTTTTGCTCCAGAAATGTTACAGAAGAAAATCCCCGGCTTAACTCTGAGGCCACTGGATGCCCTGCAGGTCATGCACATCTACACCAATACCCCGTCTCTCCGGAGCTGCCACCACCTATGATCCTTGTGCCCACAGAGCTCCACGTCCACGTCCCCTGTCCTGCACTTTCTTCACATTTTTCCTCCATCTCCAGGGTGCTGTGTCTGTTTTTTGACCCCACTTGGAATTCAGCAAGGTTCAGGGTTTTTTTGAGTCATGGTGAAATGCAGACTTCCAAGACTAAACTTTCCATCTACTTCCCCAAAATGAGTCCTATGAACCGCTGAGGAGGTACAGTATTGTGGGTAACTGCATGGGTCTGGATCAAACTGCCCAGGTTGAGCTCCAGCTCTGCCACTTAGTAACTGGGACCTTGGATGAGCTGCTCCTCGAAAATGTTAAAAATAAAACCAGCCGTTTACTGAGCCCTTGCGCTGTGGCAGCCACTGGGTTAACTGCTGCAGATTTATTATTGCATTTAATTCTCATCACAACCATTTGAAATGAGCGATACCCTCCTTCTGCAAAGGAGGAAACTGAGACTTAGAGGAGTAAAGTAACTGTCCAATGTCACACAATTATTAAGTGGCAGACATGGGATTTGAATCCAAGACTGTCTGATTCTGAAGTTGTTCTTCAATCGTGCAATATGGCTCTCTAAAAGGGAAACAGTCAAACCTATTTTACAGAAGTACCATAATGAGGAAAAGTATATACTAGATGCTTAATAAATAGTAACTAAGGTCGCTTTTGCTATTAATGTTCTAACACCCTGTGATGTGACTGTTTTGTTCATAGAGTCAAAGAAGTCAAAAGATAGCATCAAATACCTAAAAGGAAAAGGTCTCCAAAATGAAGAAGTATTTGCTGAGATGTGGCTCTAAGTCAATAAGGATAGAAAGAGAGAAAGACACTATGAAACCGAATTAGAATGGAAAACCCTAGATAATAAAAATGGCTTTAGTAGTTTTAGCACAGGCAGGCACCTTGGATCATCTATACAGCACCCCTGTCTAATAGATAAAGAAACAAGATCTGAGGTGAAGACACTTGCCTAAGACCACACTGTTAGAAAACATCAGAGCTGGGTTTGGAGGCCAGTACTCCAGGGGAAGTGTTGATTTGGGGTTTCAAGCTCTCTTCCTAATGACTCTCATCATTTACCCAATTGGTCTGATAATTTTCAATCATCTTTCAAACAAGGAGAGTTTGTAGAGCTACTGCTTCTTGCTTATTACTATTGTGCAAAATGCTCTTAGTACAAAGGAAACTTAAAGTTCAGTCACTGACTCCACAAAAGCTACAGTGTCCTTAGCAAAAATCAATCCTTAAGATTATTAGGTAACAAACAGTTCAGTGCCAGGGTACACAAAGACTGATGAGAGGGAGAGGGGAAGGAGGCAGGGGAGGGAAAGAGGGAGAGGAAAAGAGAAACATCAAAGACAGACAGGATAGAGGCAATTATAGCTAACATTCCTGCTTTATTTCTTCCCTTAGCACTTAACACCATCTGCTATACTATATATTGAAATTATCTTTATCATGTGCCTCCCTACACTAGATTGTAAGCTCCATAAATGCAGGGATTTTTATCTTTTTTTTTTTTCCCCACTGTTCTATACCCGGTGTCTAGAACAGTGCCAGGCACAGTAGAGGCTCAATGGTTATTTGTTGGATGAATGAATCAAATGAGCAAGCACTGACCACTTACCATATGCTCTGTGCTAAGCCCTTTTAATTTTCCAACAACACTATGAAGGGTTTTTTTTTAATTTATTTATTTTTATTTATTTATATTTTGGCTGCATTGGGTCTTTGTTGCTGTGTGTGGGCTTTCTCTAGTTGGGGCGACCGGGGGATACTCTTCGTTGCAGTGCGCGGGCTTCTCATTGCGGTGGCTTCTCTTGTCGTGGAGCACGGGGTCTAGGTGCGTGGGCTTCAGGAGTGGTGGCACGCAGGCTCAGTAGTTGTGGCTTGCGGGCTTAGTTGCTCTGCAGCATGTGGGATCTCCCTGAACCAGGGCTCGAACCCATGTCCCCTGCACTGGCAGGCAGATTCTTAACCATTGCGCCACCAGGGAAGTCCCAAGGAGGTATTATTATCTTCAGTTAACACATGGGGGAAATGAAGTCTCAGAGGATTTTAAACGACTTGCCTAAAGTTACAGAGCTATTGAGCATCAGAGCCCGTTATGGAAAAAGGTACTAGGATAGAGACAAAAGGAGATTGTTGTTGTTATATGGTAACATAGTTAATGGCACCTTATAGAATCAAAGCATTTCTTTTTTCTTATGAAAAGTTTCAAACATATGGAAAAGTATAAAGAATTTTAAGGGAACTCCCTGGTGGTCAGGGGTTAGGACTCTGTACTTCCAATGCAGGGGGCAGGGGTTTGATCCCTGGTTGGGGAACTAAGATCCCGCGTGCTGCACAGCACGGCCAAAAAAAAAAAAGAATTTTAAAATGAACGCCAGTGTACTCAACACCAAGCTTTATAATATTTTAACATTTTACCATATTTGAATCATATTTTTAAATTGAAGATAAAAATGAATCCCCTGTGTTCCCTTCCTTAATTCTACTTCTCTGCTTCCTGTGTTCATGCCCTGATGTAATCACTGCCGCGAATCTGGTATTTACTGTTTACATGCATTTCTATACTCTTACTGCCTATATTTATATATCCATAAAAACACATGATATTGTTTTTTATTTTCAAACTTGATAGAAATGGTACCATACTTTACAGAGTATTCTACAACCTGCACTTGATACTTTGGGTGTTTTTAGGTCTATCCACACTGACACATGTAGGTCTTGTTTAATGGCCATTGTGTGACTATGCCACGATTTATTTGTCCATTCTCTTGTCGATGAAATTTAGGTTATTTACAGTTTTCACTATTGGAAACTGGCTCTAATGAATATTTTTTGTACCTGTTGCCTAGGTACAAAAAATACCTGGCTCTAGGACCAGAGGTGGAATCAATGGGTCCAAGAGCACCTGCATCTTAAGTCTTAATGAGATAGTGCCACACTGCTCACCAAAATCTTCTACATCCTTACTGGTAGCATAGGAAATACAGTATTTGCCATCTGAAGGGTATGAAATGTTATTGTCTTTATAAGTTGCAGTACGCTAATTACTAGAAAGGTCCACCTCTTTTCATATGATATTGCCCATTTGAATTTCCTCTTCTGTGAACTGTCTATTCATATTCTTTGCCCATTTTTCTACTGGGGTATTTGTCTCTTAAAAATGTATTTAGAGGGATTTATCATATATTCTGGATATTAATACTTTGTTCATTATATGCATTGCAAAATATCTTCCCCCTTTCTGTGGCTTTTTTTTTTTTTGGCCACACCATGCGACTTGTGGGATCTTAGTTCCCTGACCAGGGATCGAACCCAGGCCCTCAGCAGTGAAAGTGTGGAGTCCTAACCACTGGACCGCCAGGGAATTCCCTCTGTGGCTTTTATCTTTTAATTTCGTCTATGTTGTGCTTATTAAACAGAAATTTAAAATCCGAGTACAGTCAACTTTGCCAATATTTTCCTTATGATTTATCCTTTTTGGTACTTTTTTAAAGAAATAATTTCCTATTCCAAAGTCATAAACTTATCATCCATATTTTCTTCTAAAAGGTTTTAAGTTTTGGTTGTTTTTTTTTCATTTAGATGTTTCTTTTCAGAAGGGGAAAATTGTTTCTAGGGAAGGGGTCTAATTTTATTTTATTTATCCTAAAATGCGTGTCCCAGAACCTTTGTCCACTGATTTTTAATGCCATATCTCTGTCACACAGATCATCTGTACAGTCCTCTTGTTGAGACAGAAAGGCAAGAATTTGATGAGGCAAAGACAAGTTTCATGTCAGTCTGTCTTGGGCATCTCTGCTATTTCACTACTCTTTGTCTAGCACTGTTAGATGACCACATTGTCTTACTCCTTAATAAACCTGAACGTCAGGTAAGCAAGTCCCTATACCTGTTCTTTATTACTTTCAAAATGCCTTTACTATTCTCAGGCTTTTGCTTTTCTATATGAATTTTAACATCAGATTTTCAAAATCAAAGGAAGAAAAAGTTAAGAACCAGATGGAAATTCCAATTGATTTATGTATTTGAAGGGCATATCCTATTCCAGATATGAACAGGGTATATTTCAGTAATATTTAAAAATTTTTTTCCTTGAAGGTCTTAAAATAATTTTTGTTAGAATTTTTTTCTGGGCACATTTCTATTGCTATTGTGAATGGGATATATAGATATAGATATATAGATACACAGAGACAGATATTTTCTAGTTAATGGTAAGAATGTCAATGATTTTTAAAAAACTGAATTCAGTAACCTGCCTGAATTCTTATTTGTTCTATTAGTTTGTAGGTTCTCTTTTTCTTGTCAGCCATCATGACATGTCTAGAAATAAAGACAATTTTGTGTTTTCCTTTTCAATTCTTATATTTCATTTCCTTTTCTTATTGCATTGGCTAGGACCTCCAGTACGTATCTATCAGAAACAGCATTAGAAGGCATTTGTGTCTTATTCATGACGGGAATGGGAAAACTTCTAAAGTTTCACCATTTGGTATATTGTTTTCTGCAGATTTTTGAATGCTCTTTAACATATTAAATAAATTCCCTTCTATTCCTAGTTTGCCAAGAGTTTTTAAAAATTATACTTGAAAGCTGAACTGTATCAAATACATTTTTTCCTTTGTATCTATAGAGATGAACATATGACTTTTCTCTTTTAATTTGTTAATGCAGTATGTTAAATAGTAATTTTCTGACTTTGAATCATACTTGAATTCTTGGCATAGGCCTCATTAACCATGATTTAAAAAAAAATTTGCCCTGGATTTGATCTGCTAGTATTTTATTTAGAATGTTTTCATCTATATTTATGTGTGGTTGAGTCATAATATTCTTTTCTTCTACAGCTCTTCCAAGATTTTGAAACTGAGATTATATTAGCTTCATAAAATTAACTGTACAGCTTTCCTTCTTTTGTTTTCATGTTCATTTTCATAAACTAAGGATTTTATGCTTCTTAAAAGTTTAGTAAACGTTGCAATTTATGCCTGATGTTTTTTGAGGGAAGAGACCTTTTCATTTACTGTGGTTATTATTTGATCTTATTTCTAGCATCCTGTTTCATATTTTGAGTTTACGATCCTTTTTCTAAGCTTCTTTTATCTTCTCAATTCTTGCCATTTAAGTTTTCACATTTTTCCATTTTTCTTTGGTAACTTATGATTCTATTCTTTTAGTGATGATCATATATCCAAACATCTATTAAATCCAAACTATAAATTTTTTTCAACAAAGTCTACAGTTATTTAGTATTTCAAGACAAAGACCTTAGCATGCGTTAACTATTCCTTAAAGATTCTCTCCCAGCTACCCTGTGTTTTATTGTTTCCTGGAATTTGGTTTTACTTTCTTGAAACACACACAAATTAGTTTTTAAATTACAACCAAAAGTTAATTACATTTGCTTATATATTTTAAAATTTCTCTCATCTTAAAACAGGGCTCCCAAATTCTTTGACACTCCTTCCTGGGAAAATTGTGGGGCGGTGTCTATGCACTTCCTTCAATCTTGGTAGGTTTGTGACTGCTTTGATCAACAGAGTAAGGGGGAGTGAAACTTTCACTTCTGAGATTGGGTCATAAAGGCAATGCGGCTCCCCCCTCGGCACACTCACTCATGGGGCCTAAGCTTCCATGTGAGAGGTTCAACTGGCCAGAGGCCACTGTGTGGTAAGGAAACTGAGCCACATGGAGAGGCCACCTGAACACACTCCAATCGGCAGTCCTAGTGTTCAAGTCATCCCAGCTCAGGCACCAGACACGTGAGGGAAAAAGCTTCCAGAGGATGCCAGCCTCCAGCCGTCGATGAACTCCAGCTTTTGAGTCTTCCCCTCTGAGGTCCCAGACATCATAGAACAGAGACAAGCCATCCCCGCTGGACCCTGCCCAAATTCCTGACCCATAGAATCTGTAAGCATAATACTGTTTTAAACCACTACACTTTTGTTAAGCAACAACAATAACTAGAATATTGTTGTTTCTTGTAACCCAGACCTTAGCTATGGTTTTATTTTTCTTCTTATTGAAATCCATTCTTTAATTTTTTTTTTCGCGGGCCTCTCACTGTTGTGGCCTCTCCCGTTGTGGAGCACAGGCTCCAGACGCGCAGGCTCAGCGGCCATGGCTCACGGGCCCAGCCGCTCCACGGCATGTGGGATCTTCCCGGACCGTGGCACGAACCCGTGTCCCCTGCATTGGCAGGCGGACTCTCAACCACTGCGCCACCAGGGAAGCCCCCATCCTTTAATTTTATTTAAGTGAAGTTCTATGGGTGCCATATAGTTCTCTTAGTTTTTGTATAACTGAATATGTCTGTGCTTTGCCCTCACTCTTGAATAATGGTTGACAGTTCTTTGTTCTCAGCACTTAAAAGATATTATTCCATTGTCTCCTGGCATCTCTTATTACTCATGATTGTCTAATTATTGTTCTTTTCTCTCATAGCTTAAAAAAATTTTTACTCTATCAATATGGTTTTAGAAAATCCATCAATGAGGGGCAAACAAATTTGTCTAGCCTTTTTGTGCCATGCATCTGAGCCCAGGATATTTGTCTCAGTTGTGGGAATTGAAAAAGCATGGGTTTTGTGGTCATGCACATCTGATTTTGAAACAGGGCTCTGCCACTTGCCATATTGATTTTGGGCAAGAAAATTCTCCAACTCAGTAAAAAGGTACCTATTATTATCTGCCTTGCAGAGTTGATGTGAGAATTAAATGGTTCTATGTGCTTCCTACACATTTGTTATAAAGAGTAGCATTATCCTGCCTTTGCTTCATGTTCTATCACGACTTCCTTGTCTGTTATATTGAGGGCAGTAATAGTGGACCTCATAAGTTGTTGTGAGAATTAAATGGGAAAGTGCCTACTGTTATGTCTAGTGTACACTAGTCCCTGAATAAATGTTACTTTGCTTTTCTTATTACTATTCAGCTGGAGGAAGTTAAAGAGGCCTTGGCAGTGTGGCTCTAGCATGGGATAGATCCCCAGGGGAGCTCAGCTTAGTTTGCTGTGCATCCTAGGCAAGCCCCCTCTCCTCTCTGGGTCTCTTGCTTCTTCTCCCGAATACAGGGAAAGCAATTCCTGCCTCCTGGTGCTTGGAGGGGGCCTGAGAGACATTTTGAATGTCAAGATCCTGCAATTTAGCAGGTTCTGGGTAAGAGAGCCAGGCCAGGACATCTAAACATTGAGAAGCAGTCTGGAGGCTCCGTCCGTCATGGCCACTTGGCCTGGGAGTTGATCCCATGTGGCCTCCCCGGCCCCGCCCGAGTGGGTGAGCTTTGATGCTAGGCCAGAAAACAAGCGTGTAAAAAGGTGAAAACCTGGGAAATGATATGTAGCCCTGCCCCCTTGGCCGTCAAACCCGAGGCAGCCTTTCACAGCATTTCATGCTGAAGCACTTCCAGGAACTATTGTTGCCTTCCGGATGTTCCTAACAGTGAAACAGGGGCATCTGGTAAAAACCCATAGTGAAAGGTAAAGGCACCTGCACTGACTTGGGATCCAGGTATCCTACGAACTAAAATCAGAGCAGTCAACTGAAAATATGTTGTTGTTGCTTTTTTTAAATAGAACCTCTAATTTCCTCAGCCCCGTTAGGATGAAAAGTTCATTGCCTGCTACCCTACCTTTGCTGACTAATTTTGCTAGAAAGTGCTGCTGCAGCAGAGAAAGAAAGTCTGGCTACTTTAGTTCACCGCATAGGCTCTTTCAGTGAAAAGGAATTAGGGAGAAAAGAGTGAAAAGGAATTAAGGAGAAGAAAGGAGTCAACTACCTTTGAAAGAGGCTGTTCTGCGAAGAGGTGATAGAGTCCCCCCGTGGGATCATTGTGATATTCCACACGATCATTGTGACGGTCAGCCTGCTACTCGGACATACAAACCCCGCACCATTCACAGCTACCAGGATCGTGTGGGAGTTATAAGATATATAGAGCTGGCCCCTGTGCTTGGGGGAGGGGCCAGGGAACAGAGGGCTCTTTTTCCTAATTAGCTGTTTTTATACAGGGAACACATGACCCAAACACAACCACCAACTGTGTCTTTGACATATACAGGCAGAAAGGGGGAGCTGGGCTTTTGTCTGCCGCAAATTCTTTCAACTTGCCTGTCACCCCAAGCTGTAAAACTCAACAATGAGTCGGATGAGCAGGACCATTTCAGATAGTTTGCTAAATGGACTTGGAGACAGGTATTATTTCCATCTGTTCAGGGTTGAAAAATACTGTAAAAGTGAAATTGGGTTAATATCTTTTTTCTTTCCTTTTCTAAAAGATTTGTGACCATGTTTGCCATTTGCCTGAGTTTCCAGTGTATCTTAGAATGTACGTGGTTCAAAAAGAAATAAACACATTTTAAGGAATAATATTTCTTAGTAATAAATTCAACCTATTCTAATTGTTCTACTTTCCATAACATTGACTGTTAACTTAGTACATACAAATGGATTTCAAAGGCTATTACAACACAGACTACTTTCCCTGTCTAATGAAGGGTGTTTGATAATATACAGTCAGTATAAGAATCAGCAACTTGAAGAATAAGATATAAAACAAGGAAAGGGTGCTTGCTTTGTGGATGTATATATACTTATTTGTGCGGTATCGTTCTTCTTTGATTTCTGAAGCAATGAAAAAAATCTCGAATATTTTTCACCCATCAGCTTAACTGAAAGCAGTTATGCACAAATGATCTTCCCAGAGCCACAGGTAACATGTGCTAACACTAACTATGCTGAACTGGAAGCCATCAAAATGCCATGCCTGGTGGCACTGCCCAGGTAGCAGTCACCAGAGCATTTCCATATACAGCTCAAAGAGAATTTCCATCTGTAGCCATGGTGCAGGCAGGTTCAGAGAACTTCCCAACGCTGAGATTAAAGAAATCCACAACAAAACGCTTCTCCAATTGGGTAAACACAGTCTTTCATGGACAGAGCTGTTTAGAAAAAATAGTGCCTTCTTTGTTTCACCACATATTCACTGCATTGTATAGCACAACTGGGAAATAGTGACAAGACCATAAAAAGCTAGATGGAAAAGTGTCAAATTAAACCCAGAGCAAAACCCAGAGCTGATTGGCTTAATTGGAGATAATGAGAAGCAAAACCACATCTCTACTTGCAAAGTAAAACAGAGAACTGAAGCAATTACCCAGAAAATTCACAAACAGCCCTTTGCCGAAATGCCTAGAAAACTGAGGCCAAAGTGTTTTGAGATTTCAAATGTCTGGATAATGCCTTAAAGTTCCACCTCACTTTGCTAATGATGACCCGGACTCAATGCGTATGCCATTCTTTCCAGTGAAAAATGGCATTCACCCCAAGTCGGTGATTAGGTTCCTGCCCGCAGAGACTACCGTAAGCACCTCCGGTCAGAGATTTCAAGTCCCGTTAAACTGGAAAACAGGAGACAAGGACTTGGGGTAGGGATGTGTCCTGGAGGTGATGAAAACCCAAGGGGTCAGTGAAACAAAAGGGAAAATGAATGCAAAAGTCGTTTACTGGGGATCACACTGGGGCACGTTATCAAAGAAAACTTTACCCACCACTGGCCTGTCAATCAAGCCGTTTGCAAATTTTGCACTTGGAGGCTTCTTCACGTGCCCAGTCTTGGCAAATCCACACTATGAAATTTGGCAAAATAGACCAGTGGAAGCAGCCATGACTGGGGACTTCCAGAAAAAGGGGAGCACAGCCACTGCTATTTACTCCTCTTTAAACTCAAATAATGTTATCTGTGTGCAAGCCTCTCGTTTTCAGATACGTATACTTCTCCTTTAGCGTGCAATGCCATCTTTCTCCCTGAAAGTCCTAACAATATCGTGTCCCCCCAGAATAGAGAATGTTTCCGGGTGATGTCCTTGTGGTCTCAGAGACAGCAAGACCATGCCTGACTCCGGAGAGATGGACTTGGTACATGGAGCCCGGAGAAGACGTGTTTGGATGTGGGGAGGGCTGGGGTGGCCTTACCGAAGCTGGGGGCACTGTGCAAGGTCATGTCCCGGATCACCCTTGTGCCAAAACAGGACCACATCAAGAGGAACTGCTGGGCCACCTTCTTCAAGGACCCTTGCCTCTTGGCAGCCACCTACAAGAGAGTGAACGGCTGTATGCGTGGTTGATTTGACCTTCATTTATTACTGTCTCTTATTGAAATGACAGGAAGGCTTCGGGTCTCTAAGTTCAATGTTATAGACTTTTTATTTTTAACAGCAAAAACACACTTTAAGAAATGAAATCTTATGTCGAGACTCAACAGGTACAACCGCTAGGAGAGATGCTGACCTGGTTGAACCAGGGGAGGGAGACTCTAAGAGTCCTGCCTCGTGACACCCCCCTCCCCCACTCCTGAGGGGGGCCCAGGCCTCTCCTTGCATCCCTAGGGCTCCGAGGCTGCCGAGGAAACACTCAGCTAGCTCACTGCGGGGCTCTGTATTACCCAAGCGCCATCAAGGCGAGTGATGGGCTGCCACACCCGGGCCTGCACCTTCCGCTTCAGCTTACCAACCTTCACAACACACCGGTCCACCATGGTGTCCAGCCACTCGATGTAGGACTCGATGGGAGACTGCTCCTCCAGGAGATGGTCGAACTCCTGATACACTGTCAAACAGAGGAGACCCCACACACCATGCAGTTGTGTTTAAACACACACAGGTGTTAAAAGAACAAAGGAATACAACGGAATAAAATAAAAAACTCCAAAGTCTTAGCAGGGTATTCAAGGATTTAGAGAATACACCCCAACTTACCTTTCCAGGCTCATCCTCCATGCCTGTGAACACTTTAAGCCCTGGCCACCCCGGGTTACTTGCCATCCCCGCTTTTCTCAGGCAGTTCCCTCTGCTTAGACTGTTTAGTCTGTCATGAAACAGCTGAAATGATCCTCCGATGAAATCCTATTTACCCTCCCATGCCCCTCGCCGGCAGAACTGATCACTCTCCCTCTGTACTTTCACAGCACTTTACTATTTGCATTCTACCTTCACTGTATCACTAAGAACACTGCTATAGTTAGGGGTGTGCATGGGCGTGTCCCCCTGCTACTTCTTTGCCTGATAGCTTTATTAGCTGGCACATTACCTGTGCTATAGCTCTTATCCAGTATGCGCTTGCTTGCATGACAGGGGAGATGCACTGCTGCTCTCTTGCTCTCTGCCCCATGGTAAGGCACATTTGACCATTCAAATGTTTCTGAACCACAACCATACTGGACAAGCAGCCTAACCAGCCTCTCAGTGCTTGACACATAGCAGACGCTTAATAAACGTTTGTGTAAAGGAAACCATCACTGTGCCCTCCAGTTTCCATACTGGTCAAAGGAGGATCATCATATCACTTTACAACCTGTCTTCAGGTACAAGTCAAATCATTGAGTATAGAAGGATTCTGTAATCAGTGAAGCACTGCAGAAAGTAGAAACATTGCTGTGGTGATCTCCAATCCGGAACATCTCCTCTTACTACATTTCTTTGTGTTTTTGTATGTGAAGCTCAATAAATCAAACCACGATTCAGGATTCACATGTTCCTACAGTTTTCATTTGTCTGAGCAGCTTTTGTTGTCCCATTTTCCAGGACTGGCCAATCTGCTCTATTTTACTTAACTGATAACTGCTGCAAGAGGTCAGCTTCCAGGACCCGAAAACATATACTTTAGAATGAGAAAGGACTTTACAAAACCCATTTAGTTGATCTGTCTCATTTTATAGGTGAGGAAGCTATGTCTTAGAGGTCAGATGACCCCCTCAGAGTCAGAGGGTGAGTTGGTGGCAGAGCAGGAACTGGAACCCAGTCTCTGACTTTCCCTCTGGTGTTCCTTCGCTCTTCACGGCACTGCCTGTGCGTCTGAGCCACTGTGCTTCAATCCGTGATGATAAAGATCGAGATGGCAATGAAAGTGCTAACTGCCAACATTTACTGAGTGCTTGCCGCAGGCCAGGCACTCTCCTAAAATGTTTTCTACGGGCACACTCTGACCTTAGACTACCCCTAGAATGTGAATGTCATGAGGCCAGGACCTAGAACAGTGCCTGGTACACAGTAGTTGCTCGAATGTTTGTTGAAAGGATGAACGGTCCACGGAGGTAGGTACTATTATTACCCCCCCACACACACCCAGCCTTTTGACAAATGAGGCAGAAGAGGCGCACAGAGATGAGTGACTTCCGCAGCTGGTTAATGGCAGAGGCAAGTTGCAAACACAGCCTGCCTCAAGTGCTTGCCTCCCAACCTCTTCTCTACACTAGCTCTACGCTGTGTGCCATGTATGTGGCACACATTGTCCCATTTCATCCTTTTGCATTATCCCCATTTTACAGATTTGGAAGCCGAGGTCACAGCGCACCAGAACCAGGGTTTGAATCAAGGTCTGTCGGGCATCCCAACCGCATGCTCTTACCACAGCCCCACTTAAGACTCATTCTAATCATCATGCTCAAGTCCCAATGTGTACTTTTTAATTTAAGGTAAGTCAGGCATCCCCAGCCAGCATCTACATCATGGATGTGATGGTAACCCCCTAAAGCAAGAATCTGCAGACTTGTCAACTGGTTGTAAGGAAAGGAGGGTGCAGCACACAGGTGCCCCTAGTCCTATTCAAACCGACCTTTGGTCCAGCTCATTGTGTTCAGGGACTTACTTCCCAGCTGTCTGGAAGGAGCAAGGATGACACCCGCGTGCCAGGCCACCTGCCTTCAGGCTTCCTCAATCCCCCTCATCCCGGCACTGCATCACATAGTATGTCCTCTTTGGGAAAACGCAACCATTTGGAAATTACTTGTTCAACTTCTGATTTGCCATTAACTCTAAGCTCCACGTGGCAAGGGCAGTGTCCATCTTATTCACTGCTCTTTGCTCAGCGTCTTAACACAGTGCTAGACCCAGGACAGGCATTCACTAAGTACCAGGTGGGTTGCACTGAACCTCATTATGACTCCCTTCCTCTAGAAGAATACAATCACAGATTTAAAGGACAACATTCTGGGCTTCCCTGGTGGCGCAGTGGTTGAGAGTACGCCTGCCGATGCAGGGGACACGGGTTCGTGCCCCGGTCTGGGAAGATCCCACATGCCACGGAGCGGCTGGGCCCGTGATCCATGGCCGCTGAGCCTGCGCGTCAGGAGCCTGTGCTCCGCAACGGGAGAGGCCACAACAGTGAGAGGTCCGCGTACCGCAAAAATAAACAATAAAGGACAATATTCTGCCCCCAGCCTAAGAAAGCCAGAAGAGAAAGCCCCAAAAGGTTCTTTCTTGGAGAAGCAGCAGTGACCTTCGTGCTGCTCCAGCAAAGGCTCAGAGCCTGGTCCCTAAAACAAGCAATGGTGATTGTATTTTTCCTTATGAGTCTGGGTCACATTTTCTTCCCCCCATGAAAGGTGCTGAGGGGAGAAGAGAGCTGAGTCTAATGCTGCTAGGAGTGGTTAGCAGAACCAGGAAGTTGGATCATTGTGGGCTTCCACCCATCTATTTGGTCCTCTACAAACATTGCTGGCCTCCGCCTCTACCCCTGGCCCTGTGTGAGGCCCTGGGGACATGGCCATCAGGAGTATAGCTAGCACTGTTAGGGGGCTCTTAGCCATGCTTTCCATTGCCTTCCAGAAGGAAAAACACAACAGGAAGCATGACTGTAAGCACTTGGAAAGATCCTGGAACCTCTAAAGCTTGCCCACATCTCGTTATTTTTTTCTCCTCTGGCATGCACAAGTGCATGGCGGTGACACCAAAACTAGACCTGGGTTCCAGGTCTAGCTCTGCTACCTCGGGAAAGGTTCACCACCTCTCTGGGGCTCAGTTTTCTCATCTGTAATATGGGGCTGATAAGTGCATCCTCCCCAAAGGGTTGATGTGGAGATTGAGATCATGACACAGGACCTGGCATAAACCAGGCACGCTATCAGCTGAATTATTATTTGTCACAATCTCTAAAATTCCTAACAGGGGAAAGCAGGCTGGAGGCTGTTGCACAGGAAGAAATAAGAGCCTGAGAGGAGCTCTGGGGTCACTAGGAAAGAAGAAGCCCCAGGGAAGGTCCACGTGATCCAGTGCTTCAGCTGCTCCATTTGTTTTTGAAAAGAGGTCTCTAATAGGAACATCTTAGAGAACTCTGTTTATAAACATGACATGCTTAGGCTGGATGAAGAAAGTTTTCCTTCAGGGCAACAGTGTTGAGGGGGCGTAGTAGAAACCTAAGGGGCTTGGGGCTCTCAGAAGACTAGGCCCCTCTTCTCGGGGCGGGGGACAGCCACTCTGCAGCTTCCTGAATGTCACTATTAGGGCCTTGGGCCTCACCCCATCCAGAAGGCACAGCTGCTGCCGTATCCCCCACACCCAGCACAGCCTCAGCACCAAGCTTTCCAAGAGCTGATGGGGGCGGATGGACTCACCCTCTGTCCTCACGCTCCCTTCCCCCGAGGCACAAGAAGCAACGGCTGAGTAAAATAAGGAAGGAGCCAACAGACCCTGGTCCAGGGGATTCCCTGGGCAGAGGCTGTGATGGGCTGTTGAGGAACAGCACGGATGTGCTAAGAATGGTGGTGTTCTCTGGCCTTCCGTGTCCTCTGCTGCTAAGAAGAGCAACCCGACCACATCAGGATAATACCTGGAGCGGTACTCTCACCATCTTTATCCACAGGGGCATGAACATGTATTCACAGAAGTGAATCACCTTCCATCCCCTTCTCAAACATCTACTACGATTGAGAGGTTCACCTGCCAGTAAATAGGTGGGCTGACGCCCGTGACCCTCCACAGAAAAGTAGGCGGGATTTCCAGCTTCCTCCAGGCTGACATAATGACATACACTGAGAGAGGCAGCAAGCTTTTGTCCTCATTTGTTGATGCCACCTAGGGAACAGCACCTGGCATCGAGGGTCACGGGTGGGGCCTTTTGCCTGACACTGTGTGCTGCCCAATGCCCCAGCACCCATTTTCTCCAGCAAGGTTGACCCATGTCCTTGAAAATCAGCTAGCCCCTCCATCTAGGCCGACCCATTCAACAGGGACAAGAGAGGGGATGGGATCCCAGGGAGAAGGACAGGGTGGGAATGCCACCTAATTATGTACCAAGATACTCTTTCTTTCTTTCTTTCTTTTTAAACAAATAAAAAGACACACGCCCTGGTAGAGCATCTTACACTGGATTATGAGCTTCCGGTGCTCATCTCGAGTGTCTTCCATGGTGTAGAGGGTTTGCTTGGTGATGCTGTTGAGGTCCACGTTCCTCCAGTCTTCCAGCATTTGGAATGTGATGTCTGCACTGTGGATCACTGTTCGAGATGCCTGGAATCCAATACAATCAACTCATTAGCTCATGGGTTGTTAGGTTAAAACCCCTTCCTTTATTTCCTTTTGGTTCTTTTTAATGAATCTGTTTATGGTACTTTGCAAAGTACTCTGAAATTGAAGAAAACTCAGATGATGAGTCTATAACTCAGGAGATCCGTATACCATTTTCTCTGTGGCTCTCTCTTCACATCTCTCTTTATAAGAAACTACCCCATGGTGGCCTAGGCCAGACCAAACCTGCTGTTCCCAGCCCCTTTGGTCTTGACCCCGTGGAACAATGGGATGAAGCCCAGAGATCTGTCAGCCTCCTGATGTGAGCTTGTGGGCGAGAGCTCTGTGTTTAATAACCCGTGTCTCTAGCGTGTGAGAAGCAACAGGCTCAGATCTAGGAAGGGTCCTGCTACCCTTGGGCCTATGATAGATTCAACCCCAGAAATTTTACAAGGTGTATTTTTCATCTAAGTGCATTCTGAAGCAGTTTATGGTCTAGCTTTCTGCTTTTGCTTTTTATGTAACTATAATAATTAAAACAAATATGAACAATTGAGATGGAAGAAAAGGAAACTATACCTTACGACTCAGTGGTCTTTTAAGGTGGTCTGTGTGAATGTGAGAGTGTGTGAGTGTGTGTGTGTCTGTGAGTGTGTGAGTGTGTGTGCGTTTAATCTGTGGCTTCCTCAGCAACCCTCATAGTAGAACTTAAATTTGTAAGCTGGAACAATACTCGGAACAACAATACTTGGAACTACCAAGTTGTAACAATACTGATAAAAGCAAAGGAAAACACTTCCAGAATCATTTCCTTTACTTGCATGTTTTCAAAAATGTCTTTAATAAAACAAAACAAGATTTCAAAGACACATGGACATTATAAGTCGCCTAATGCTTATGAATTTCCAATCAAATGTAAATACTGACAACCCTTTTACATGTAGACTGTCCGAGCACAGGTAAAATAAAATCTTACTTAAATCATTGTAGAAGTCTTTGCACAACACAGAGGCCTAGAATATATGAATATATGAAAAGTGAGTTGGGTTGGTTTCTAATGATAATTGAATGTGAAGGTCTAGGATTCTGGATTCAAATATACTTAGTGCAAATCCTGACCTTGCTACAGACCAGCTGATTGATTGGGGGCAGGCAAGCAGATTAACCTCAGTTTCCTGATCTATAAAATGAAGATGTACTAGTACCTATCTCTTCAGGAGGGCCACTGTTGAAGACTCCTTGGGATAATGCTTGCAAGGTGCACAGTTCAGGGAGTAAGAGCTCAATAAATGAGGCTCCTCTCATGCAGGTCGACTCTCTTTGTTGTGATCGCCCTGACACCCCAGGACCTTTGCACAGGGTGCTGCTGCTGCTGAAATGTTCTTCTCTCACCCTGCCCCGGCCACCCTGCCATCATGCGTGCTCAAAATTAAATGCAGTACCCATGGAGAGGGCTCCTCTAACCACATTATCTCAATAGGATCTAAAATGCCCCGTTATTCTCTATTTCCATTCTCTTTCCTTCATAACGCTTATCACTTTTCACTATTTTTTGTTGGGCAAGTACCACTAAGTGTAAATGTCTGGCACACAGTAGGCACTCAAAAGATTTTGTGGGATGAATGGCTGAGATATGAATGCCAAGTTGCTTGCTCAGTGTATATCCAAAAGGGCCTGAATAGTTGGCTCTTGGGTTTAAGTATCTGGGGGTGAGTTTTTGGCTGGATGTTGTTTAGTCTGACTTGCCTTGTGTGTGTTTAGGAAAGCTTGCTGGGATATTAGCTAAGATGCTCCATGGTGTTTCATTCCCAGCACTAACCCTAGTCCTTTCGCTGATCCAGAAATGTGTCTGATAGCTGTCCAGTGAAGATGGAAAGGTAGCAATTGCTGATTAAAGTACGAACTGTCTATGTGAGAAGTGGCGAGTGTGTGTGTGCGCATGCCCGTGAGCATGCAGGTGGTTGTAGGCGTGGGTGTGGATGCTTTTACCTACATGGTACATTAAAGGGTCAAAGGCCTTTCTAAACTTCCTAAATGTCTACTTTTAACTATGTCCTAAAACCGTATCTAGTTCCCTGATATGACCCAAAACCGGCTCTTCCAAGCTGGGAAGAAGAACCAGACGGCATGCACCCTCAGAAACAATGCAGTCTTTCCTTTTTTTTTTTTATAAAGAATATCTCAAATCAATTTATTTTATATACACATTAAAATCTTTTATATTTAATAAATGTGTAAGATACAAAGACAAAAATGACAATTCCCAAGACCCAATACCCATGATGAATATGAGTTTCCCTGACCCAGAATTTACCATCATTAAGGTCTGGAAATATTTGCTTCCATCTAATCACTGTTTTTGTTATTGTAAAATTATTATTGTTTTTGTTTTAAAAAGATACACATATTTATGCAATTGAAATTTAATATAAAAAATTAAACAAGAAATTTTTGATCTTTATGTGTAGATACTATATGTTTAGTGATATTAATAGAACCCTCAGGCTTGTGTTGAGTCCCTCCTAAAACCTTTTGATGGACAGAGGTAGGATTTGAAAACTAACCCTGGCAGTGTTTCTTTATTTTGTTACTATTCATTTTATTTCCTGAATCCCATTAACCTGTGAGGCTCTGCCCTACCCCAGAACAGTGCCCAGGTGTGGCCTCTGAAACAGTACAAATGTGGAAGGTTTCCCTCTGTGCCATTTATGCCAGGGGCAGGGCTGGAACAGTGAGGTGTGGGGGGGGGGGGTGGGCAGTGGGTGGGTGGCGGTAGTTTTACACTTTCTGGTTCCTGGCCTGGAGCCTTCCTTCAGGCCACTCTAACTAGAGACCCCTCCCCCTCCCACTTTGACCTTGAGTAACCAACACCAACCCAAAACCAACAATGTAAGGGAGAGGTTACAAACCCGAACACATAAACAAAGCAGGCAGGTGAAGTGCATGAGTGAGGTGGGCCAAGTGTAAGAGAAAGCGGAGGTGATGAGAGGACGCTGCCTGCTAGAGAAAAGCTCGGCCCATCCAGCTGGTTATTGCCCCGGGGAAATTAGCTCTGGGGTTGCCAGCTCTTACAATTTTTCTACAGAATATGTGGGTGTTTAGTTGTCATCTCCTAGTTTCAACTGTTAGTGACTAAGTAAAAAAAATTTTTTGAACATATGCCAATCAAACAAAAATAACCCCACACATCTGCGGGCCAGATTTGACCTGCAGCCACCAGTTTGTCCCCTGGGCTTTAAGGTCATTAACAGTTTAATGAATGTTAATGGCCTGCCTTAACAGACTTAGATTCCCTTCCTTGAGGTTCAAAATTAACAGAAATGCAAAACTTTATGCCATCAGTTAGAACTACAGAGCTACAGCGGGATCTTTCACTTTTTACTGTACGTATATACTTTCACTAATTAAAAAAATTTTTTTAATAGTAAGCAAATGTCATTTTTGTGCTAAAAAGAACAGAAACCTGGGGAAAAAACAAAATTGGGGTGATTTTGCACCCCCCAGGCTACACGTGGCAATGGCTGGAGACATTCTTGACTGTCGCAACCAAAGTGGTACTTGGGGGTGGGTGGTCTTACTGGCATCTAGTGGGTAGAGGCCAGGGATACCACTAAGCATCTACAATACACAAAGCAACTCCCCACAACAAAGAATTACCCAGCCCAAAAAGGCAACAGTGGCTGAGAAACCCCAATGTACTTAAGCAAAACACAAAACTTGTGGACCTAGAATATATGAAAGGTTAATGGGGAAATGATGTCAGAAATTATTCTGTATGTTACTTGAAACTATTTAGTGATTGGCTAGCGTTTCAATTCCTTATCTGTAGAAATTTAAGATAATGGTGAGAGTGTACTATTAAACAACCACACCCTGACAGATCCTCTCCAGAGTTATTGTGGATTTGCCGTTCATTTTCAATGACTTAGCAGTAGTTAGAACACATAACACAGGACAGCTACCTGGCAAAGGTGATTTAGTGATGTTTGCCGTCTCAGAATTTGGGAAAATCTTCTCGACACTGCAAGAAGAAAAGAGTGAGTATGACACATTTTATGCTTTATGGTCCGACCTTGGATTTTCCGCAGGCCGATTTCAAAAAGTAGCTTCCTTGTTTGCCTAACTTTGTCACTGTCCAATCCTGTTTTCTGCACCCACTGGCAAAACCCTGCATTTGCTTCTTTGTTCTCCCATATGGACAACTATTTCCTAAGATGACGATATTTGGGGTACATATTTCAAAGTTGCCCACACTCCACACTGGCAGGTGTGAGAAACTGTGGCGTCAATCAACCGTGAGTAAAAGCAATTATTTACTTGTCTTTCATTTCGCTAATTGCAAGCTCAATCACTTCTCCCCATAAATAATTGCAGGAATCAAGTGGAAGCTTTGAAGAAGGCCCTTTAAAAAGTAGTATGTCTACTAGGAAACCTTGATTGAGCAGGGTTGCTTCTAGGATAGAACCTTGGGCGGCACCTTGAATGTGGCTTTGCATTCATCATCTGTCGTTTTCATCCAACAGTCTCCACGACCTATTTGTATGGATGATCCTGGGTCCTATGCTGACATAATAGGCTGATGCTTTGAAGTGGGGTGATCTTATATCTGTAGGTTTCGAAGCAGACAAGTCATGTGCCAGCCCAAGGTCTTCATCCTTACAGAGTCCTTTGGAGAGGTGTGTGTCTCCACTCCTTGCACCTTCTTGAAGTGCACCCCCAAGGCTCCCTGGGGAGAGAGGGCGCCTCCAGGCTCCCATAGGTGGCAGGTCCGACAAACCTCCTGGCTTCGGACTTTCAAGAGATTTGCTTTGCCAGCGTAATTAAAATGGGCACGGGGCATTCTTCTCATTAATTTCTGAACTGGTCAAGAAACAATCAGAAATTTCCCTGGGATTATTCTAATTTGTACTCAGAACCAGCTTGGTTGGAAAAATAGGGCATGGGGTGGAGGAAGGGGGGGGGCAGGTGGAGTCGGGGGACAGATGAACTTCTAATTTTCCAGGCCGATCAATCGTTAATCCTTCTCCTTAATTACTTTTTCTTTAACTTTGTGATGTGGAATTTAGTGCTCATGAAAAGAAAAGAGCTGAGAGCCGTGAAATAAAGCAGGCTTTATCAATAGGTGATGGGCACGGCAGGCGGCCTCAAAGCACGTCTGAAAGGGCCCCCTTTGCCTGTGGAGAGAGGGTAATTGGATCTCCTTCATTTTCCTTGCTGGTACTTATTTCGGGCAAGCATGGCCAGCTGTATTCAAATGGGGTTTTAAGAAACACATATCTTAAAACTTTATTTGGCTTAACATCATCTCACCTTGGCTTAATAGCACGTGAGACTTCCCACAAGTAAAGACACATCGACACAGAGAAAGAGGACCAGTTTTCTCAGGCCACATGAATGCTGGGGAATGAGTGGTGATGCTCAGCAGAGAAAAGATTCACAGTCCGAATCCCCCATGAGAAATATTAATTTTGCTTTCTCATTAGGCAGAGAATTAAATAGATGAAGCCCTGAAGCTCTTGTCTGTCTTCTATTACCCCCACTTTGTGGACAGGAGCTTCGGGGAAATCTCCATTTTAGGGTCAGATAGGCGTGAGTTTGACTCCTGGCCCCTAATTACCATCTGCATGTCTGTGTGGCTTTGGCGAAGTTTCTTTGCCTCTCGGCGCTTCACCTGTAGAAGAGGGATACTGTTTCCTACATTGCAGGGATGGGTGAGGATTAAATGGGATAAGGAGTGTGGTGGTGACAGCAGAAACTCTGGCATCAAACAGACCTAGGGGCTAATCCTGCCTCTGCTGCTTACTTCCTCTCTAAATCTGTTTCATTTTCTGTAAAGGAGAGGTGTGCCACCCATAATAAACATTTTGTGAGGATTAACGAAGTTAACGCATGGAAAGTGCTGAGCATGATAGTTGGTGCTTTGTAGGCATCAGTAAATTCTTAGCTATTATTATTATTTTATTAACAACCTATGTAAAATATCTGGCACTAAAATGTTACCCTCCCTTCCCCTCTGCTCCCAAACTTCATACTCACATTCAAACTTGATGTTTCGTAAATTTTCTGGGAGGTCATGGAGAGCCACTTTTAGCCACTCATCCAGCTGTTTGGCAAACTTTCGGATCACCTGAGTTAAGCTAGAAAGAGAAATGACACATGCTAAGTGCCTTGTGTGTTGCCCAGTCCTCCCCACAGGCCCCTACAGAGTCTTATTTCCTCTGATGGTGTTTTGACTGCAACCATTAGGCGCCACTGAAAGCAGCAACCTCAGGGACAGGGTCAGCAGTCCATGCCCTGTGGAGAGCTGGTGGGTCTGAGAAGGGCGTGGACAGAATGTGCTCTGGTGCCCACGCTGGTCGACGAGGGAGACACAGCATACACAGGTGTGGGGAAAAGCCCACTGCAATGCTTGGCATCATCCAGAACCCTGTCTGCGAGTAAGACACCATCCTTCGTGTTTTTGAAGAGGCTTGTGGGAGGGGTAATGACAGTGGACAGTGGACCTGAGAGCACCGTTTGCAACTGGCCTCTCCTCCTCATGCTGCTCAGTCTTGTTGGAGCTCCCCAGGCGGGCAGGAACCCCATCTGCAGCATACCACCACGCCTGCCCACACAGCCGGGACTCGGGCTTACTAAAATGTTTGCCTCTTGGTAGGAACTGGGAAGCAAGAGTACATTTTTAAACTGACAAACAACCCTGACACAGACCTGGAAGCCATGTCAGATTTGGAAAGTCAAGGACTGTTTGGGGGCAGGAGGTGGGGGGGGGGGCGGCTAGAGGGGTGAAGGGTTGAGGGAGCAGTCGGTTGCAATATGAGATGGGAATCTGGAGTCGAGGAGACATTAAGCACCATTTTCAGGCTCTCACCATCAAAATCATCTGCTCATCACCATAGGTCCGGTGTCCTCCATGAGGTCCTCCTTAGTCATGCCTGCCACAAGGACCTCTCCCCACCCTCACCATCCACACCATCCTTGCCTTCCACCAACACTGCCTACCCTGCTCTCATTCAGTCCCTGTCGGATTCTCCCCCTAGTTAAGCAGTCCTAACTGTGTTCCTCTGCTCACTCACTCTTTCCTTTTCCATGACTTACTACAACCTTCTCCGTGTTCCTCACACTTCCAAATCCCCACCTCCCCCCCTCCACCAGCAGGTGGCATCACCTCCTACTTCTCAGGGAAAACACCCCAAAGAAGTCAGCCTACCTGACAGAATCAAGGAGCCAGCCCCATCTCTTCCCCTCCTGCCTTCTCAGGGACCTTCTACTGCTGACTGCTCCTTCTACTGCATATTCACCTTTTCCTCTCTCTTGATCATTCCTCTTGTCATTTTAACATGTTCAAAAATGTCTCACCTTAAAAACAAAAGACCGTCTTCTTTCCTCACCCTATCTCCTCAAGCTACTACCCTCTTTCTTCCACTTCACAGACATACTTCTTCAGATTTGTTTAGACTCTCCGTCTCCTCTTCTTCACCTCCCATTCACTCCTCACCTCACTCCTGTACCTCCGCCTACAAAGCTCCCACCCAAGCAGCAACCTCCATCCATGACACAAACCCATAGACTCATTCTGGTCCTCACATTGCTTGACATCTGGCAGCATTCGGCTCCGTTAGCCCTTCCTCCTTTTGGAAACGTTTACTTCACTTGGCATTTGTGACCCCTCCATCTTCTGGCTACTTCTCCCCAGTCACAAAGCTCAGCCCCCTCTACCTGGCCATTACATCGTCCAGTTCTTCCAAGTCTAGTCCTGGGCCCTCTCTTATCACACTGTATTCCTTCCTTGGATAGTTTCTCCATGCCCATAGCTTCAGTCACCATCTCTAGAACTCTGGACCAACTGCATGCAGGACACGTCCATTTCAAAGCCCCAAAAGGTCCATCGAACTAAACATGTCCAAACAGAATTCATCATTTCCCCATCAGACCTGGTTCTTTTCTGTGGTCTCTATTTCAGTGTGCACTCTACTTTGTTGAGTTTTATTTTTAACATTTTTATTAAGAAAAACTTCAAACCTTCAAATACCCATGACCCAGCATCAATAATTAGCAACATTTTGCCAGTTTAATTTATCACATGCTTCTTTTTCTTTTCTAGAGTGTTTTAAGTGAATTCAAGATGTTATGCATTTCTAACTGACAAGTTTTAAATATGTATTTATATATGTACATACATGCACAAACACTTAAAACCACCATGCCATTGTTATACCCAACAGAATGAATAGTAGTTCCTTCATATTATCTAACGCTCGGTCTGTACTCAAATTTCTCTATTCCTCTCAAAGACATCTTCTAGTTTGTCTGAATCAGGATCCACACAAGTTCCACACATTGCATAAAAGATATAATTGCCTTGTTCTATTTCTTAAGCCTTTAAAAAAAATTCTATTTCATGCCATTGGTTTATTGGCAACATCATGTTATTTGTTCCATGGAAGGCCCCACATTCTGATTTGGTTGATTTCTTCCTTGTAGTGACACTTAACTGTTCATTTATCCTGTGTGCTTACTATAAACCGGGCACAAAAGGAGGAAAAAAAGAAACAAAAGCTGAAGGAACTAACAGAAAACAACTAGCAAGATAGAAGATTTTAATCCAACCATGTAAATTAATTACATTAAATATAAAGGTCTAGACATAGCAACTAAAAATTAGAAACTGTCATATTGGATAAAAAAACAAGACCTCATTATATGTTGAGAACATGAAATCTACTTTAAGTATGAAGACATAGAGTAATGGAGTGGAAAAAAGATATACCATGCAAACACTAATAAAAAAAAAAAGCTGGAGGGGCATCCCTGGTGGCGCAGTGGTTGAGAGTCCGCCTGCCAATGCAGGGGACGCGGGTTCGTGCCCCGGTCCGGGAGGATCCCACATGCCGCACAGCGGCTGGGCCCGTGAGCCATGGCCACTGAGCCTGCACGTCCGGAGCCTATGCTCCGTGGTGGGAGGAGCCACAACAGTGAGAGGTCTGTGTACCGCCAAAAAAAAAAAAAAAAAAAAAAAAAAAGCTGGAGTAGCTATCTTACTATTCAAAGTAAACTTCTGAACAAGAAATATTACCAGTGATAAAGAAAGGTTTTACATTATGAAAAGCAGGCAATTCATCAAGAAGTCACAACAATCCTAATGTGTATGTACTTAATAGAGCTTCAAAATACACGAAGCAAAAACTGATAGAAGTAAAAAAAGAAATAGACAAATCCACAATTATTGTTAGAGACATCTATATTCCTCTCTTGGTAAACAATAGAACAAATGGACAGAAAATCAACAAGGGCATAGAAAACATAAAAAATGCTAACAATAAACTTGACCTAATTGACATTTATAGAACATTCCACCATATGAGAGCAGAATATACAGTCTTTTCAAGTACACATGGAATATTCACCAACATATTCTGGGCCACCAGACAAGTCTCAAAAAAATGTGAAAGAACTGATACAATACAACATATGTAACCTGACTATAAGAAAATTAAACTAGAAATAACAGAAAGATATGTCAAAAATCCTGAAATATTTGGAAATTAAACAACTCACTTCTAAATAACACATGAGTCAAAAAGAAAGTCGCAAGGGAAAATATTTTAATTGAATTAAAATGAAAACATAACATGAAAATTTGTGGGATGCAGCTAAGCAGTGATTAGAGGAAAATTTATAGCATTAAATGCTTTATTAGGAAAGTAGAAAGATTTATAATCAATGACCTAGGCTTCCACTTAAAGAAAATTAAAAAAGAAGAGTATACTAAACTCAAAGCAAGAACAAAAGATAAAAGCATATATCGATAATATTGAAAACAGAAAAACAGTAAGAAACCAAAGAAATCAGAGAAACTAAATGATAGCTTTTGGAGAAGATTAATAACATTGATAAACCTCTTGGGACACTGACCAAGAAAAAGAAAACATGATATAAACTACCCACATCAGGAATGAATAAAGGGACATCACTACAGATCCTACAGATATTCAAAGGATAATAAGGAAATACTATGAACACGTTTAAGCTCATGGATTTAAAATTTTAGATAAAATTCTATACAAACTCTTACAGAAAAAGGAAGAGAGGGACTCATTTTATGAGGCCAGGATTACCCTGATACCTAAACCAGAAGACACTAAAAGAAAATAAAACTAAAGATCAATAACTCTCATGAATGTAAATCCTCAACAAAATATTAGCCATTCAGATGTAGCAATTATACATATGTATGAAACTACCATGATCAAGTGAGTTTACCCTGGGGATGAAAGCCTGTTTCAATATTTGAAAGTCAAACAATGGAACCCACCTTATTAACAAACTAAAGAAGAAAAACCATATGATGATCTTGGTACAAAAAAGCTTTTAACAAAATTCAAAATCTTTTCATGATAAAAATTCTCAACAAACTAGAAATGGAAAGGAATTTCTCCAACCTGATAAACTGCATCCATAAAAAATACCTATGGCTAGCATCATTTTTATAACGAATGCTGAATGCTTTTCCTTAAGATCAGGGAAAATGCCAAAATGCCACCCCTAGTTAAATGGGGACATCATTTGAGAGGTGCAATAAGACAGGGGGAGAAAAGAGTATACATATTGCAAATCAAGACATAAAGGTGTCTTTATTCCTAGAGTACATGATTATACTCATAGAAAATCCCAAAGAATCTACAAAAAAGCTATTAGTCAGTGAGTTTAATAGGATCTCATACAAGATCAACAAACAAAAATCATTTTTCTTCAACTATCGATGAACAACTGGAAACTGAACATAAAAAATAGTAGCATTTACAATAGCACCAAAACCCACAAAATAATTAGATATAAACCTAGCAAGATATGTACAAAATCTATTTGCTAAAAACTCCAAAACTATGAAACACCAATGAAGAATATTAAAGAGGACCTAAATAGATGGAGAGATATACCACATTCATGGATTGGAAGACACAATATAGTTAGGATGTTAATTCTTTCAAAATTTATCTATAGATTCAATATAATCCTAAACAAAATTTCACAGAACTTTTTGCAGATTCTATGAACTTAATATGCAGAAGCAAAGGAACAGTTTTGAAAAAGAAGAACAAAGTTGGAGCACCCATTCTAACTGACTTTAAGACTTACTACAAAGCCACAGTCATCAGAACAGTGTGATATTGGTGAAAGGAGGACATATAAAGGAAAGGAACAGAATTGAGAGTCCAGAAATACACACACACACACACACACACGGCCAAGTAAGTTCCCACAAAACTTCAATGTAATTCAATAAACAAAAGTTAAGTCTTTTTAACAGTTGGTGCTAGAATATTTGGACTTTCATCTGCAAAAAGCAGAAATGAACCTTTATCCCTACACCTTACACCATATGGAAAACTCAAAATGAACCAATGTAAAGTCTAAAAAATTATAAAATGTAAAAATCGTAAAACCTAAAACATCTTGAACATAATCTAGGAAAAAACGGTGACCTTTCTTGGCAAATGATTATCAGATATAACACCAAAAGCAAAATCCACATCATAAAATATTGATAAATTGGACTTCACCAAAAGTTGAAAATTCTGCTCCTCAAGTGATAATTGTGTATAACGTGAAAAGCCAAGCAAAAATTGAAAGAAAATAGTTTCAAAACACAACTCTGGAAAAGAACTTGTACCCAGAATATATAAAGAATTCTGCAACATCCATTTATGATAAAAACTCTCTGGAAGGTGGGCATAGAGGGTACATACCTCAACATAATAAAGGTCATATATGACAAACCCATAGCTAATATCATACTCAATGGTGAAAAGCTGAAAGCATTTCCTCTAAGATCAGGAACAAGACAAGGATGCCCGTTCTTGTCACTTCTATTCAACACAGTTTTGGAAGTCCTAGCCACAGCAATCATACAAGGAAAAGAAATAAAAGGAATCCAAATTGAAAAGGAAGATTAACTGTCATTTTGCAGATGACATGATACTATACATAGAAAATCCTAAAGAAAACACCAGAAAACTCCTAGAGGTCATCAATGAATTTGGTAAAGTTGCAGGATACAAAATTAATGCACGGAAGTCTCTTGCATTCCTATACACTAACAACAAAATAGCATGAAGAGAAATAAAGAAAACAATCCCATTTACCATCACAACAAAAAGAATAAAATACCTAGGAATAAACCTACCTAAGGAGGCAAAAAACCTGTACTCTGAAAACTATAAGATGCTGATGAAAGAAATTGAAGATGACACAAAGAGATGGAAAGATTTACTGTGTTCTTGGACTGGAAGAATTAATAATGTTAACATGGCCATACTACCCAAGGTAATCTACAGATTCAATGCAATTCCTATCAAAATACCCGTGACATTTTTCACAGAACTAGAACAAATAATCCTAAAGTTTATATGGAACTGAAAAAGATCCAGAATTGTCAAAGTAAACCTGAGAAAAAAGAAAAAAGCTAGAGATGTAACCCTTCCAGATTTCAGACTATATTACAAAGCTACAGTAATCGAAACAGTATGGTACTGGCACAAAAACAGACACATAGTTCAACAGAACAGGATAGAAAGCCAGAAATAAACCTATGCACTTATGATCAATTAATCTACAACAAAGGAGGCAAGAATATACATTGGAGAAAAGATGGTCTCTTCAGTAAGTGGTGCTGGGAAAACTGGATAGCTACATGTAATGAAATTAGAACATTCTCTAACACCATATACAAAAATAAATTCAAAATGGATTAAAGACCTAAACGTAAGACAGATACTATAAAACTACTACAAAAACATAGGCAGAACATTCTGTGACATAAATGGCAAAACATTTTTTTTGATCTGTCTCCTAGAGTAATGGAAACAAAAGCAAAAATAAATAAATGGGACCCAATTAAACTTAAAAGCTTTTGCACAGCAAAGGAAACCATAAAGAAAATGAAAAGACAACCTATGGAATGGGAGAAAATATTTGCAAACGATGCAACCAACAGGGCTTGATTTCCAAAACATACAAACAGCTCATATAGCTCAACAACAACAAAAAAACAAACAACCCAATCAAAAAATGGGCAGAAGACCTAAACAGACATTTCTCCAAAGAAGACATACAGATGGCCAAATAGGCACATGAAAAGATGCTCAACATCGCTAATTATTAGAGAAATTCAAATCAAAACTACAGTGAGGTACCACCTCACACCAGTCAGAATGGCCATCATTAAAAAGCCTACAGATAACAAATGCTGGATAAGATGTGGAGAAAAGGGAACCCTCCTACACTGTTGATGAGAACGTAAATTGGTGCAGCCACTACGGAAAACAGTATGGAGGTTCCTCAGAAAACTAAAAATAGAATTACCGTATGATCCAGCAATCCCACTCCTGGGCATATATTCAGACAAAACTATAATTCGCAAAGATATATGCACCCCTATGTTCACAGCAGCACTATTTACAATAGCCAAGACATGGAAACAACCTACATGTCCACTGACAGATGAATGGATAAAGAAGATGTGGTACATATACACAATGGAATACTACTCAGCCATAAAAAAGATTGAAATAATACCATTTGCAGCAATATGGATGCAACTAGAGATTATCATACTAAGTGAATTAAGCCAGACAAAGACAAATGCCATATGATATCATGTATATGTGGAATCTGAAATATGGTACAAATGAACCTACCTACAAAACAGAAACAGATTCACAGACATAGAAGTTGCCAAGGGAGAGGAGGAGTAGGAGAGGGATGGACTGGAGTTTGGACTTAGTAGATGCAAACTATTACATATAGAATGGATAAACAACAAGGTCCTACTGTATAGCACAGGGAACTATACTCGATATCCTGGGATAAACCATAATGGAAAAGAATATAAAAAAAGAATGTATATATGTGTATAACTGAGTCACTTTGCTGTACAGCAGAAATTAACACAACATTGTAAATCAACTATACTTCAATTTAAAAAAAGAACAAATTACTGTTACACACAACAACATGGATTATGCTAAGTGTAGTGAGTCATACTCAAAAGGCTACTTAACATGTGATTCCATTTATATAAGATTCTGGAAAAGGTGAAAGTATAAGCACAGAAAATAAATGAGTGATTGCCAGGGGCTGCCAGTGGGGAGAGGCACTGACAAAATAGGCGAAGTTTTTGAAGTGATGAAACTATTTTATATTTTGTTGTATACACTAAAAATGATGAATGTTAATGAATATAAGGTATACTTCAATAAACTTGAATTTAAAAAATAAAATTAAATTAAAAGCTATAAAATATAAATAATAATATAAAATAAACTGATAGAACTAAGAACAAAAGTATCTGTTGTATCAATAAATGTATATGGGCTGGACTTACCTTATAAGAGAAAAATCAGATTGGATAATAAAACAAATTCTAATGGTTTTGTATACAAATGAGTTATAAAGGTTAAAAATAAAAGAGTGGGGGAAAAAATAAATAAATAAATAAATAAAAGAGTGGGCAAATGTATTCCCTCAGATGAAAACAAAAAGAAAATAGAGGTCATGATTTCAATATCAGACAAATTGAATTCTGGGCCAAAAAAAATTAAATGAGACTTTATAATGCTAAGAGTACAATTTACAATGAAGATGTTGTAATTCATAAGGAAGGCATTACAACTCACACTGAAGACGAAGCAATTAGAAATATCAAAGCACTAACATTCAAAAACAAAATAATAAGAAATACAAGGTGAAATAGGTTGGCACACATTAGAAATCAGTCTTTAACTTACTAACCTTTCTCAGTCCATAACAGTCTAAGTGGACAAACACTAAGACAACACAAGAACTAAATAACAATAAATTTGGTCCAAATACATATATGTCAAAAAGTCTGTATGAAGATACAGAATGCTTCTTCAAATGTAACAAAACTGACCATATATTAGACAACAAAATCTAAGCATAGTCTCAAAAGAAGAAATAGTTCAGAAAACAGTCTAATCACAAAGCAGTAAAGTTAAAATGAATAACATAACCAGGAAATAATAGCTCCAAACAACTGGATATTTTTAAATGCTCTATTTAAATTCTTAGGACAAGAAGGAACTCCAAATCAATGTTGCAAAATATCTAGAAAATAACAGTATTAAAATATTACATATCAAAACCTATGAGATAGGACTTCCCTGGTGGCGCAGTGGTTGAGAGTCTGCCTGCTGATGCAGGGGACACGGGTTCGTGCCCCTGTCTGGGAAGGTCCCACATGCCGCGGAGCGGCTGGGCCTGTGAGCCATGGCCGCTGAGCCTGTGCGTCCAGAGCCTGTGCTCCGCAACGGGAGAGGCCATAACAGTGAGAGTCACGCATAACGCAAAACAAACAAAAACAAACAAACAAACAAAAAAACCCAAAAAACCTATGAGATAAAGCTAAAGTAGTGCTCAAAGGAAAAAGCCGAGCCTGAAATACTTATGTTACTAACCAAAACGAAAAGAAAGTACATAGGGACTTCCCTGGGGATGCTGTGGTTAAGAATCCACCTGCCAGACTTCCTTGGTGGTGCAGTGGTTAGGAATCCGCCTGCCAATGCAGGGGACATGGGTTCAAGCCCTGTTCTAGGAAGATCCCACAGCTGTGGAGCAATTAAGCCAGTGAGCCACAACTACTGAGCCCACGTGCTGCAACTACTGAGCCTGTGTGCTGCAACTACTGAAGCCCATGCGCCTAGAGCCTGTGCTCCTCAAGAGAAGCCACCATGATGAGAAGCCTGTGCACCACAATGAAGAGTAGCCCCCGCTCGCCGCAACTAGAGAAAGCCTGTGCACAGCAACGAAGACCCAATATAGCCAAAAAAAAGGCAAAAGAATTCAGAAAGAAAATACATCAAACATCTATTTTTTGGTCAATTTTTTTGGTCACTGATATAACCCAACTTCCTAGATCTGAGTCAGACACATAGGAGACACTCAATAAATATGTGTTGAATAAATGAGTAACAGAGTAAACTTAAAAAAGGAAAAGGAGTTAAAAAAATAAAGGCAGGGCTTCCCTGGTGGCACAGTGGTTGAGAATCCGCCTGCCAATGCAGGGGACACGGGTTTGATCCCTGGTCCAGGAAGACTCCACATGCCGCGGAGCAACTAAGCCCATGCACCACAACTACTGAGCCTGCACTCTAGAGCCCGTGAGCCACAACTACTGAGCCTGCATGCCGCAACTACTGAGGCCCCGTGCCTGAAGCCCATGCTTCACAACAAGAGAAGCCACCACAATGAGAAGCCTGCGCACTGCAACGAATAGTAGCCCACGCTCACTGCAACTAGAGAAAGGCTGCACGCAGCAACAAAGACCCCACGCAGCCAAAATAAATAAATAAATTTATTAAAATATAAATTAATTAAATAAAGGTAGAAATTAATATGTTAGAGAAAAAGAAATAATAATAATACCAATAAATACATCCAAGAGCTTTTTCCTTGAAAAAAATTAAACAAATTAGGTAACCTATTCACAAAGAAATGGCAGAAAACACAACTATGCAAACAAAAATGCAGTAAAACAGAAATAATCACAGACACAAAGGGAACTCAATGAATCTACAAACCCACTTTGTTCAACCCTAAGCAAGTAAATTTAAAGATCTGGAAGAAATTGATAATTTTCTAGGAAAATATAATTTACCAAAACTTACCTCAGAGAAGATAGAAAACCTAAACTGACCAATTACTATAGGAAAAAAAGAAGAAAAATTTCAAAGATTTACTCCCTCAAAACACTCGGCCCAGATGCCTTCAAAGAGAAATTAATCCTGTGTAATCTTCAAGAGCAAATAATTTCAATGCTATTTAAACTGTTTCAGACCTTAGGGAAAAAAGTAGGGGCAGAGGGAACCTTCCAGATTCCTTTTATGAAGCAAAAATAATGTTGATACCAACAACTGACAAAGATTCAACAAAAAAGAAAAGTGCAAACCAATCTCACTTCTGACTCCTGATGCAGAAATCCTAAATAAAATAGAAAATAAAATCCTGCAACACATTAAAGAAAATAATAGACTATGAGTAAGTGGGTGTATTCTAGGAATTCAAGAATGGTTCAATATTAGGATATGGGTAATATGATCACTTCTATAGATGATGGAAAGCATTGGATAATATGCAACAACCATTCTTCATCAAAAGTTTAATGAGAGGGCAGGGGAGGGGAGGGTAAAAAAAAAAAAGTTTAATGAAATAAGAAAATACAGATATTCCTTAGCATGATAGAATATCTCATTCTTAATCCAAAGCCAGCATCATGTTTAACTGAGAAACAATAGATGCATTCTCATTAAAGTCAAGAGCTTTTAACATGTTCTTGAGGAATAAGCCAACATAATTAGATAAGATAAATAAATTAGAAAAACATTTTTAGATAATATAATTCTAAACCTGGAAAATTTAAGAGAAGCCCCCAAAAGGAATACAACATTAAGATAGTTAAATTTAAAACAGTCAGGTCCAAAGAGAACACACAGAAACCAATAGCTTTCATATATATAAACAACCACCAGTCAAGAGATATGGAGGAAAAGACTACATTTACAATAGCAACAAAAAAAAGTAAGAATGAATTTAATTTTAAAAATATATATGATTTATATGAAAAAATATTTACAACATTCCTGAAGGCCACAAAATTTAAGACCAGAATAAATGGCAAGGCAAACAGTGTTCTTTTCTAGAAATTCTCAATACCATAAAGATATAATTCTCCCTAAATTAATCTATAAGTGTAATGTAATCCCAATGAACATACATATATTTATATATAAATTTTTATATGTATATAAATACTTAAATAGACAAACTGACGCTAAAGTAGTTAATATGGAAAAATAAGAGACAATAATAGGAAAATTCTACAAACAGAAGTAAGTATGAGGAGCTAGCCTATTAAATATTAAAATATGTTTAAAAGCACAAAACTTAAAGACAGCGTGACCCTGGAACATGAATATATACAAATATCTATGGTATAGCCTAGCAAGTCTAGAAATAGCACCAATACATATGACATTTACTACATTAAATAGGAGGCACCTCAAATCTGTGACGAAAAAATGGAATAGTTAACATATGTATGAGGATAGGGAGAGCTGTTGGGGAAAAAATGAAGCCATACTTTACATCTTACACAAGGATGAATTCCAAATTGTATAAAAGTTCAAAAGTACAGAATCAAAGCATAAAGTTTGTAGCATAAACCAAGGGAAAATTATTTTGTAACCGGAGTGGGAAAGACTTCTAAAACAATGAAACAAAATCCAGAAGCCATAAAAACAAGGACTGATAAATTCAACTACACAAATATATTTTCTGTACGGCAAAAACAAAGGAACAAAATGAGAAAAGATTTGCAACTCTTATTACAGATAAATGGTTAATATTTCTAAAAAATAAAGAGCTCTTAAAAATCAATGAGATAGCCTCATATACCAGAGGGCAGACAGCAGAAGCAAGAAGAACTACAATCCTGCAGCCTGTGGAACAAAAACCACATTCACAGAAAGACAAGATGAAAAGGCAAGGGCTATGTACCAGATGAAGGAAAAAGATAAAACCCCAGAAAAACAACTAAATGAAGTGTAAATAGGCAACCTTCCAGAAAAAGAATTCAGAATAATGAGAGTGAAGATGATCCAGGACCTCGGAAAAACAATGGAG